>NC_056626.2:110511044-111111044 GCF_002870075.4 Lactuca sativa
TCATACTAATAGACTGAATAATAATATGTTGAACCAAACATATGAATATCTAGAATGTTTTGCTGTAAGTTACAATCCAATCCAAACAGAGACATCTCCATTTCAAATTGTAGGATAGAACATAAAATAACAATGTAGTTTCCAAATGGATCCCTTCTACCCAAGTTATTAACTCATATTATTAACTCTCGGATTGAATTCCCCAAATTAAAGTAACATGAACTTTTTTGGATTAAAAATGGAAGTATCATGATGTTTTTGACGTAAATATGTAAATAGCATCCCATTTTTGGCTTAATTCCTGTCAAGTGATTTACTTCTCTAATATTGCACATTCAAACCTGTCAATCAAAATGAAAATATGTTATAATATTTTTTTTATTCATGCTTGTTAAGAAACGACTTAAAATATGCTAAACAAAAACTTTAGATCGAATTAAGCATTCAGATTGAGACAATCACCTGTATATAAAAGTGAAAGTCATAACCTTTTGACAAAAAAAAAAAAAAAAAAAAATAGGATGGATATGAAATCTTCTAACCAAAAAGATTAGAAGAATCTAAAATAAAATTATGAAGTTTTAGAAGTTGAAATAATTTTTATGAGCGTTAAGCTCTGTATCCACCATCCCTCAGCCTTGCAATGAGTCCTTTGATTACAATGCTACCCAATAGATCCTCTACTGAAAGCAATGAAAAACATACCATATTTACTTATTTATAAAGATTTTTATTAAATCTTGAGTCGTCGATATCTTATAAACCAGATCATATATTGAAAACAAGCATATTTGTAAATATAGATAGAAAAGGATAAAAGGGAGAGAATGATGATGGTCATGGTGAAGGGAATGAAGAACAAATGGTATGGGAAAGATGATTTACCATGTTTCATTGTGTGTAACCCCCATTTGGGGTTTAAGCTCTTTGTAAACTCACAGCATATTACAAATCTTACAACATTTTCAAAGCTAACCACATATTCGATAGTCTTTTGAGTGGTTCAGAGAAAACATTCAAATATGAATTTCCTGTCTTTTAAAGTATCTTACTGGGAGGATGATGTATGAAAACGCCTTCACACACAACAAAGACATCATAAAAAGAGCCTTCTTGAAGCAAGAATAGCTTATGTCCCTTGGCCCTAATGATTACCAACAAAATCAACCCTACACATAATTCAAAGGTGAGACCTCGCAAGTTGGCTATAACATCTTCGCACAAACCTAAAGTGTCAGAAAAATGTTAAAAAGAACAAGCGCAACAAAGTCACAAACAAAATACAACCCCATAAAAAAGACCTCATTTACTTGTTTCATGTTAACACAAACAATCCTAGAATTATGACTATTACTCACACATAAATACCAAAAAGTAATATGTGCTTACTAAAATCAGTCCCCTACCACAAATCTTGCACCAACATCTTATGGAAGCATGACAACAGGGGTGCCAATTTCCAGCTCATGTTCATCTCTTTCACATGCATTAATACCAAAGAGGAACAGATTTCTAAAGTACCAACAGATTAAAGAACACGTAGGTGGCTGTTAAAATGGCAGTTACATTGGTGCACCAAGATAACTTCATTGGTAAGCTACAAAAAAGAGGACCAATCGAGCAAATGAAAAATTAAACTTGATAAATCAAAACCAACATCAAGATTAATTTCAAAGAAAGATGATGAATTTAGAATTATCAAATTTCTTTCAAGGCGAATTAGACTTACAAGCGAGCCACATATATCGTCGTCCTTCCTGACAACATCATGATTTAGAGATCTGCAATAGTGAGCCTAAAACTATCAGTACATCAAAAACGGCATGGTCCGACTTTACGTAATAGGTTGGTTATAAAGTTGAATGAAGAATCTTTGAGTGATGAAGCAACATGAGGAGGAATGAAGCTTTTGATTGACAAAACATGGGAGATTTGGAGAATAAAACCTGTTACAATGTGATTTGGAGAATAAACCAACAAACCAAAAAATCAAGCACACCAGTTTAATAAACCAAATTCAGTTTAAAAATTAATCTTCCACTTGTTTGTTTGGTATCACAAACCTTCTTCTTGTCGCATATGCTGACTTAAAGTGTCAGATTTAGGGTAGACAGACAGATGGTAGCAAGGACTCGATTTTAAACAAACAATTATACACTCACCATAAGTACCACCTAAACCGACATCCTTGGACGAGGCAATGGAGATGTGGAGGGGCCGATGGAGGTGGGATAGGGATAATGACGATGACGATTGGTGATGGGCATATTAGGGTTTCACACATAGAGAATGAGATGCGTACACTGGATGGTTATAGAATCGATCAACCGAAATTAAAGGAAGGTTGGCAGTATTTACTAAGATTTAGGATTCAACATAGACTCGTCAGAGATTAAAGGGGACTTGGTAAAACTCATGAAGATAAGGGGGTGTTTGGCTTAGCTTTTCACAGCCAAAAGTTCTTTTTGTAAAAGAAAAAAAACAAAAAGATGTTTGGCAAACTAGTAACTTTTGGAGTTTTAATACAAGGAAAAACATCTTTTTGGAAAAGTCAAGATTTCCTGACTTTTTGTAATTTTTTTGAAAAAAACTTTTGAGCTTTTAAAAGTTAAGCCAAACACCCCCTAAGATAATAACCATGGAAAGATAAAGAGCCCGGTCAAAATGAAATAAGATCTTCTATTTTTGCATTATATACTTATACATGTTGTATTATTTTTTGTACAATTTGATTTAAATATTATTAAATTTAAAATTTAATATTATTTTATTAGTAACTATTTGTATTTTTAGCTTAATAGTTTGAACGTTTTAAATCTATTTTTAGAAATAATAAGGTTTCTATATAATATTATATAGTAAGATATGATTTTGAATTATTGAGAACTCAATTATCGGTGAAAACCTTATTATAACTTTTGCAAAACATATCTTTCCTAACTTTTCTCAAAACTAAGTACACAAATAATGAAGTGCTTAATTCACTGATTTTGTTTTTATGAAAAAATGTTTTTTTAGTAAACGTACATATGTGCAAATTTATGAATTTTCATATATGCACATTTATGATTTCTTTTATTTTTTAAATTAAGTTAAGGATTTATCTTTTAATGAACGTCTTAATATTGGTAAAAAATATTAAAAACTATTGACATGGTTTTGGAAAAAGTTCTAAAGTTTTCTCAAAATTTTGAGTTCTCCCTCCCTCCCTCCCTCCCCCTCTCTCTCTCTCTCTCTCTCTCTCTCTCTCTCTATATATATATATATATATATATATATACTAGACGTGTACTCGCGTAAAGCGGCAGCGACAAATAGTATCCGGATAGTGATTAATTTACTTCGGTGAATAGTTTAATTGCGGCTATCCGATCAAACCATAAAAACCTTTAAGTATAATCAAGTTACAATATTGATAATTTTTTCGTTTTTACAATCCTCAAACATTGAAAAATCCATTTACGTGTGTTTTCTTTGTGAATTGCAATTAATCACTCATTCATAATGTTAACTTCTAATTACCGTAACATCTTAACTTGTTCACAACTTTGACCGGTTTGCTGGGTTGTAAATTCAATTCGTTTTTTTTTCAATCTATTTTAAGTTGTTTTTGTAGTCCTGAAATTATTTTAATTTATAAATTTAACACAAATGTTTATCTATTTATTTGTTTATTATAGCATTTTACTTTTATTTTTTAACAATATATTTTTCAACTTTTTTTATCATTACCTCTCCGGAAAATCCTATGGTGTGAAGAAAACCATCGGAACATATCACGCCCGAATTTAAAATTTTCAACCTAGTAAATATACAAATATCATGATATAATGGTTATAGATTTGATATCAATTAAGATTTTCAACCTACTAAATATACAATTGTTATATGTGTATTGAATAGTAAACATAAGTTGATTCTACATGATGTAGTAGGTTTGGTACCTCTTAAATTTCAAGAAATGTCTAAAATGCTTTATATAATAGTATATATATATATATATATATATATATATATATATATATATATATACACACACACACACACAAACCGTTTACCCGTGCTAAGAGACGGGTTGTGAATAATTTGTTTCGGTAATAATTCATTCGAGAATTTATTATATTTCAAGGAACACAAAATAGATACACACTATTATCGGTTTTTGCGGCAAACAATATGGTTACCATTCTAACCATCGTAATAAATAACTAAAAGAGTTAATTTTTAGTGTGCAAGTTATTTTGATAGCCCTAAATTAGGGTGCATTTTATTCTTTTACTTAATTTGACCAATTCTAGAAGTTAGGGTGCATTTTATTCTTTTACTTAATTTGACCTATTCCAACAAAAAAAACCATGGGAGTGTTCGATTTCATATTTTGTCTATCAAATGCCATCTAATGTATATACAATACAATATTCATCTCAATAACTAAATACTATAGATAGTTAATAGTTTATAATAATCAGACATCATAAAGTTAATAATAATAATAATAATAAACCACTTGCATTTACTACTTTATAGATTACGAATTTCATGTTTTTAATAAATATTAATATTTCTATCATTCAAGTATATAGATGTTAACAAAATATCGATTTTAAGAATTTAAAGGATAAGTTTTATTCATTTTATATAGTTAGGTTTGCACGACATGCTTCTCAAAAGGGTATCTTAATAATTTGCCACTCAAATAGGTTAATTTACACAACATTGAGACGAAAATGTCTTATGCAAAAAATTTGACCAACGATACTACATCGTTTACAAAAATTGGTTGTTATTTAATGCACTTCTAGAATTAATAAAACGAACAAATTAAGCTTTAGCAATTGGGTATATTCTATATTTAAAATCTGATAAGAAGATTTCAGTTGAAGACATAACCAATTAGAACTTCTTTCATTAAATCTCCAGTTTAAACAATTACTGAATTCTAACATTAAATATACCCCTCCCCTACCACAGTGATACACAAATACAGTCAGACACACATTCACTATCTTCTCAATATAAGACAATAGTAAGTACAGTACATAATAAGGTGTCATTTAAAAGATTCGATGTCAGCTGATGTTTTTGGTGTTGCTTTGTAGTCTGGTTAATGATTCAAAGTTAGTTATCGTGAGTTTTTTCAGAGTTTTTTCTTGGTGGAAAGAGAATCTGTTAGCAATAAACATATCTAACCGTGTGATAGGTTGTAGAAACTTGATCTCAAAATACAATGGATTTTTTAGATCAAAAGCATGTTTGCAAGGAAGAGGAGGTTCCATGATCTACACAATTATTTAACTATGTGATTTAAAATGTCAACTTGGTTCCTCTTTAACCTTCTTGAAAACATCATGACAAATAGACAATTGAAAACAACCCATCAACAAAAATCGGGTAGTGTAGTAGGGGAGGGGAAGAAAGATAAGGATGACACGGTCAGGGATGGTGTTATGGTCTCAGGTGGGTGGTGGTTATGTGTACTCAGTGGCTAACAGAATCTTGTGACATAGCATTCATCTCTCTCTTGTACTTAACTTGGTCGTTTTTCTATTCATTCAAACAAAAAAACATCAAAACAAAAACTCAAATAAATAAAAACAAATCTTAGCTGATGAATCAATTTAAAAAATAAATAGAGAATTGCATATTCCCTTTCCACGAAAATCTAAAAAAAAAAAAACATTTTCAGCTTCATTCCATTCCTCTGTTTTGCTTTATAATTTGCAAATATTGTTGTTTCTTAACCATTTGTTGTTTCTGTTGAAACTATAAAAAAACAAAAATGAACATGTAGTGAGAAAGAGGGCAATTTTGTGCCCCGAGAATGCCAAGTGGATACCGGTCCACTCAGTTGGGTCTAATCTACATTCTGTCTATATTTTGATGAATATGTCGAAAAAAAGTAGGAAAAAGTAAACACACCAAATGTCTATATTTTGATGAATATGTCGAAAAAAAGTAGGAAAAAGTAAACACACCAAATGTCAAATGATAAACACTAACGATAGGGGAAAGAGAATTCAGAGTAAAAAAGAATTCATGCATACATGGTACTCTGCTTCAGGTATGCCAAGATGCTCCCTATCAATGTCTATAATTTTCATCTCGAACTTAACAATCTTATCTTGCGATGTGGGACATGAGATAAAATCATCATTTTATGAAAATAGAAACAAATTAGGATGCTTAACCACAATAATTTGTTAAACTACCATTAATTCTCAAGCTTCTCCTACGTCTAGTCAGACTCAATATCCACCATATCCATCCAACCAAATCAAATGGAGGATTAGGAATACCTATATAGAGACATCAAAATATTTTTTCCTTGAAAGACTTTTAATTGATCATGAAGCATATGTCACATTTCTAGAATTTCAAGTAAAAAAACGAGAAAAGATGATCAAATCATCACTACTTGATAGCAGCTCTTCCAGCAGAAACTCTATTTTTTTATAAATTCTCTTTCAGGCATTGCATCAACCATTTTCTTCGCATCCACAAACTAGACACATAAGTACATGTTCTTCAATAAATATCACATGTAAAATAAAAAAATAACATGCAAAATTACAGAAAAACTACTTGATAATCTTTCATACTTTCTCCACCCTCCAAATATTAGAAAACTATATGTTTCAATACATATCATCTATCTTCAACCGAAAAACTACTTGATAATCTTTATAGTTTTAGGTAAATGGAATCAGAGTATAGGACATCAAGAATAGAGAAGAAATTTTAATTTATATTGATGAAAACGCAACTACAAGAAGGTTTTTTATAGTCTCTTGAAATCTTCAGCTGATTCGAGAGGGGCGTCTGGAGAATGAACGACGGAATCATGCTGTCGTTGGTAACAAAATTTTTGAGTTGGGAAATATGAGTAGGAAAGGATAAAGGCTGAGATTTTTTGTTCTTACTACAACTGATGGATGGAAGACATCAATGGTGATAGTGGCAACGCTTGGCGATAGTTGTTGTGCTTCCTTAGAAATGGAGAGGTGGTGGTCGACGATACTCTTCCAAACCCCCCCCCCCCCCCCCCCCCCAAAAAAAAAACACCAGATAGGACAGTCTATGTGGAAGTTTTGTAAGTGGAAATAACATCAGCAACCATGGTTTATAAGTAGTAATAGACCCAAAACTAAACGTAACAAAAGAAACTCATACATATGCAAGAACAGAAGCGAGGAAGGGACATCAATTTACCGATGGAAGGTCTAGGATGTAAGATTTGTCATTGCACTTGCTCTAGCCTTGGGTTTGGAGAGAAAACGCGGATGATAGGAAAGAGAAAGAATAGGAGGCAATGAAAGTTTAAATGGGTGCTAGGGTTTCTAAATAGATTGTTGAAGAAAGCTCCATTCAAAATTTTAATTATATCAAAGGTGAACGAAGATTGAGGGATGATGAACAATTGTAATTGACCAAGAACGTAGGTGATATATATGGTATTATTTAATTTCAATTTTTCAATGGTTGAATGGATAAGATATGATTTTAGTTAATGCATAAAATTGTTGTAATTGTTGCTTCAAGGGGTATACCTTTTAAAATTCAGCATTTGAGGATAAATGCTTATTAAAAGATATATATATATATATATATATATATATATATATATATATATATATATATATATATATATATATATGAACGAAGATTGAGGGATGATGAACAATTGTAATTGACCAAGAACGTAGGTGATATATATGGTATTATTTAATTTCAATTTTTCAATGGTTGAATGGATAAGATATGATTTTAGTTAATGCATAAAATTGTTGTAATTGTTGCTTCAAGGGGTATACCTTTTAAAATTCAGCATTTGAGGATAAATGCTTATTAAAAGATATATATATATATATATATATATATATATATATATATATATATATATATATATATATATATATATATATATATATATATATACGAAGTCATTCAAATCTATATGTTATAAGACATATCATCTATCTTCAACCATATTCATTTGAAACTCCTAACTTTTTATCATATGCTAATTAATTACCCGATTAATTGAAATATTTTGCCTATATAAGAAGATTATTTCATGTTTACTCACAATAAAGAAACATTTTGAATGATGAAATATCTTGGGGGTAATGTGACAACCCGAAATTTCAATCTTGTAAAGTCATTCAATTCAATCAAAAGTCAAACTAGTTTTTGCTGACTTTTAGCTTTGTTAAGGGTCTGTTTGAGAGTTCTAAGCCTAGTACACTCAAGGATTGGGTGTTAGGAGGTGTTAACTTAAGATCATTGAGTTGCAATCGAGCTGGAACCACCTTCACAAGGACTTCACGGTCGCAAACTAGGGTTTGCGGCCGTAAAATCATGTTGGCCATGAACCCCTCTTCATAAGTATGAAGATCCTTCATTTTGCTTCATTTCTCACATCTTCATGTCAAGAACTCTCAGTTCTTTCTCAAGTATCATCAAGGATATCTCCCTTGAGCTTCAAAAGTGTAAGTGATTCTTGCATCCTTTCTTGATAACCTTCTTATTCAAGTGAAACCCTATGATTTCATCCATGAATTCATTTCTTTTGGGCTTAGATCTTCAAGAACACCAAGAACACACACTTGTTCTAGGGGCTGTAAACACCTTCAAGACTTCCATTAAGTAAGTATCCTTTTTTATACTTGTTATTCATTAGAAGTTCTTGATTTCCAACCAAGAAACAACCAAATTTGCATGATCTTCAAGAGTTCATGGTCGTGAACCCTTCATAAGATCTTGATTGGGTCGTGAACACTTCATCCATGGCCATAAACCCTTCTTAGTTCATGTGGTGGCCATGAACCCTTCAACCCATTGCCTTGAACCCTTCATACGATCAAGCCTAGGGCCGTAAACACTTCATGTGTGGCCATGAACACATCCTTGTATGGCCGTGAACACCCTTTTATACAATCATATGTGATTGTAACACTTCATTCCAAGTGTTTCCTAGCACCTAAGGTTGTTCCCTTACATTATTAGTTGTTATATACACTAATTATATACATATATGTGTCATTATATGCTTAATAGGATCTGTTGTGCTCCAGACTTCACTTGTCATACTTAGCATCCTATATCGATCTTACATTCGAATCACTCACGACAAGTGAGTTCATACAATAGGGAAATCGTACGACTGCATGGTGTTCCCATATCCATTATCTTTGATAGAGAAAGTAGATTCACTTCAAGGTTCTAGCGGTCGCTACAAGGTTCCCTAGGAACTAGGCTAGACATGAGTACAGCCTACCATCCGCAAACCGACGGACAAAGTGAGAGGACTATTCAAACTTTGTAAGATATGTTGCGAGCCTATGTGATAGAATTTAGGGAATGCATGGGATACTCATTTACCCCTTGTCGAGTTCTCCTAGAATAACAATTATCACACAAGCATAAAGGTTGCTCCATTTGAAGCCCTTTGTGGCCGAAAGTGCAGATCCCCTCCGTGCTGGGCTGAGGTGGGTGACACACAATTAGCTAAAGGATGAGTTCCTGACAGCACTCTCACAAGTTCGAAAATCATTTGGGAAATGACAAAGAAGATCGTCCAGATTCGTGAACGATTGAAAGCCTCTAGACCGACATAAAATCTACGTAGACAAGAGAATGAAACCTTTGGAATTCCAGGTTGGTGACCGTGTTCTATTGAAGGTCTCACCCTGGAAGGGTTTGATATGATTCTGAAAGCATGGGAAGCTAAATCCAAGATACGTAGGGCCTTTCGAGATTCTCGCTAGAATCGGCCCTGTAGCTTACACAGTCAAACTACCTCACAAACTTAGTAGCGCACACCCTACTTTCCACATTTCGAACCTGAAAAAGGGTCTATCTGGAAAGACTCTTGTTATCCCACTCGAAGAAATTGAGATTAACAAGAGCCTTAACTCCGTGGAAGAACTAGTAGAGATCATGGACCGTGAGGTCAAGCAAACAACACAAAGCCGTATCCCAATAGTAAAGGTTCGCTGGATGCCAAGCGGGGACCTGAATTCACTTGGGAGCAAGAGGATCAAATGAGATTGAAATATCTTCATCTTTTCCCTTAATTATCTGTAATTGCTTAAACTCTAATTTCGAGACGAAATTCCCTTTAACGGGGGGATGATGTGACAACCCGAAATTTCTATCTTGTAAAGCCATCCAATTCAATCAAAAGTCAAACTTGTGTCTGTTGACTTTTAGCTTTGTTAAGGGTCTGTTAGAGAGTTCTAAGCCTAGTACACTCAAGTATTGGGTGTTAGGAGGCGTTAACTTAAGATCATTAAGTTGCAATCGATCCGGAAACACCTTCACAAGGAGTTCACGGCCGCAAACTAGGGTTTACGACCGTAAACCCATGTTGGACGTGAACCCCTCTTCATAAGTATGAAGATCCTTCATTTTTCTTCATTTCTCACATCTTCAAGTCAAGAACTCTCATTTCTCTCTCAAGTATCATCAAGGATATCCCCCTTGATCTTCAAAAGTGTAAGTGATTCTTCCATCCTTTCTTGATAGCCTTCTTATTCAAGTGAAACCCTATAATTTCATCCATGAATTCATCTCTTTTGGGTTTAGATCTTCAAATCACCAAGAACACACACTTGTTATTGGGGTCGTAAACACCTTCAAGACTTCCATTAAGTAAGTATCCTTTCCTTATACTTGTTATTCATTAGATTTTCTTGATTTCCAACCAAGAAACAACCAAATTTGCATGATCTTCAAGAGTTGACGGTCGTAAACCCATCATATGGCCGTGAACCCTTCATAAGATCTTGATTGGGTCATAAACACTTCATCCATGGTTATAAACCCTTCTTAGTTCATGTGGTGGCCGTGAACCCTTCAACCCATGGCCGTAAACCCTTCATAGGATCAAGCCTAGGTCCGTAAACACTTCATGTGTGGCCGTGAACACTCCTTGGTCATGAACACATCCTTGTATGGCCGTGAACACCCTTTTATACAATCATATGTTATTGTAACACTTCATTCCAAGTGTTTCCTAGCCCCTAAGGTTGTTCCCTTACATAATTAGTTGTTATATACACTATTTATATACATATATGTGTCATTATATGCTTAATAGGATCCGTTGTGCTCAAGACTTCACTTGGCATACTTAGCATCCTTTATCGATCTTAAATTCGAATCACTCACTATAGGTGATTTCATACCCCTAAACTTATCTTTTAATGATTTTAAATGCTTTTAATGGTGGGGGGGTGGAATACAAGTAGAAAACAATATAGTTATATTATCAATCACATGTGATTTTTAACTATCAAACAAGAGGATTTCTTATACTTCAAAATTGTGTTATCAAACAAACTGTTTCAAATCATTTTATAAACTGACAGCAAGTCATCAATAACCATTTAAATGGTTAAAACTCTTTTATATGATAAACTCTTTATTGTTTTACAAAACTCTTTTAAAACTTATATATTGTCAAAATCATGTCTATATAGATATAGTTATATAAATAAGGTTGAAAGGGCTTAGGACTGATACCTCGCTTTATTTTCTGTTCCTTGTTTGGTTGTGGACTTAGGGTATCGGTTGTTTGTTCGAGTTTCGTTTAAATCTTAGTTATATATTATGTATATGTATGTAGATATGAAAGTTCTTCCAATCAGTTCAATACCTTTAGGTAGAGGATTACTACTTACTATTTCTAGAACAATGAAACATACATGAGTCAATTCAAACATATTATAACAAGAACAGAAGGAACATACTATACACTAGAACAGAAGGAACATATTATACACTAGAACAGAAGGAACATACTATTCACATACAATAACAAAGATAACATTAATGTGAGCCACTACTTCACGACATGGCAATATATTGTTGTGTCACATTTTGTAACCAGAGTCTCCTGGAGGGATAGTGTGAGTTTATGTATAGATCTATATGACATTGACCATCCTACACCTTGCTGCTAGCTACAGTGGGACCTGCAGGTCTACGGGTGACGAATGTCATACCATTTCAACGTCTTTGATCGTCGTGTTTTACTAGTCAATTAAGTATGGTTATAACTTGTATTCTTAGGTCACCAGTAGATAGGTACTGATGACCAGGTTTTGAGAAGACAGAGCATGTTCAAGTCTCGTCTTTTATTTTGATACATAATTTGGTGTCTTTCAAATTTTACACAGAACACACTTGTATTAAATTATATTATTAATGCAATGGATGATGTTGTTGCTTCTTTTACTATTGTGTATTGTTATGATACTGTACATGACGTTCTCCGTCCCCGAACGTTTCTGCCGTTCTGGTTTGGAGGTGTGACAGACAACTAAAAGAGGATATGGTAATCATGTTTTAAAAAACCTAAATAGTATTAGAGTGATTTTCTTGGTTTGAACTCATATTTATACATTTTTCTTTCTATTTTCTATAAATTTCATGAAAATGTTTATAATTGCATATGATTGCATATTTGGAGCCAAAAACTATATCACAAAAAAATAAAAAATAAATAAATAAAACAAATAACAAGAACTAAAACTTAAAGATAGTATACAAAAAGTGATATAACGAATATATGTGTATACCAACTTACAAATTGTATTTCTCAAGTATTTTGAATCGTAAACAAACACACATTCTCTATAAATATGTTAATCTAAATAAATAATAAATAAATGTAGACTTATAAATATTATAATTAATTTTATTACAATAGGTTTGTAGTTTTCTATGTAATGTTTTAATTTTATGCTTATTTAAAATAATATAATATTAAAAAAAACGTTGATTTATTACATATTACATACTAATAAATAAAGAATTAACACATTTCCAACATTGATATACATTAAAGGTTAATCAATTCCATATTGTCAAATAACTTTTTCTATCCATTCTTTAAATAGTCGTTTTCTAAAACACACGGAGATTGTGTGGAAACACAATATACCAAAATAAGTTTTAACAAAAAAATCAAAATCATAGAAATAACGTACTATTTTTTTTATTGATATAGGAACGGTTTTATTATAATACTAGGCGAACAGAAACACCCATATAGTTGAAGTCTTTTTTAATATAACAATAATGTTGTTGTTAAATTTGATATAATATTCCGTATACTAAATTGATATAATGTATTGCTTATTTTAAATTATATGATAATATAGATATCTATTATAACTGCATAATCTCAATCGTTTGAATGACTTCTACCTGCGAGTTATACATAAATAAAACTAAATATAATATATGGTTTAATTTTTATCATTATAATTATTTACAATATTAAACATTGTTTTTTTTTTAAGTTAACAATATAATCATTTATATAAAGTTATTTTTAATTGTTGTCGTTGTATGTTATTTTAAGCTACTTATTTGAAAACTTTTAACGATTATAACTTTAGGAAATATTTTAGTTAAATTGAGATTACAACTTAGTTTTTACATTTATCACTAAAATTTATCACTTTTAACTATTTACAAAATATTATTTGTTTTTTTAAGTGGAACTGAAATTTATATTTAAGTTGACATTATAATGTTATATTTAAAATAACAATTTAAGTATTTTGTCAAAACTGTTTAAAAGTGGTAGTTTTAAACTGATAATGGTTTACATACAAGAACATATTAAATCTAATAAATTAAGTATAATATGTTAAAAGTTAAAGACATAACTTTATAAGTAGAAGTAAATATATTATTTTAAAATTGAAATTTAGTATATTTATGATTACACTTTAGATTTGATATTTATTTAATCTTATTAACCAACTTATAATCATTATTAGAAAAGCACTACAATTAATCACTTTTAACTATTTACAAAATATTTTTTGGATTGTTTAAGTTAAAGTAAAATTTATATTTAAGTTGACTCTCTAATGTTATATTCAAATTAATAATTTAAGTATTTTATACAAATTGTTCCAAAATTGTATCTTTAAAATAATAATGGTTTACATCCAACAATATATTAAAACTGATAAATTAAGTATAGTATGTTAAAAGTTAAAAAAAAAAAATCACTTAATAAGTAGAAGTAAATATATTATCTTAATATTGAAATTTAGTTTATATATTATTACACTTTAGGTTTGATATTTATTTAACCTTATTAACCAACTTATAATTATTATTAGAAACAAATTGAAAAGTTATGAGAGTTTCAAATGAATGCGGTGAAAGGAAAAATATTTCATTTATAATATAGTATGATATGATATGATATGATATGATAATACTATACATTAATATTATTCATTTAATTAATTAACCATATTTTAAAAACATAACTTCTATTAAATTAAGTACCATAAATATCAATTAAACACCATATGTAAAAAAAATCCTCATAAGTTATAGTGGTTTAATGCTAAATAATCTTTATTAAAGTAAAATAAAAATCCAATAGAATTAATTAACAAAAAATGTATTGAAATGTATACTCTTAGTTTAGAATATATTATATTATTGTTTGATTATGTTCTATCTTCGAGTATTTGACTGATATAATTATAAAAAATTATGATTATATTACTAATGAATAATTTACTCGAATATATGTAAATGAAAAAAAAAATACAATAACAAGGCGACACATAAATTTTCAATATAATAAAACGAAAATGTAAAGAATAAGTGGATTTTAAAAGTATTATGTAACTTTTTTAATAATGAGAAAATGAAGTTTGAAAGTAATTAACAATAATAAAAATAATGTACAACATAAAATTATAAATTATATTACATTACCTAATAACAGTGGTTGATATTTCTATATAACCATCATTATCAAAACTTAAAGATAGTCAAATAAATAATTTTTAAAATGATTAACCATACTAAATGTTAAAAATAACATTATTATTCAAAAATATTTACATTTAAAAATAAACTTAATATAAGATTTATTAGTCATACTCGATATCAATAACATAAACATTTTTGAATCACATATATTTTTCAAAATTGTAACCATATAATTTTAACCTGTGCAACGAATAAACACACACACATATATATATATATATATATATATATATATATATATATATATATATATATATATATATATATATATATATATATATATATATATATATATATATATATATATATATATATAAAGAAAGAAAGAAAAGCTGGGGGGACAATATAGTTGTTAAAGTTGTCCATAATTATGAGAGGCCCAACATGTCTTCCTTGTTATCTAGCCTTTAGGTAGTTCTGGTTCTGAGGCTCTTCTTACGTCTTCGATTTAAATAAATGTATATAGTATATTAGAAACCATCAACAAATTATATATATATATATATATATATATATATATATATATATATATATATATATATATATATATATATATATATATATATATATATATATATAAAAGATCAAATGAGAACTAATAAATATGAAGAACCCTAAGAACCATTTATTTTTACATTATAATTAAGGTTATTATTATATTTTGATTTTTCTTAAGTTTTTTATAAATATAAAAAGATAATAAGGGCATAATGGTATTTGTGTAAAACCCGTTCCGTTACTTTTGAGTTTGATCAGATAATATTCTTTCATAATAGCCAAGAAGAAAAACTATCTTATGTCCTTTAACCTCCTCTAATGAACACCACCACAATCACTACCACCAATGGTGACGTCACCGCTGGTGGTGACGTTACCACCACCAACGGCGACCTCACCACCGTGATCACATTTGGTGGCGGATTTTAGATCTCGAACCATCGTTACCTCTGCTTCGTTAGATCTTTGATTTACCTTTGCCATCTCTTTCTACTGGTAAATTGTTATCTTTAAAAGCATAAGTTCCAGTTCATTCCAGATCTGTGATTTCCGGCTCAAATCTACATTATTCGCCTCTAGATCTAAAATTTTCTACTACGGATCTAACTTTCTACCGCTACAGATCTGTGAAGTGTGATTCGTTTCTGACCTCCGACCTAGCTAAAACACCAGAAAACGTTGCATGTTTTCGTTCTCTCTTTCTCTCTCTCTCTCTCTCTCTCTCTCTCTATCTATCTATCTCCCTCTCCTTTTCCCTCTCTTCTCTAATGATCTAACATCAACGACCTCCTTTATCCAGCTCTACAACTTTAGCAAGAGACGTGGATTTACCAAAACCACCTTCCTCTAGATATGCTTTGTTTCTGATTCCTCTAGATCTGCTCTATCTCCGACCACCTCCAGATATCTTGCTCATCTCTAACCACCAAGTTCCTTCATACGTCGCAACTTATGCTCAGATCAATGCATTTCCCATTGTCTTCGTCGACCTTCAAGCTGTATACCTCTCCTGATTTCGAATTATGTCCTTCACGATGAGCATTTTGTAAATCTAGTGGAGTTTCACTCAAATCGAGGTAATATGACTTCAAATTTGCTTTTGTGCTTGAAGTTTTTGTGTTTTGATGCATATTTTGAACATAAAGTTATGATTTTGCTTTACTTGTGGTTTTGAATATTAGTATATGCCTTTATAAAAATAATAGCTTTTTTCTTATGGAATTTTTTCAAGGTGTTTGATTTTTATGAAGTGATTGTGCATCATATCTCTATGATGCATTTTTTATAGTCTTTTCTTTGTGTTAATGTGATTTTGATGTTTTAATCTCTCAGTTGTCGTCTACTTTTGTTAATCTTTGTTTTATCTATGGTTAAGTTGTGAATGTAGAATCTTTTTAAATTAAATTATGAATTTATTGTATTAAACTGTAAATTTTGTGTATTAAACCGTGAATTGATTGTATTAAGAGCTTTAATTTGATAATATGGATGTGAATGCATACTTTTTAAACTGTGAATTTATTGTCTTAAGCTGTGAATTTTGTGTATTAAGCTGTGATTTTTGTATTTTAAACTATAATCGACTGCATTAAGCTATGAATTTTCTATTTAAATTATGAATTTTGTATATTAAACTATGATTTTTTTTGTATTAAGATATGAATTTTGTGTATTAAAATGTTAATTAACTGTATTAAGAGTTTTAAGTTGATAATATAACTGTAAATTTATATTTTTTGTGTATTAAACAGTGAATTTATTTTATTAAGATGTGAATATTGTTTGTTAAGCTGTGATTTTTGTGTTTAAATAGTAATTTAACTTCATTAAGCTGTGAGTTTTCTGTTTAAAATGTGAATTGTCTGTATTAATTTGTGAATCTTTAATTAATTTTGTGAATATATATGATTTATGTATGAATGTTTGTATTAATTTTCTTGTGCATACTTTTTTTCATTTTGTATAAATATGCAAGAATGTATTAGTTTTTATAGTTATTTTGCATTAAACTCTGAATAAGTGAACTAATTGATTTTTTAAATTTTGAATATAATATTTAAGCTTTCAATTAATGACTTTATAAACAGATCTAATTTAGAAGGAATGATGATTGCGACAATGGCACATGTGGTTGGTGCTGTGTGTGAGCTTGTGGTGGTAGAGTTTCGGTTTGGTTTCTTTCGATATATGAACTAGTGTATAATGGATTGTATTATCTGATGTTGTGAATTATATGTATTAAACTTAAAATGGTCCGTATTAAGTTGTATATTTTATAAAAAAAATTGTGTTAAAATATGAATGAAGGTATGCATGAAAATATTAAATAGTGTATTACTGAATTAATATGTTTATTAATTTTTGAGTATAATATTTTAAATTGTGAATATGTCCTATACATGCTATATTTTTTTAAGAAAATCTACAATTTAGAAGAAAGAAAATTAAAATTTTCAATGCATAATTCTATTTTTTTTATAAATATTATAATTTTGTATCTCTAGCTGCAAAAATGAAATTGCATGTGTTAAAAAGTATTAACAAAAAAAGAGAATTACAATGTATGTTTTATTAAACTATGAATACAACCAGAAAAATGCTATTGAATTTGGTGTTAGTCTGACGGCGGTCCGATCTTGGTCCAACTATGGTCCAACGATATTCAAACAACAAGTGATAACTAGTTGTAAACTAGGAAATGGAAAATTATGCTTGATATTCAAACAACAAGTGATAACTAGTTGTAAACTAGGAAATGGAAAATTATGCTTGATATAATATTAATGCTAGATTTGTCCAAAAACCCCTTAATGAAAACATCTGAAAAAAATGGTTTTTAGGATTCTTAACTTTTTTAGTGTTAGGACATGATTTGTGGTTTATACTTTACTTTTGATAGCTTTTATAGTTCTTGGTCTAGGACCGAAAACACCATGTTTTCGGTGGTGTTTTGGACCGAAATCACAATGTGATTTCGGTGGGCTTAATGATGCTTTCGGTTAGCCTGGGCTTGGTTCTTTTAAGGCTTTGTACTAAGTTTGTATAAATAGTTTTTCAGCCATTTAGGAGTTAGAGTTGTTGATCATTATTGTTTTCGGTTGTTAAGAAGATCTTGGTGTACCAGACGATTTCAACTAATAAATCGTGTGCATTGAGAGTTATTTGTGTGTTCTTGAATCACTATATGATTTACATTCCACATTCTTTAGATAGTTTGATTGATATCGTATTGATCTATGTTTTTTGGGACTTACAATTGGTATCAGAGCAATGATTAGTATCAATCAAATTGACCAAATATTAACCATTTCTTGGAGTTTTTCTTGGTGCTTTTGAGTTCTTTTTGACGAAATTATTGCCATTGTTCTTTTTATTTTTCACCATTTTAGAGATTTTGATTGAAATTGGTCTTAATTAATTACCAATTTCGTGTTTTTCGCATTTTTGGGCGTCTTTGGTCAAAACCTAGGAGTTCGCGGCGGCAAGCTCAGGTTCTCGGTTAGGTTTGAGAGTTATCGATGGCCACCTGATAGATTTCTGTTAGGCCAGCTCCTCGGACTCAACTTCGCAGCTCTTGGTCTCAGCCTCAGAGTTCTCGGCTGCGAATCTATGTTCTCAGCTCTGCCTCCTCAGTTCAGCTTTTCGGTTGTAAGATTTCAGCTAAGGTTCTCAGTCAAGAAGCCTCGTTCTCGGTCAAGAAGCCTCATTCTCGATCAAGAAGCCTAGTTCTCAGTAAATTGTTTTCGTTCAAACTGTTTCCTTTCTTGATTTTCGGTCAACCTTTTAAATTACACAATCAGATTCCTTTTGGTAAATTATGATTTCGTACAACATTACCAAAGAGGTTAGTGCAACTTTATGTACTCAAGCATGTAGTCATACAATTAAACATTATCACAATCAACATGATTTATTAATTAGGGAAATTGAGGACCTTAAATATGAAGGATATACTCTCAGAAAGGCCCAAAAGCCTTTAAAAGAAAAATTAGTGGCCCAAACCAAAGATCTAAAAAGAATTAAGGAAGAATACAACACTAAATGTGAACACTATGATTATGCTCAAGAAAAGATTGCCAGTCTAACTGCCGAGCTTGACACATTGAAAATTAAGTTTGAAAATGTAGATTTTAATTTTAAAAAATTTGATGTTTCAAGTAAGAAAGTTGAGACAATGATTGAAAATAAACTTAGATGGAAAGACAAAAAGAATGTAGGTCTAGGGTATGATAATGTTCCTCCTCAATGATAACTACACTTTTACTCCTATGACCGAGGATGAAAAGGCAAGGGAAACACATCTACAGTATGACAAACCTACTGTAGTTGAGACAGTAAATAATGATAGTGTGAATGATACTAATGTTTCTACCTCATGTGCAGATAAGGTTACAGTGCAAGATGGGCATGCGCAGAACAAAAATAATTCTAGTTTTGCTGAAAATGATTCAAAAACTTGTGATGATGATACTCCTACTGTTGAAAAATTCAACCCACAAAAATATAATGTTCATGTGTTTGTGATTGTGGAAGTTCCTTGAAACAAACTTCATTTGGATAAGGACCAAGTCACAATCTTATTTATTTGAAAAGGCAAACTTATTTTAACTGTGGGAATCCCGATCACATTGCTAGAAATTGCCCACATCATTCATATGTTCATTACTATGAACAAGGTTGGCAAAACGTGTCAAGGGGAGATCTTCCAAAAGAAATCCTTCGAGGTCACATTCATGCAATGGTGATTGTTAAAAAGGCCAAAAATCAGACTCCTAAGGACAAAAAGGGTATGTCGTACAGGAAGCCTAATTCGAGAGATGGTTCAGCCAAACCGAAATCGGTAAGGTCGAATTCATCTCAAGGGTCATTTTCTAGCTCACACTCACAATACAAGCCTAAATGGAAAGGTAGTCATGTTCCAAAGGTAAATGAAAAAGGTCCCTTTCAGTCCAACAAGAAAGTACCCAAACATAATAACCAATGGGCTCCCAAATGTCACATTTCAAAATCGTCCAAAAGTCCCGTAACTTCTTTATGTTCTTTTTCTGATAAACAGGATATGTCATGGGAAAGAGTATCTTGTGTAGATAGTAATGGTAAATCTAGTTTCAAAATGGATTGGGTTCCAAAAAGCAACTAATCCCATACTCTATGTTGGAGCAACTATGGAGGAATATCATCAGACTTCGGTATGTTGATAGTGGCTGTTCCAGGCACATGACATGAGACATCTCTCAACTGCATGACTTTCAGAACTTTAATTGAGGGTATCCGTCCTTTGCGGGAAGGAAGAAAGAAAAGATCACAAATGGGGACCGTATTTAACGGCGTGATGAATTTTGAATATGTTAACTTCGTTCCGGAAACACAGATGAGGTTGAATACGTTGATGTCTTTGCGTGCTTTTCTCAGGTCATCTGGATGCAACTTCAATTGCTGCTAATGGGTTTTGAGCAATACAACAATCCTATGGTGTACATGCAAACCCTAATAGCTTTTGGATCTAGTTTGTCTAATGAACATGCAATTGAATATCTAAAGCTATAAACCCTAGATCTATCATATAAGAATTGAAATAAGGGTTTAGTAATTACCTTTGATTGTTATATTGTAATAACAATCAATTTGTTGCTTTGATTGGCTTCAGAAAGCTTAGTGCCTCAAGTGCTACACCTCTAATGGAGTCACAAACACCACTAAGCAACAAGATGAAGAACAGAAGAGAGGAGGCTGCCAAAATTGTCCAGAAACCCTAATCCAAGAGTTCACCACGTTTTTGGTGCATAAGGGTCCTTTATATACATGTAGGCTATCAGGGTTTACAACTAGGAAACCCTAATCTGGTTGCTTAAACCCTAAGCAGCCCATGAACTCCTTTAACATATCCCTTGGACGAATTCTTAATGGGTTTCCCATAGAATTCGTCCAACCTATATTATTTAGGTAATCCATAGCCCAATTGTAATTATCTTATAATTACAAATCCAGTCCCCTAAGTTTAATTAATCTCTTTTAGCCACAAAATTAATTCTTTATTAAGTATTGACTAATATTAATTGAACAATATGATTTCTCCTTTAATATATTATTCTCATAATATATTAAGAAATCATAATTAAACCATTCTCTCCTTAATTCATCCTACATATTGCTATGGTGAAGGCAACCCAAAAGGATCACGCTCATAATCGGGTCAAGTACATACCAAAATAGTTATGGACTTAGACACTAATCCAACATAATTACAGTTTCAATTTTCTCGATACTCTTGAGTTTTTCTGAAAATGATTCGTTTCAAAGTCTATTTTTTTTATTTTTTTGTTTGTTTAATTTTGCACATTTATTTTATTTCCTTTCTTCCCTATGCACAAATTTTCGGCTAGGGTTTCTCGGCGGCGGCGACATTTATGAATAGGGTTTCTCGGAGTTTACAGACCACGGACGTTTACGGCCCGTTGTTCACGACTAACCTCACCTCGGGTTCACAACTCAGCGGCTTCGGACGATCTCGGCCAGCATCTTCGCACGCGTGCAAGTCCTCGCAGAAGTGTATGCTCAATAAAAAAGCATCCTCGCACGCGTACAAGTCCTTGCAGAAGCGTACGTTCAATAAAATTTTTTTGAGGCTTGCTAGGATTCAAACTCATACCATCTACTTCATCAGCCAAGTGCCTTACCAGTTGGACTAGGAAGCCACATGTTTCGTTCCTTCGCGATTTAATTCAAAAGGCTTCTCCATTTCGATTCCAATTTCGCATCTTTTACACTTTCATACCAAAAATCAATTTCTTTTTATTTTTAAATTCCATTTTCTTCTAAAAATATTAGCTTTTAATTTTTGACTTTTTCCTTAAAAAATTGACTTTTGACTTTAAAGTTTGACCTTTGACTTTAAACTTTGACTTTCTCGTTTGACTTTCAAAATTTCAAATTTAGCTTTTCGGTTTGACTTTTTAAGTTTGACTTCTAAGTTTGACCTTTTAAATTTGACTTTTAAGGTTGACTTTTGAGGTTTTAAGTCAAAGGGCATATTTTTAAACAATGAGTTCCTCAAACATTCCAATCACTGAAAATTCTTGCTCTCAGACTTGCATTGATAATGTCAAAAATCTACATGAACATATCGATATTATGCGTAGAGAAATAGAGGAACTTAAATACAAGAGATATCAATTTAGGAAAGGCCAGAAACTATTAAAAGAACAACTAGAGGCCAAGACTAAGTACTTCAGGAAGCTACATGCAGAATACAGTGATAAGTGCGTTGATTTTAAATGTCTTGAACAAGAATTTGTTGCTATAACTACAGAACTTGACATATTAAAGACTCGTTTTGAAAATGATGAATGTAACTTCAAAAAATTCGATGTGTCAAGTGAAAGAGTTGCAACGATAATTGAACACCAAATGAAATAGAATGACCAGAAACAAGTAGGCATAGGTTATGAGAGTGTCCCTCCCCCATATAACCACAATTATACTACTACTCCTTTAACTCAAGAGGAGATAGATTGGGAACCATTTATGGTGTACAGTAAACCAGATCCTCAGGTGCCAGAATGTAGTGCTAAGAAATTAGATACTAACGTTTCTACTTCCGATGCAGATTCGTCTCTAAGCCAAGGAAAGAAAAAGGCTAGAGAGAAAGTGTCTAGTGATAAACCTCATGTTTTGATTTGTGATGATGTGGTTTCAAAATCTGATGATTTTGATAAGAGTGATGATGTGTCTGATAAGTCTGATGTTACTAGCACATCCACTCCATCTACACCTGTCACACAATCTATTTCTTGCACTTGTACATGTGGGAACAACCAGAAACAAGGTAAGGACATGCCACCAGGGGTAGGAAGAAACAACTTCACACTGAAGAAAAATACTTGCTTTCACTGTGGAACATCTGGACACATTGCCAGAAATTGTACTAATCGTGCATATGTTCCTTACTACGCACAAGGTTGGCAAAACGCACCAAGAGGGAGATACTTCAAAAGAAACCCTCCGAGGCCACGTTTAAACAATGACGACTTGAATGCCACGAAGGGCAAGAGTTCAACTCCCAAGTCCAAGAAATCAACTCCCAACAACAAGAAGGGAATACCGACCAAGAAGCTAAATTCAAGAGATGCTCCAACGAAACCAAGACCAACTAGGTCAAAGTCATTTCAACGGTCGATATCAAGCTCAAAAGCAGGTACCGAGGCACCCATCGGAAGAAAAAGAAATGGGTAAAACCCAACTATAGATAGGTACCAAAGGTTCAATCTCCCAAATCTTCTAATGATTCTAATATTTATACATCTTCTTTTTGTGATAAACAGGACATGTCATGGGAGAAAGTATCTTACGTTGATGACAAAGGTCGACCCAGTTTCAAAATGGGCTGGGTTCCAAAAACCAACTAATCCCGCTTTGTGTCGGAGCAGCTATGGAGGCATATCATCAGACTTTGGTTTGTTGATAGTCGTTATTCCATGCACATGATAGGAGGCATCTCTCAAATGTGCAACACTCAGAACTTTAAGTGAGAGTATGTGTCCTTTGCGGGAAAGGAAGAAAGAAAAGGATCACTCATGGGGTTTTGTGCTTAAAGATGTGAAGAATTTTCGGATTTGTTCTGAGATTATGTGTGCTGTTCTTAGACCTTTTGGATGCACATTCAATCGGTGACTTACGGTATTATCTTACACTGATTCGTTTTTTACGACAATATTTTATTTTCTTATAGTTTTTCGTTAGTAGGTATTGTTTGGGAAGTGATATCAAGATAAAGTGATAATGGGCAGTCTAAACCAGTGTAAGGTACTGAATCTGAATTGTCTAGACTCTGTGTTCAATGTGCTGGTAGACACAAAGGATTTGACAATGTAGATTTAGATAGGATTGTTTGGACCGACCATACGACGCTCAGGTAGATTGAGCAGTGAGATAAACACGGGAACCAACGGGATACATTAAATTAATACGCATCTAGAACTATGGCTTAACTTTTCCTTTATGTACGAACTTATGTCCTTAATTCTGGTTCTGATATGGCGACTGGAGGGATCTGATAAAGTAGGTTTGTAGGAAATTATTTTCTTGATTTCTATCTGTTAGTCATATGTTGCTTCCTCTGTGTGATTGGAAGAGATCCGACCTAGATTGCAACATATGCAACTCTAATTCTACACACCTCCTTATCTATGAAATTCTTTTCTACCTGCTAGCCATATATTGTCCCCTCTGCATGATCGGAAGATCCGACCTGGGACACAACATATGCAACATTCTACATCTCAATCCCTCTATCTCTATTAGTCATATGTTGTCCCCTCTGCGTGATTGAAAGAGATCCGAACTAGGACACAACATATGCATCTATCTCTAAATTTGTCTTTCTCCTTAATAATTGTTTACTCAGCTAAAGTAAGGATTCCTTAGGAAGTTCTTGATAACCAGGGTCTATCGGAAAGTGGGGAACACGTTCTAGTGAAACTAAAATTGAACCATTTAAGAGGTTGTCTGTAGACCTCGCTGCTTAATTTAAGTGGACAACAATACCCGTGGTCGTCGTCAGCTAAATGGTATATTTAAAAAAAATTGTCGATATCCTTCGTGTTTAAGTAGACCACAATATCGGCAATTGACCGGATCTATTCATGAAGGTGAAGGTACTGATAAACAAGTTAAGACTGTCTCACAACTTTGATCCCAAATATTTTTGTTTTTGTTAAATTTGTTCATAGTTTTCCTCTATGCACAAATTTAGGGGGATAATTAAAAAAAACAAAACAAAAAAAAATTCAAAAATCAAACAAAAATCATAAAATTAAAAATCCAAAAATAGTGTTATTTCTGTTTTATTTTTTTGTTCAAGAAAATCAAAAAATCCCAAAATATTTTTGTTTCTGTTTTATTTTTTTTTTAGAAAATATAAGAAATCCAAAAATATTGTGTGCTAAGTTTTTCTTTTAGTTTTGTTTTGTCTTGAAAAGTGAATTCAGATGTAGATGAGACTCATGGAGACTGTATCGAGATTTTCTGAGCCAAGGCTTCATCCATGATCATCGAAGAATTCTCGTTCGAAGGAGCAAGAAATGAAGACTATTCTTTCAACATTCAATTTTTCTACCCCAGAAACAAAGTGAAGCTGACTTGAAGATTATGTGACAGATTGCATTGAAGCCTCCTCAATCAATTTGCTGCTATTCTTGTACATGATGAAGTGATCCAGAAGATTAGATCTCTCTATTGTTCTCTCTGAAGATTCTCAAGCTGAAAGCGCCATCTTTCAAGAATCTTTTCAAAAAGCCTCCTCACCCAACGTGCGGTCAAAGCCAAATTTTGAAGAAAATCCCAACTGCTCAAGATGAAGTCATTCATTGAAGATTCATCAAGTTCATCTTGAAGTTGTGAAGAATTTGAAGATTAATGCTAAAGCCAAGCTCCCAATGAAGATTAACAAGAAGAGCCAGCTACCTTTTTAGGGAAGTTTGTCGGGTCAATTAGAAAAGAAAGCTATAAACCAAGGGGGAGATTGTTGGGTCAAAAATATGGTTTATACTTTGCTTTTCTAGGCAATTGTATTTTTCTGAAATGTTAAATGTGTTTACGGTCGTGAACCTGTTCACGGACCATGTCTTATATATATATATATATATATATATATATATATATATATATATATATATATATATATATAGGGTGAGGAGTGCATATGAGTGTACAAATGAGAGTAGAGGACATAAGAGAAGAGAGAGAAAGGAGCATAAGTGTGTGTGAATCTTGTAAGGGAACTACATTCATATCATCAATTCAACAAGATTCATATTATTCTTCTTCTCATTCTTTTCTAATTTGATCCGACATCATCCGTTTGATTGGGATTCCGCACAATCAAACGGATCTGATTGATACACAAGCAGATTGGGGACTTACATCGGATATTTTTTTCACAGGATGGTTTTGTGAGTTATTCCTAATTAACTCTCACTGACACTAGAATGGTACACTCATCTGAGATTCATTAACCATTAAACGTCTCGCCAAGGGCCAAGTTAACTTGTTAACTTGACAAATTGTATTCAGATCTTTGATCTAGGATATGTAGGGGCTAACATCAAAAATAGCCATGAGTAGTTCTCCGATACTCAACAAATCGTAGTGTGTTCCTCCGTGTTCACATAGATACTACGAGTAATCTCCTTCTGAGCCAAGGCTGGGTCCTTGAAAAATTGTGGTGAGAAGGATCTTTATGATTCTGTGATCTATAGGGACTTTTTAGTCATGGTTACTTTTCAAGACACATCTGTGATCGTTAAAGAACATTCATTCGAAGGAACTAGAAGTGAAGATTATTTTTCAACACTCAATCTTTCCACCCCAGAAGCAAGGTGAATTTGTATTTGAAGTTATGTGACGAATTGCATTAAAGCCTCCTCAATCAATTTGATGTTATCTATGAACTTGCTGAAGTGATCCAGAAGCATCGGTCTCTTTGTAATTATCTCTAAAGTTTTTCAAAGCTGAAAGTGCTGATTTTCAAGAACCTATACAATAAGCCTCTATACCCAATGTGCGTTCAAAGTCAAATTTTTAAAAGGAAGTCCAACTGTTCAAGATAAAGTAATTCATGTAGAAATTCATATGTTTATCTTGAAGTTTTAGAGAAATTGAAGATAAAAGTTGAAAGTCAAGAACAAAGAGAATATTGAAAAGAAAAGAAAGCTATAAACCAAAAGGGAGATTGTTAGGACATGATTTGGGGTTTATACTTTACTTTTGATATCTTTTAGATTTCTCGTTCTAGGACCGAAAACACCATGTTTTCGGTGATGTTTGGACCGAAATCACCATGTGATTTCGGTGGGCTTAATGATGCTTTCGGTCAACTTGAGCTTGGGCCTGTTAAGGCTTTGTACTAGGTTTGTATATATAGATTTTCAGCCGTTTAGGAGTTAGAGTTGTTGATCATTATTGTTTTCGGCTGTTAAGAAGATCTTGGTGTACCAGACGATTTCAACTAATAAATCGTGTGCATTGAGAGTTATTTGTGTGTTCTTGAATCATTATTTGATTTATATTTCACATTCTTTAGATAGTTTGATTGATATCGTATTGATCTAAGTGTTTTGGGACTTACACCTTTTAAAAAAAAATAGACATCTATTTATTTAGTTATCTTTAATTTATAGACTAAAACTGTAAACTCGCTGAAAATAAATTGAAAAAAAAATCAAATTTTATTTTATTTAACAAATTTGATAATATATAAACAAATTTTTAGTCTATAAAGTAAAAAAGATGTATCAAAATATAATTTTTTTAATAGAAAAGTCTGTTGGTTTTTAGGAATCTTTGAGTTCCAATAGATCTTTTATATATATATATATATATATATATATATATATATATATATATATATATATATATATATTGCTAGTGATATATTATTTCACATTATAAAATATAGATAAAATTATAAAAATGGTCCCTATGGTTTGCCAAAAGTCACAGAGTCAGTCCCTGCTAATTTTTTATGCAAATGGTCATTGTGGTTTGCAAAACTTGCAAAGATGACCCTTTTTACTAACACTGTTAGTCAGCCGTTAGGGACTAAATTTGTAAGGACATTTTTGTCTTTTCATGTATAAAGGGACTTCATGAAATTTGATAAAACACAGAGATTATTTTTAAAGTTTGTTTGAAAAAATTAATTAAGTGGTTGAATGAAGGGGCGAAGGCTCATACTCGCAACTTCCACCCTTTATATTACAAAAGCCTTAACCTTGAGCTGAAAGATTACTTGGTTATATCTTCCTAAAACTAATTTATATATTAACGAAAACGTTAATACATAAATAATAAACAAATTACAAAAAAAATTTACATATTTTTTTTAAATAAAACAAAATGTATTTTAGTCGTATTATATGAAAAAATTGTTTTTACAAACAATTTATATGTATTTATTTTACATAAAATATATTTTTTATGTCTTTCAAAAATACGTTTTCGTATAAGAAATATGTTTTCGTAAAATATATTTTTTTCAAAACCGTTTTTCGTATAAAAATACATACAAATTTTTTGTAAAAACAATTTTTTTAATAATACGACGAAAATATATTTTGTTTTATTTAAAAAAAAATTATGTAAAAAAAATGTTTGTTGTAATTTATTTATTATTTATGTATTAACGTTTTCGTTATTATATAAAATAGTTTTAGGAAGATATAACCAAGTGGGCATTTAACTCAATTGATTTAGGTTTTTGTAATTTAAACAAACTTCAAAATTAGTTTATCAAATTTCACGAATTCAGTCTCTTTATACGTTAAAAGACGAAAACACCCTTATAGATTCTGTCCCTAATTGATGAATACTAACAGTGTTAGTAAAAAGGGCCATATTTACAAGTTTTGCAAACCACAATGACTATTTGCATCAAAAAAATTAACAGGTACTGATTTTGTGGCTTTTGGCAAACCACAATAACTATTTTTGTAATTTGTCTAAATATATTTTAGGATTTATTTTAATACAATTTTTGTTAATGAATATAATATGTTGAGGAGACATTGAAAAGACAAACAAACATGTTGAGTTACAAACTACATGTAACAATAGCCAACTTTGAATTAGACCATTGACAACTCACTAATCTTATCTAGGCTAAGTTCTTCGATTATAGTAAACATTGATTAAAATGAGAAATATAATGATATTTTACATCTTTCAGTTGGGATAAAAATTGTTTTTGATCAGGAGTTTATATAGGCTTGGTTTTTTAAACTTTGATCATTAAGTTGTTTTTAAACTTATAATTTATATCGAGATAGATATATTTTTGAAAAGAGTATATATGTTGAGAAGTCTAGTGTCTTTTTGTTAATCCAAATAAGATGTGACGGATGGTGTCTAACTCAAGTACACCTCCCACACTGAGTTGCTAACTCATGGTAGGCGACTTTTGTACCTCAATGTGGGGCTTTGTCCATTTTATAAATGAATGCCTCATTTTAAATCCAATATGTTTTGTTCATCTATATATTCTGTTATTCATTACAAACTACTTGAATATTGTTTGGTAACTCATATGATTTGAAACACTGTGATTTCTCTTAAATATTGGTTGAGGAACCGACTAGTGACATGTGACAACGCACAAAAATAACATTCAGTCTACTTATTTAAAAGGGTAAATTACATAGATCGTCCCTCGTGCAGGTGCCAGAAAGCGTGTTTAGTCCATATTTTCAAAAATTAACTCGGACAGTCCCTTGTTTGTTTAAAACTTGCATGCTTCGTCCCTAATATGTGTTTTTGTTGCGAATGTAGTCCACACCACATTTTAAATGACCATTATGCCCTTGGATTTTTATTTTTAATTAATCTAATATTATTTATTACTATTTATTACATAAAAAATAAAATAACAACAAGTCTCTCTAATCTCTATCTCTCTCATACGTCGGAAAATACCAGCCTCCCGTCGTCTGTGTAATATTGTTTCATCACCGTCGACATTTGAATCAGTAATGGAAGTAGAAGTTCCTTATGCTTGTTTCCAGTCACTGATGATCTAGTACTCATCCCCCATTGTTTCTGATTCTCAGATCGATGACTAGCGCCTGAAGACGGTGTCGATTCAGTCTCCGTCTCCAAATCAACACAACTGTCCACGTCTAGGGTTTTGACAGATCCCATCGACGACAACTAGGGTTTCGACATATGCATCGAGCTCCACAAATGCCATCGGCGGCGGGTAGGATTTTGATCTTTGCCTACATCATGGCAGAGATATGGAGACCGTCGAGCTCCACAGTTGCAATCGAATCCGGCGTGAAGGCGATGGGTGGATCGATCACAGTTGTACGTTTTTCTGTCACCCCACATTTCGCCCCTCTATCTCTTATCTCTCAATCAGAGATTCCTCTTCACCATTCTTCTTACTTTTGAGTTACAAGTTTGATAATGTAAAGATCAGTAGATAAAGTAAGGTAGGTGATGGTCCCGATGGTAGTTTTTTTTATGGAGATTGGTGGCTGTGAATAGCGATAATTGTGGTTTTCTGTGAAAGCGGTGGTCATTTGTGTGAGATTAGGGTTTCAGATAAGGCACTAAACAGGGAAGACCTGGCGATGATAGGTGATGGTGTCGGAAGAGCTGACGGTGATAGGTGGCGGTAGGTCTGGAGAATCTTGTTGCAGGAAATGAAAGGGGGAAACGTGGGGATATTTGTTTTGTTTATTTTTTTTAATTTAAAATTGATAAATAAATAAAACAAAATGAAAAAAAATTATTAAGGGTAAAATAGTCATTTCATGTCAATAGGGACTAAACATGTAAGAAAAAACATACTCAGGGACGGTCCAAGTTAATTTTTGATAATATTAAAGTGAACAAAAGAAATTGCTTTTTTAGGAATCTGATTCAAAAATTAAGCATTAGCATTAAGAAAATCTTCACTTAGCCAATAAGAAACTTCTTTATTTAGGAATTTGATTAAAGGGTCCTATACAAAAACACATTTATTTTAGCCACCTGTTTGGCACATACTACAGACATAATACACAACATAATGCAGAAACATTTATTCATAATTTTATTTTTTAACTTCAAAAAAAATATTATCCATACAAAGCTGCAAGTATTGCATTCGAGCCTATTTGGCATTGTACATTGGAAAAACATATATATTTATGGGAATGTACTTTCAACTCTTTTCTAATTGGAAACTTTTTAAATTTTTTACCCAAATACAATAGTGGAAATTGCTCTCTAATTTAATGACATTGATATAGTTGATATATTTTTCATAATGTAGTACTGTAACATGAAAAATAAAAGTGAGATACTATTTTTTGATGACATTGATATAATGGATATAACTGATGTCATTGTTATAAATTTACACACATACACTTACTTAAGTATTGTTTTATATAATAAATCAACCTCTATAACCAAATTTTCTGTCAAACTGTTCAAAGAATGTATGAACAATATACTTTACTTTTTTGTTTTTCACAAAATAGAAATAAATTATTTACCTAACCTATGCCAACCATATTGTAATACAAATTGAGAGCAGTCTTACTGATTCGCAAAGGATGGAGAACAATTGTCATGCACATTTCTAGACTGCGAGCATTTGAAAATCTGTAAGCCAATCCTGCAAAAGAGGTCTGCAAATAAAAAATAAATTAAGAAAAAATGGAACATAAATAAAGAATAATAGTTAGAAATCCTCTTTTCACCATTTTCATAGGTAGACTTGGTTCTGGATATTAAACTTGTTAAGGAACAATAGGAAAGTATAGGTGAGTTGTTTCCAATTCCAAAAATATATCAAAAGTAGTTACAAAAAAAGAGAAAGGGTTTTAGTTTTGCTGGAATTGAGTTTAAAGAGTTCATGAGGGTAAAGTTCGACCAAGAAAAGAATGACATACATCATGATCGTAGTATTTCCGATTGACTTCATAGACATCTCCATTCGATTTTGGAAAGAAATCACATTAAGGATCTGTTTGTGATTTTGTCAAAAAAAAAAAAGCATATCAACATTCTTTTTAATCGTTGTTGACAGAATCACTTGTTTCTATACAGGGTTTCTTTAAATCAAAATCATAAAAAAACAATATTCTTAAAGTTCTTGGATATAGAAACGCTACCTTCCTAACTTCACCCTTCTGGATACTGATTTTACTCAGAGAGATCAATCCAATAAGAAGCACAACAATCTAAATAAGTCATACCTTTATGTAAAACCAATTAATGGATAATCAACATTCACGGTTAAATTTGCACCCCCAAAATTCACTCTAGAAAGTAGATGTGGACATAATATCATATGCATACTTACATAAATCGAAGATATTACAAAGCTTAATCCAATCACCATTACCTTGAAAGGGGTTTAGGGTTCATGAATCTTTACGATGTGAAATTTTAGGGTTGATGTGAGAAAAACGATTTCGGAAATGAAATAGTAGATATAAGAAAAAAGATTGATTGCAAATGTATTAGAAATTCAAATAAGTACCTGATTAATTTCGTGATTTGTTGGGATAACAATCGGTTGCATTGTGGATTCCTAAAAATCAGGAACAAAATTGAATTGAAGAGAGGAAGGAATGAGCAGGAATTAGAGGGAGGGTTTTAGGAGAAGGTGCCATGTGTCAGGCATAGAAAAAAAGCCACGTGGCATCTATAGGAGTCTTGTATTAGGATTATTTATATATATATATATATATATATATATATATATATATATATATATATATATATATACTAGTTTATAACCCGTGGGAACTACAGTTATAAAATTAATTAAACTTTTATTTTAAATAAATTGTTAATTTAAGAGATATTTTTTAGTTATGTGAAATTATAATCGTTAATTCAAATAAATATGTAAAATTAATTTTTAATATATATTCGGCATTTTTTATTTGTGGATTAATGAAAACATTAATATAAAATTTAAAATTTAAAATAGAGAATAAATGCATTGACAAATAGCATCATATTAATGAGGATGTCTAAAAAATTTAAAATGGACAACTAATATATTGACAAGTGGCAACACATTAATTAAGAGGTCTAATATGATGACACATGGCAAAAGAACTACTCTTTTATTAGTATATATATATATATATATATATATATATATATATATATATATATATATATATATATATATATATATATATAGTAAATAAAGTGAGAACGTGAAGACACTATTTTTATATTATTATTCAGTCATGAATCTTCTATATACTGTCTTATGTCTTTATTCGATAATAAATATATGAATAATGATATTTTAATATTAACATTATAACTTACTACAAATAATATATGAATAATCATATGCCAAATATTCACATTAGAATTACAACAATAGATCATATATATAAAATTCTTAGCAGAATAATAACATAAAAGTAGTGTTTTCACGTCCTCACTTTATTTACTGTCTTCATTTGAACTTATATATATATATATATATATATATATATATATATATATATATATATATATATATATATATATATATATATATATTCTATTAAATTTGAAGAAATGATGATTTTACCCTCACACTCATACCATTTGAAAAGTATCATTCCCTCTATTTTAAATGATGATGTAAAAGTGGTGATTGTTAACCACCACCAAAACCTCTCCCATTGGATCCTCCAAATAAACCATTTGCATCATGAGAAATGGTTTTCCTTGCCTAAAAACATCATATCTTGATCCACTACATATGCATGGACGTTTCCAACATTTCTAGCATAGTTGTTTTTCCCGAAACCAGCCAATAATGGTTGGAATTAGGAAGATTTCCATGGCCTAGATCCAAAATTAGTTGTTTGTATACCCATAAAGCCATTCTGATAAACTTAATACAAAACTTGGCTGCCGTAATCAAACCACAAAACCTAGAACAGTAGAACAAAATCGTTCGATAATAAAGTGGCTAAAGGAATCAGAGCCACATAAGATGATGTTAGCGTTTTATTAACGGGAGACAGCTCTCTAATTTTTGGAATTCGTGATCCTATTTCTCCTTTTAAGTGTAAATTTTCTTTATTAAGAACTCAACCACTACAGGAAGGAGGTCCTACGATATTTTTGCACAAATTAGAGAGAAAGTTCGTCACATATATTCCATATCTGAAGTTTCAATCTAAATCGGTTTATAGTTGTATCTCGTGCGAGGCTTGAAGAAAATCACCTCCTACTCTTCGATGCCACTTGATTCTTCCTCCATAATCTCTCTCTTATTTTATTTGTAAATTTCCAAGTAGATTAACCTTAAATGATCAATCCAGACTATAATTTCCCGTCTTTCTTGTCAAATTTAATGGAAGAATGAGGAACACGATTATAGATCGAATTTACGAAATTGAATCTTCTTTTATTTTCAGAATTATAGAAACCTAAAAACTTGGTTGTTTTTCCCGAAACTAGCAAATAATGGTTAGAATTTGGAAATTTTATATTGGACGCAAACACACCGGATTATACTAAAAAAATCCACCTCCTTACCAAAAAAACTCATCATTTTTTTTTCGTTTAGAATTTTTCTAGACCACATTTTTTATCAAAAAAAAAACCAAATATACTGTTATTAACGATTTTTCGTCCTTTTCCATAGAGATCAATGTTGATATATAAAAAGCAAACTTTTTTTTTTTCGAAAAAAACTTACTTCATTTTGTTATTTTTTCTATATTTAAGTTTATTTTTATCAAAAAAAACTAATTATACCAAAAATATTAATTTTTTGTACTTTATTAATAAACATTAACACCGATTAAAAAAAAGCCCCGATCAGTTCAGATTCACATTGTGAATCTAAACTATAAATATTTCAATTTGTAACATTCACAATGTGAATTTGACTTACTATTTCAACTCTTTGATAATTCGCAAATTAGCTTCGTGAAATTTACGTATAAATCGAAATATATTCCATGTAGTTTTATAATATTTTAATGTTTTCATTACTCATAAATTAGTTTTGTCAATCAATAAATGGATTTATTCATATTGTGAATCTGACTTACTATTGTACACACTGTGAATCTCTGAACAGGTTCACAATGTGTATTTGAATTGAAATTTTGATTTTTTTAATATCAATATGAATCTCTGTTTAAAGAGCATCAAACAAAAATATGAATTTTGATATATTTAGAAATTTTTTATATAAAAAATAGACCTTAACTTTTCAACAAACAAAGATATGAAGTGGATTTTTTGGAAAAAAAAAAGTTCATATTTTATATATCAATATAGATCTTTATGGAAAGATGACGAAAAATCACGAATAATAGTATATTCAGTTTTTTTTGATAAAAAAACATGACCGAAAAAATTAAGCTAAAAAAATGAAGTGCACTTTGTTATAATCCGGTGCATGTGCATCCATTGTAAAAATCAACAAACCTTCATTTTGCCGTTGATTGCTTTAAATTTCGATGCTTTGAATTGGTTTCTTAGTTCATTGATTAATAATAGTTCTCTATTAAACTTTTATATATATATATATATATATATATATATATATATATATATATATATATATATAGAGAGAGAGAGAGAGAGAGAGAGAGAGAGAGAGAGAGAGAAGTTTATTTGTAACTAATAAGTATTATGTAACCGTGTAACTCAATTTTGGCTAGTAGATCAATGAAAATTTGAATGATTTTTAAAAGAATGAAAAAAAAAACAAAATTATTAAATATTGTATTCAAATAAAGGGTATTATGGATATTTTATGTATTCTTATTTTAGACAACAAAAGAATCAAAGCCAGATTTTTTGGAATTGAATTTTTTTTTTTTTTTTTTTTTTCAAAAAACACTCGTCCTAATACCATTTCATATTTTATTTGAATACAATACTTAATAATTTTGTTTTTTATTTCATTGTTTTAAAAATCATTCTAATTTTGATTGATCCAATGACCAAAAACGAGTTACACGGTTATATAATAGTACTTATTAGTTATAAATAAACCTCTCTCTCTCTCTATCTCTCTCTCTCTCTCTCTCTCTCTCTCTCTCTCTCTCTATATATATATATATATATATATATATATATATATATATATATATATATATATATATATATATCCAGCATGGATGATACAAATAGGTGGAAAAAAAAGATTTATGTATTGAACGCTTAACATGGGAAGAGACTGTTATAACAGTTATCACAAAAGATAACTTGTGGCTTACAAGGGAAAGGGGTATACTTTGGTCCTTCGAGATCTATGATAAAATCTTCTTTTCCATTTTGCTCCCTTTCCATTAGTTGGCATTGTCTCTATATGGATTTATGTGTCTCCTTCAATCTCTATATCAACACATGCAAATGCAAGGCGTCATGTATTTATGTAGAAAGAGATAACGGGTGTAAACTTTTCTTATTTTATTTTATGTAAAATAATAGACAAAATTACAAAAGTAGTCCCTATGGTTTGCCAAAAATCACAAAATCAGTCATTGCTAATTTTTTTATGCAAATGGTCCTTTTTGGTTTGCAAAACTTGCATGAATGACCCTTTTCACTAACGACGTTAGTATTCAGCCGTTAGTGACTGAATTTGTAAGGACATTTTCTTCTTTTCAAATATAAAAGGACTAAATTCCTGACATTTGATATACCATATGAAGTATTTTTAAAGTTTGTTTGGAAAAAAAAATTAAATAGCCAGGGGGAGTGCTCAAACTCATGACCTTCACCCCACTAAATTACCCAAGGCTTTAACCAATAGAGCTAAATGTTTGGTTGGTTTATTCTTTCTTAAAACTAATTTATATAATAACAAAATTGTTAAAACATAAACAATATATTTATTACAAAAAACAATTTTTTACATAATTTTTTTTTAAATAAAACAAAATGTATTTTATCGGATTATAAAAAAAATATGTATTTTACGTATTTATTTTACGTAACATATTTTTTATGTATTTAAAAAATACGTTTTCGTATAATATGTTATTACGTCGTATTGAATGCAAAATCGGCCGAATATGTTTTTGGTTTGATTCAATTGGTTTTCTGAAAACCATTTTCAGTTATATGTATATAAAAAAACATAAAAAACCTATTCGGTTATATATCTTATTTAAAATACCTATTTCATCTTAATCGCAAGTTCTAAATCGTATGGTTAAAATGAAGATGGAATGAAATAGTGATATATCTTTTTGAAATAACAATAATTAACACTACTTTTGACATAAAAAAAACCGTATAAATTGTTGAGACACATAAAAAAATCGTTGTTATATTGTTTTTAATACATATAACCGAAAAAACGGTTTTAGAACTAGCGACCAAAAAGAATTTATACATTTTTATTTTATTTTATGAGTAGTGTTAATTAGACCTGACAATTCATGTGTTCGTGTCAGCCACGAATTTGACACGATACAATTACACGATGAGAAATAAGCTTTATCTCAATTTTTAAGATGTATTCGTGTCGTATTGTGTCTCTCACAAATTCGTGTCTTCATGTCTGAAATTGTCAGGTCTAGTGTTAATTATTATTATTTCAAAGACATAAAAATATATTTTACGAAAAAATATTTTTTAAAGACATAAAAAAATATATTTTACGTAAAATCAATACATAAAAATACATTCTTTAGTTAAACAAACAAAATACATTATGTTAGGGTTCAGAATGTTTTAGTTGTATCATTTTGTAACACACTGAGTTTGCCTGTTTTGTATTGTCTATGTCTTTACTTAATGTGAATTGATTTAGTTCCAAATTCGCACATTATGTATTCCTTTCTGATGTTCCTGTTAAGCCTGTATAAAAGAAAGTTAGTTAGTGGAATGGGTTAGAGTTTTGGACAAAATAGTTCTTTATTGTATGGAATTGTTCTTCTGGCTCATTAATGAAAGTGAAATTGTATTTACGTTGCGTGTTCTTGTGAATCTCTTAATCATTTGAATCTTGAATCTAATCGTTCCATCGTTACTATCAGAGTGGGAGATCATTTGAACTTTTTCAAATCTTGATTTTGTTATTGTTCATCATGTTCATCGTGTTTTTCCAGATTTGTTCATCGAAATCTAGATCTATTTTGCATTTTGCAAATCTCTTTTCAGTTTAATCTTTATTTCCTTGTTTGAATCTTTCAATTTAATTCTAAAACTCTATTTCAAGTTCATTTATCTGATTCTTGTTTCATTTCATTCAAAATGTCAAAAGAGGATTCACACTCAATTACGTTCAACCAACCAAGTAGTATTGGCCCTACATAGAGAATTCCTATTGTATTCCCTGAATACTATGAAGTTTGTGTTCCTCATTTTGAAAATTATGTTCTAGGTATTAAAACTCATGGATCTAGGAGACTAGGATTTGGCACGCAATCACAAAAGAAACATTTAAGTATTCCAAGACGAAGTTTGAAGTCAGAACTCAAGATGATTTTGACACCATTGTTGTTGATGACACTAAAATTGATATCGTTGAGAAAGACAAATTAATGTGCAGCCTGAAAGCTTTAAGAATCATAAGATTTTCTCTTCCTCCAGACACTTTTTGTTTAGTCAATTCTTATCAAGCTGCAAACGAGATATGAGACAAATTGAAAGAAATATATTCTAGAGATGTTGATCACACTCATTCTCTGCAAACATCACTTCTCTGGATTTGGAGCTTTTGAGCAACGGTCCGATGAAACTATTGAACAACTGTTAATAAATTTAATAGTTTTTTAAGTCGTATGATAAAACAAGGTTTGAAAATATAAGTCATTAAACAAAAGGTCAGGTTCATGTTTGAGATTAGAATGGAAGTTAATTGTTTCTATTGTTAAAGTTGATGAACAATTCAAGAATTACTCTCTTGCACAAACAGTTGGTATTATGAAGTCTCATGAAGATGAAGTGATAAAGGAAGAAAATTTGGTTACAAGTGTTGCTTCATTGGCCTTGGTTACAAAAAGTGGAAGTTTAAAGAAAAAGAAGATATATATTGTGGTTGAAGATTCCGAATCTGATATCTCATATGAGGAGCTTACAAAAGAAGATAGGGTTATGATGGTAACTAATCCAAAAAAAATCTTCAAAAAGAACTTCTCTCGTTTAAAAAATAATAGAAAAATGAATATGTTGGAAACAATTACAAGCACGGAAGTTTAAACTCTAAAAAATCGAGAAGTGGATGTTTCAACAATTTTCAAAGGGATGATGAAAAGAAGGAGAAGAAGTTACTGGGTAATTCAAGCTTTGACTGCAACTATTATCATGGAAAGAATCATTTTGCAATGGAATATGTGTCATGAAAACAGAATGAGAATAAAGAAAAAGACAAAGATGAATCCTATTATGTGAAGAACATTAAAGAACTTCACAAGAATTCTAGTAAACCAGCTCTTGTGGTGACTAAAGACAACAGTCATGATCGAAAAGTGTGGTCAACTGATTCAGAAGATGACGAAGTTTGGAGACCAACTCATGGTGATTGTTTGATGGTGAAGACTGAGAAGAAGAATAGTTGAGGCAGGTGCTTGATGGTGAATAGTGTCAGTTATGAAAAATCAAGGCTACTTTAAAGATGAAGGAACAGTTTATGTTGCGTTTTTTCTATGAAGACAATCAAAGAGCATCTTTTTTAGTGTGAAAAGGTAAGTGACAAGGTACATTCTATTCTTAAATCTGTCGATATTCCTATTTCTCGTTTTAATACTAAATTAACTGATTTGCATGATGTTGTTTCTGATTTGAGTGATAGTTTAAGGAAAACTCTCACAAGAAATTCTAATCTTTATGATACTATTAGCAGGATCATTTCTAAGAATGAAGAAAGACGTATGTGAATAGAGGCATTGGAATTAGATCTAGTTAGGCCTAACGATGATGTAATAAAGCTTCAGAAATACAATAGGTTTGTGCTAAAACAAAGAATAATTTTTTGTCTTCTTGTGAAACATCTTTATACTACCATTACATAATTGCATCTTGATTGTAAGATATGAAAATGTTTGCATAAAATGATTTTACATTTCTTAGAATTAAAAGAAGATGAAAATGATGTTGAATGTTACATATGTGAATCCATGGTAATGAATCGGTTTGTGATTCTTACAAGGTTGGACTTGAGAAAATTACAGAATACATAAGTCCAAAGAAAACAAAAAGGTGTTGAAAGATATTATAACATTAAAGGACAAACAACAAATAAAAATCAATTCAACTAAAAAATATAACTTGTTTAGCAAGAAATTAAGTTCTGAAGAAAACCTCAATTCTTAGAATATGTCTGAATTTGATAAATGTGAAATGAGTGAAATATCAGTTGAAGATGAAGTTGACTGTTTTTTTTTTGCGAGAAATATTAAACATCCAAAAAGAAATTTGATTTTTGAAGATTCAATTGAGTTTGAATAGTTCGTTCAAAATGATGGAATGAAACATTTAAATGTTTGGGCAAAAGTTTTTCCAAAAATTAAGAAAACTCCAAATCATATTTTTGTGAAAAAAGGGACTTAACAAAAAGGAAACTTTATAATTATCGTCAATGGTCAACCTTGATAATGCGAAAGGTTGTGAAGAATTCTTTTGTTATGCACCAATTGACAATGTTCCTGTAACGAAAGAACTATCCGAATTGACCTCGTGGAAACCCAAATGGAAATATGTTTCGGAACCGTTGAACAATTTGAAATCTTAACAAAATGAAGTTGGACCAAGTGGAACAAAAGAAGTTCCAATTGATATTCAAAAGGAAAATGTGGTGAAAAGAAATTCCCAAAACTAAAAAAATGTGACATATCAAAAAAAAATTGAAGAAATAAAAGCAAATAAAAGAGTAATGAATGCTAGATATAAAAAGAATTTGATGAAAAGAAAATAATTGTGGAAAAAAAAGGGAAATTAATAAGAATGTTTCTTGTTCTAATAATAAAAATTAGAAGTTTGTTGGTTGGTAAAGAGATCCTAGTCAAAATACTAATTCATCAATTCTTTCAAAAAGTAAATCGAACTCATCAACAAAAACAAAGTATACTTAAAGAAAGATATGAAAGAACATGATGCTAATATCGTATCATATAAAGAAAAAATAAAAGAGGAAGAAGAATTCTTTTTGGAAAAGATGGCACAACAAAGAAAAACAAATTCTAATCGGAAAACTTATTTTGTTGAAATAAATCTTTATCATGGAAAAACTCAAGTTTTTGAAATTGAAAAAAGGGTGAATAATACTTTGATTAGAAAATCATTTTGTATTGATAAAACAAAGATTTTCATGTTTCATCTTCTAAATCAAAGTTCTCATCAGGCCCCAAGATGGTTTAGGTTCCTAAATCTCCTTAATTTTGTAAGTGATATATGATGAGCAGTACGATTCAGAATTGTACATTGATAGTGGTTTTTCTCCTCATATGAATCGAAGAAAATCACAACTGAGTGAATATCAGACTTTAAAAGATGATGGAAGAGTGAAATATGGAAATAATGCAACTGGAGAAATCAAAGGATATGGATTGATAACAAATGACGAATTCATAATTCATAAGGTAACTTATGTAGAAGACTTACAACACAATCTAATTAGTGTTTCTCAACTCATTGTAGGTACTGGTCTTCAAGTGTCTTTTTTTTCGAAGAATAATAAGAAATTATAGTGGCCTTAAGATCCTCAGTGGAGTGAGAAATATGGCCAACCACTTCTAAAAGACAATGGTGAGGAAACTGAAAGAAGATATAAGAAAACACATGGATGCTTATAGAATGCAAGAAATATATAAAATTCTTCAACGCATCATCTGCTTCAAGATCCCCTAGTTCGAAAACCTCAACTGATTTCCTCTTTTGGGATCCTAGAGTCTTAACAGCCAAATCTATGAGAGTTCCTTTAGGAAGAAGAGAAGATGAGGTCTTTTCTTTCTTGACCACCATTTGGTCGATGGACATAAAAGAATCAACATTAGGAAGGTTAAATCAAACAACAGAACGTATAGACTTGAATCCTAACCATGACGTCGTTTAACTAGTTCTAGATCCTCCATAGAAAATGAAATAAAGTTAAAGATCCTTACCAGTTAACATGGGGATAATAGTAGTTGAACTCTCTTGAAGACTAGGTTGTTCAAGGTTGAATGATCTCACGATCTCGGGCAAATCAACGAAACTCTCAGTCCTATCTTCAGTATCTTCGACAAGAGGGACGACCTCTTTAAACATGAAAGCTGCAAATAATCAAACAAATAAGAGGTGTGAGTTCTAGGATCCTTAGTATAACAGTATGAAACCCTACCATTTTTAACCTATGAAATTGGTAAAAGAATTCTATTAGGGATGGAGTCGCATATCACGGAGAAGTGTTTTCCTTTCCTAGCCCCATCATTATGCTTGGACTTCAGAACGAGGGGTGACTTATTATTTTTGACTTTAAGTAAAAAATGAGAATTCCTGAAGGTCAAAAGAGCATAGACATAAGCTAATTTGTTCAAACCAATATTAAGACCCATGGACCAGTTCAACCGATCGATCCAGTAAAGGTTCATCCGAACCGCTGGCATGGCTTGAATGTACGGAATTTTGGTAATCTCAAAGAACTCAGAAATGATTCCAACAAAAGAATAAGAAAGACCTAGGGAGGTAGAATATTCGAGAAAGAAAACCCAAGAGGATGAAACAATGTCTGGTTGAATCTTGGAATCAAAGGGTCTGAAAACGGCGCAAGTAGAAAAATCCCCAACCGATTTTAGAGATTCGGTATCATTATCATCGAAGGAACAAGTTTCCTCATAAGATAAAGCTTTTTGATCAACAAAATCATCATTAGGAACAACGATGATGCTTTTTTTAGAGCGAATTACTTTCTTACCCATGACAAAAGACAAAGAAAATTAAGGAGAAAAGGAACAGGGAGAGTACCTCCAAAGATATTCAATAGCGTCTGGAAGGAAGCTGAAAAAGTAAGGCAAAATTGAGAACTTGAATGCCCTATTTATGCGAGAATCATGGAAAGGAAGAAGGATTATTTGACAGATATTTATACCAATTTCAACGGCTAGAATTCTATTCGTCGGGATTCAAATTTTCCATATCCGTTAAAACTTGAAAATCCTTACTATTCTTTTTATTTAAATTATACATTTTAATATTCATAAATTAACTTAAATATTTCGCATGTATAACTTGGGGTCAATTGTTAGGGTTAAGATCCTCAACCCTATTTGGGATCCTAGATCTTGAAAAACTTTCAGGATCCCGAACATATCTCAGGATCCTGAACATTTTTATTACTATTTTCTCCTGACATTTGTAACGAATATCTTTCTAGTCTTTTTCTCATATGTGCAGAATTAGTCAACATAAGACTCATTTTCAAAGAAGAAACGTTTCAATCTGGAAAAAGACCTGGAAATACCAAGTCAAACAATGTGTTCATTTTTATTCAATAGGATATTGGGAATATCAGTCATATTGTTCCTTATACTAGACTATAAATACACATGTATTTCACACACAACACACAACTAGACTCATTGCAATACTTGTACTCGTATCTTATCATTTCATATGTAAGTCATACTTCAATTAATACAAATTAACAAGGAAAGTGTTCATTATCACCTCCCAAGGTTTAGTGCTAGAGATCCTAGCTAGGATCAAGAGCTTTCCTTGTAAATCACTTGTGTAATCCTGTTCTAATTTCTTTACCAACAAATACCACAACCCCTCATTTAATTTGCTTAATATCCACTCACTAAATTTTACACCAAAACAACTACTACAAGGAACATGGTGCCAAAGTATTTCCTTTTAAGGTATGCTCATATAATAATAGTACGCAAACTTGTTTGAAATGCTAGAACCTAAAATGTAATTAATAATAATATATTACTCACTAAAGCGAACACATGTTTTAAAAAATAAATATAAAGAACTCATTTTATAAGAAATATTACCGCGCAACCGTTAGCCATGAAAAAATATTCAAATTTGTTGTCATAGCTCGTCTTCATATGTGTAACTGTCCCTGGATTCTTCTTCTCCAAGTTGTAAAAATATGAAGGTAGTCTTTGAAAGATTTTCTGAGGGGTTCCTCTCAGCAGATTTACAGCATACATTTTAGCACTCCATGCTTGCCAGTTTGAAATATGTACATATGTACACTAAAAAGGTCATTGAAAGTTCATTGTATCTGCCCCCCCCCCCCCCCCCCCCCCCCCAAACATATTACCTCTATTATATGCTAATATGTCCTTCAAGAAGTGAAACAATACTTTTTTGTTGGCTTGTCGGTGATGGGTATGTAGTTGTGTGTCTTATCAAGTGTGTCTCTCAAATAGTTTAAGCACTTGAAATTTATCAGTAGTATTATACTTTGTTACCTGTATTCATTAGTCACAATTATCCATAAAGCAAAAAACTTTAAACCCATCTTTTGTGGATGCTTTCATTTTGTATTAGAAGCCTTCACTAACACTTTTCAATCCTAAATTAGGATTAAGTTCTTCTTTTCTTTTGAAGAGTTGGTATAAATTCACATAGGAAGGATAACTGTAGGTTGTGGCACTTTACGTTTTTGTTGAGCTAATTCGGTCAATGGTAAAGGTTTGGGCATATCCCAATGGATAGTTCTGTGTTTCTTCAGAATCGAAAATATAAAAAGAAAATGTTTCCTCTCGTCTTTTTCGTGGTAGTAAGAGTTTGGTTTTCTCCACTTCACCTTCACCATCTTTCCCTTCAAATTCAGTGTAACTCTAAAACCGTTCAGGTGGCTCTCCATGTGGAATTATATTACCATCATCAACTAACATCATTAGTTTTGCCTTGTCATTTGCAGATTTATCAACATCAACGGTTGGACAAGCATCAACAACAACCTTAACTTTATACCTATAATCACCTCCATCTATATGGCCATTGTGAGAATGAACATGGTTGGTTGTCATAAGTAATAAATTACAAATTTGGTTACTTCCAACACCAGAAGAACCATTTCCACCAGAATGATTTTCCCTTGCAAATCGATGAATACCACTTTCCATAACATTATTAACAACAAACAATTATACTGTGTTGGAAGATATACTACTAACAAAACTTAGATAATATCTGACATCACTATTACCAAAAATTTGCATAATTATATTTGATCCAGGGCATTGAAAAGATAGACGTATTTGAATAGTGTATAACTTGAACTTTGAAGCAACCAACACATTTAACGCAACAAAGTTAATATCATTGGTCATATCTACCCCAAAACATGTGTAGTCTGAAGCAATATATTGCATAGATTCCTCGATACGCTGCCATTGCCCTCCAGTAGAAGTTGTCACTAAAAAAAAGTCTTCTGTACATTCTTATTACGGAACGCATAAAGAAAGTATCAAAACCACAAATATATTGCATATACATAAGAAAAACCACACAAATACCCTAATTTTACCTCTCCGAAACAACACTCCAGAATGTATGGGAATTTCGGACTACAGTCTGGAATACGTTTTTTTAGTCCAGAACGTACGAGGTGTCATATTCCGGACCCAATTCCTACCAGCCACCTCCAACTCTGGAACAGAAATAAATACTCTAGAATATCGTATTCTAGAATACTTTGAACAGCCCCATGTTCGGAATGATGTTACGTACTTCGGAATATGATCCGGAGAAAAGGGTCATTTCTCAAAATAATAATAATAATAATAATAATAATAATAATAATAATAATAATAATAATAATAATAATAATAATAAGGTGGTTATTTTTATTAACAAACTCATTTATAAGGGTTAGATTACTCAATTTCCCATTCTTTAGTTATTATACTTAATTGAGATATATGCTAAAACATACACTTTGGAAACAAAATTATAAGTTGAAAGGTAAATTATGTTCAAATCATCTATAAGATTAGATAACTTATATGAATAATTGTTTGTATTTTTTCAGCTTTGTGTTTCTTCTATAGTCAAAAATACAAAGCTTGAAAGCTAGTTGGATCATCACTATTGCATAAATTGATGATTATAAAAATAATCAACATGCTTAATGACATATAACAAACAAACAAAATGTTCAATTAGCCGACTAAAAGGTAATGGAATAATCGATTTGACTTGGGGCAATTTGGTTATATGTAAAGTATCAATTATGTGCTATAAGTTCATCAAGTAGTTATAACTTTATACCAACTTAGAAAAAAGTAATACGTTTATTGGTTGTTCTTTGTCTATACATATACTAATTTCACCTTTTGGAGTGATACCCACCTATACAAAAGAAACATAATACCTTGTTGTATACTCTCAAGGACAAGTATATTCACTTGGAGAGGCAATCATCAACCAACTTTGTTCGTAAATCAACCTAAAACTCACCATAGCTAAAGCTCATTGTCCATGTGATCCGTTATTAATAAATTGATATTTTTTAGCCCATTTTATTCTAAAATCTTGTTTATCCCCTCATCTTAAGTTTAAAGTTTGTGAGTTCCGAACTTCATACTCACCTCATATTTAAGTATTTATACATACCAATTTTACTTTTACTGAATGGGAGCTCTCATTTTTAGTAAAGGCTCCCTTGGAGGTGGTTCCTCATTTTTGTGAGGATATGAGACATCTTGTTTTACATTCACAAGTGATCCTACATCACATTCTCATGATCAGCCCTTGACCAAAATGTCAAGATTTGAACTTAAGACCTTTCATATTAGGAACCCAATCCTTATCCAATGAGCCATCAATATCTATTATCTATTATCTATCTATCTATATCATATCATATCATATCATATCATATCATATCATATCATATCATATCATATCATATCATATCATATCATCATACTATATTAGTATATTATAAAGAAAATATTTTTTCTTTCACCACATTCATTTGAAACTCCCATGTATTTTTCCTTTCACCACATTCATTTGAAACTCCCATGACTTTTCAATTTCTTTCTAATAATAATTATAAGTTGGTTAATAAGGGTAAATAAATATCAAACCTAAAGTGTAATCATATATATACTAAATTTCAATATTAAAATAATATCTTTACTTTTAGTTATTAAGTGATTTTTGTAACTTTTAACATATTATACTTAATTTATTAGTTTTAATATATTGTTGGATATAAACCATTATCATTTTAAAGATACAATTTTGGAATAATCAGTATAAAATACTTAAATTATTAATTTGAATATAACATTGTTGAATCAAAATATCTTGTAATATGTCGAAGTCTATGTATTTGTCACTTTCATATGTTGTCTATGTATTTGCTAAGGCATCTTGTTAACGAAGCGTAATGTCTAGCCTTAGTATTTTTTGTACTTTCAGCCTCCTATAAATAGGAGCTGAACATAGAGTTGATAGTAGAGTTTTCCTATGATTTACTATCAGTTTTGTACTCTTGTTCTTTAGAAGTAATATGAGCTAAACCAGATCTTATTTAATTCTTGTGTTCATCTTTTACTCTGATTTGATTCTCATACTCGATCAAACTCTTCTACAATTGGTATCAGAGCAGGAATCAATACTGCGAAGATCTGATTTTCAATTGAATCTCTAGTTTTTGAGTCGCGAGTTTGTCTCAAAAGTTTCCGCACTGTTTGATTCTGAAAATCATCTATGATCTCAAGTTTTGATTTGATTCTGTGTTTGAATTGTGTAATCGAGTAATTGATTTTGAGTTTTTGATCAATTCATTCATTCAATTTCAAATTTCTTCAAGTTTTTTTTTTCTGAAAAATCTAATCCGTACGTTAATGGCGAATTTCAACATGAACACAATGACTTCATTTTCTCATCTGTTAGGATCTTCTACGAAGATTCCTATGTTGATTCTAGAGTACTATGATCAGTGGGCTGATCGAATGGAGGATTACTTGAACGGATTGGACGAGGAACTCAGGAGCTGCATTACAGGAATCGCACAACCTCCATTGAATGTTCAAACTATTGGATCATCTGGATCAACACTTGTAGTTACTGATCAATCCACCAGGCTGAAGAACACGAAAAGCGTTGTTTGAGAGAATTGCGAGGTGCATTGCCACCTGTTGTTTACAATTACGTCTGTGGTTGTAAAACTGCAAAGGAAATTTGGAATACATTTAAGGAAAAGTATTAGGGAAGCGAGAAAATGAAGATAAATTATGTGAAGCAGTGTCTTGTTGAGCTGAAAGAGTTCAGACAAAAGGAGAGTGAATTGATTGAAGTTTACTATGATCGTCTTAATGAACTGATCTATAGATGTAATCGTTATGGAATCATAAGGTCATCAATGGAGTTCAATCTCACTTTTGTGATGGGACTTCGTAAGGAATGGAGAACTGTCACTATGATGGTGAAGAATCAACAAAGCTTCGATACTTCATCTCTGAATGATTTGTATAATCAGTTGAAAACTCACGAAAGTGAAGTGAATGAGATGGCTGAAGAATCGAAACTTAGTTTGGGGGGTCCTTTAGCTCTAGTTTCGAAAGTGTCTGAGAAAGAAGTAGTTGAGAAAGATTATTCTGATGAAGAAGGCTTTCTAATGAATTCTGATGATGAAGTGATTGCTTTTTACTCGAACAACCGAGTTAAAAAGTTTTTGAAGAAACATTTCAATCCCAAGGTGAAGCAGAGTGATGTGAAAGGATGTTTCATTAATAAGTCAGTGGGTGAGGAGAAGAAGAAATTCAAGAAGAATGATGAGAAGGCAACTGAAGCCAAAATTGAGATGAAACTTAAGGGAGATTCGGGAATTACTGTCATTACTGCAACGGAGCAAATCATTTGACTAATGATTGCATGCTTCGTAAGAAAGAAGAGAAAAATAATAAGGTCAAGGACGAAGCATACTATGTGGAAAAACTAGAAGTGGTACGCACAAAAGCAAAAGGTATGTCATTGGTTGCAAGAGGAGAGAGTGATGGGGATGACACGTATCAGATCTGGTCTTCAGGATTTAATGACGAAGAGATGCGTAATCTGACACATGGGGCTATGTTCTCACAATTTGAAGAGGATGAGGACGAAATGGTGAATGGTTGTTGTTTCATGACGAAATCAGGAGACAAATCACCGATGACAACGAAGGTACGTTCTATTCTTCAATCTTTTAACATTCCTTTACAAGCTTATAATTATGGAATAATTGGATTTGATGATACCGTTGCTTACTTTGATACAATTGTGGTGTCTGCTAGTAATGAAGCTAAGAAACTAAACATCCAGTTGCTAGAGACCCAAAAATTGCTAGATTTGAAACGAAGCAGGGTAGAGTATCTGGAATTGCAATTGAATAATGTCAATAATGATAGTGAATGTCTAGATAATGATGTTTGAGTGTATTGCCCAACGAAACATTTACTGTAATTCAGCAAAAAGACTATATGCTAAATTGACTTCATTGCATCAATCATCTGATATAAGAAAAGAACAACATAGGAAATTATTGCGTTTTCTTGTTTTCAAAAGAGATAAAGTTGATAGTTTGTCCTATGAATGTGAGAAAACCATATCAGAATTCGATAAAGTTCTAGATAATCGATTTACTTATGGTATTTTGAAGATAGATGGATATTTGAATGCTGATGAGCTTGTTGAAATTGTGAATGATACCTTAACTAAAAGTGAACAAATAGAAATTTTGAAAAGAACTGAGAATTCGAAACTTGACTCTCAATCTAATTTTGCTGATATCGATGATAATTCTGATAGTTTTAGTGAAATCAGTGAAATTGAGGAGGAGGAAAGTATCGATTGTTCTTAGTTATTTGTCATTAGTGTCACATCTAAGTCAAAAGGTAAAGAAATTTGTAATGATTCGATGGTTGAGGATGACACTGATAGACCCTCTACTTCGAATGTTTGTGATTTTTCTCATGTGAGTATAAGAGGCAGTTAAATGGATAGTAGTGATGAGAATGAAGAAGAAGTGTTGAACAATTCTGAGCCAGAAAAGAATGTTTCAAATGAAACATCCATTCCACGAGTTGTTGTTGATCAACTGTTTGGAGACACTGAAAATTTCAACAAAATCTTATCTGAAAAAGGTGCTCATTATTTGGAAACAAATACAGTTGTGTATCCAAATTTTAAGTGTTCAGATGATGCTGTATTTCCGAATCAAGTGTTTGTCACTACTGGAAATTTTGAAAACGTCAAACCAGAGTTCAACAAAGTGGTTGAAGAAGATAACAAGAACACATCAGATGAAGGATTCATTTCAAATCAAAGCACTGTTGAAAATAATATAATAAAGAATTCTTCTGTTTTTCAAAGACAAAACCACAACGAAAATGGGTTGAAAAACAAGAAAATACAAAAGAGATTTTGAAACAATAATCTAATGAAACAAATCAGAATGTGAAACTTAATTCACAAGAATTTAAGGTTCTAGTTGAAAAATTTTCGAATGAAAAAGGAATTTCGAAAAGACAGGAACGAAAGATTTTTTTTTTGGAAAGTAGTGTCAAATGAAAAGCAATAAAAAATACCAACCAAGAAAATGTCTGAAAACGGGTTGTCTAAATCAGTACAAACAAAGTTTTCAACTCGTTCGGATAAAAAGGAAAATTCCACTCAACCAATTTCGTCTGATTCTCAAAATTATTCAATGAAGTTTTGAAAATCAACATCCTCAAGGACTTTTCAAACAAATAATACTCAAAAGAATGTCAGTGCAAAAAATCAACAAACGTTGTCAACTCCAAATACTTTCTATCCCACACCAACAAATGAGCAAAATAAATTTTCTTCAAAAAGACATATTCATCCAACAAATCGACATTTTAAAAATGTTCGTCAACTTCAACATATTCAAAAATTTAAGAATGTTCGAAAATTTGAGAATGTTCGAAATTCTGCGAACAATCAAACATTTGTGAATGATAAACTACATCCATCTGCGAAGTTTACTCCACAAAAACAAAATTTTCCAAATCCATCCGAACACAAAGCTAATAAAATATCATACACAAAAGGTTCTACTGAGGTGCAAACTATAAATCATTGGCTTGAAGAAAAAGGGAAAAAGTATCAACCGAGAAAGTTTTCTCAAAATCAGATCAAAAATACTTATGAACAATATTTGAATGAATCTTCATCAGGAAGTTCATCTTCAAAAGAATCAAATACTCCAGTTCAGAAATGGCAACCAATCTCAAAAGTACAACATACTGAGAAGCACGAAGTGAAAGTCAGTGAAAGTCCAAAACTGTCGAAAAATTATTTTCAATATCTTTAACTGATGATGTAGACTTAATTGATACTTTCAAAACCAAAGTTCAAAATTGGGCTTTAGGTTCTAAATTTCATTCAATTTTTCAAACTAATGACCAAGGACCCAAACAGCCTTGGGTACCTAAATTCTTTTAATGACTGCAGGTACTGTGTGATGAGGTATATGATGAGAAATGGTACATTGATAGTGGTTGCTCACGTCACATGACTGGAAGGAAGGAGAATTTGTGTGATTTTAGAAGTTTGGAAAATGCAGGAGTAGTGAAGTTTGGAAATAATCACAAGTGTCAAGTTAAAGGTTACGGGAAAGTAACGAATGGACAGTTTACTATAAATCGTGTTGCATATGTTGAGGGTCTTAAACATAATTTGATAAATAATCACAAATCTCAAATTAAAGGTTATGGGAAAGTAACGAATGGAAAGTTTACTGTAAATCGTGTTGCATATGTTGAGTGTCTTAAACATAATTTGATAAGTGTTTCACAACTTGTTGTGGGCACTGGCAATCAAGTTTTGTTTAACGAAGAAGGAAGTATCATTTCTAATGTTGAGACGAATGAAGTTTTGCTGAAATAAAAAGATATGGCGATATGTTCACTCTTGACATCAAATCTATTGTAGGGAAACCCTCAGTTTGTTTACTTTCGAAAGCTCCATCTGATGTTAGCTGGTTCTAGCATCGACGTTTATCTTATTTAAACTTTCTAAATCTAAATTAGTTGGTCATCGAAGATCTTGTTCGAGGTTTACTTGTTCTAAAGTTTGACAATGATACTTTATGTGCAGCTTGTAAACAAGGAAAACAGCATCGGAAAGGGCATCCAATTGTCATAGATTCGAAAATTGTTGAGTCGTTAGAACTTCTTCGTATTGACCTCTGTGGACCTTCAACTGTTGAAACACTCAATACGAAACGGTACATTTTGGTTATTATTGATGATTTTTCACGATTCACTTGGGTGTATTTTCTCAGTTTAAAATTTGAAGTTGCTCAAACAATGATCGAATTTATCAAGAAAATTGAGACGAGCCTTAAGAAGAAAGTTCGAAAAATCAAAAGTGATAATGGTTTAGAGTTTAAAAACAATGTCCTCGATTCATTCTTAATACAAAAAGGAATTTCACATAATTTCTCTTCATCATATACACCACAACAAAATGGTGTGGTTAAAAGGAGGAATATGTCTCTTTGTGAAGCAACACGAACAATGTTGACATATGCAAATCTTCCTCAATATCTATGGGTAGAAGCTGTTTCGAAAACATGTTTTACTCATAATCGACCGTTCATTCATCATCGTTTTAATATAACTCCGTACGAAATCATAAATAACCGAAAACCTAATGTCAAATTCTTGCATGTTTTATCATGAATATCAACGATAATATTTTCAAATTTCAAGCTAAGTCTGATGAAGGAATATTTTTGGGATATTCAAATAACTCGGTTGCATACAGAGTCTTAAATAAACGAACTCGAAAAGTTGAAGAGACATTTAATCTCACTTTTGACGATTACTATGTGAAACAACTTGAAAAACGTTTAAAAAAACCAATTCTTAATGAATCAAATGATGAGTCTGAAATTTATAATTCATATGATTTTGATTATGATTTAATTTTTGGTGTTCTAGATAGGGGTGCAGATGCTGAAGTCAATGCTGCAGATAATTAAACTCCTGAATCTTCGAAACATACTGATGATTCGACAATCACATCAAATACAACTGCTAATGGTGAAAGTATGCTAGATGCACAAGTAGAGGGGGAGCACTTGCATATATCCCCAAACGTTGAGGGGGAGCATCCTTTCGAGGAGGAGAATAGTAGTATGAATGATGTTTTCGAGGGGGAGCATCATAATGACAATTATGTTGAGGGGGAGCATAATGATACTGAAACTATAAATCTTGATCAAAACGATGAATTTCATGAACTAAATGATGATAATTCTGTTGCAGGATCCGAAAATGAAGAAATGTACGAAGATGCACCATTGGACTTTGATCCAGCATATCCACCATTGGAAAAATGGACAAGAAATCATCCAAAAGAACAAGTAATTGGAAATCCACAAGATGGAGTTTTGACTAGAGCTCAAAATTTGTGCAAAGAATGAGGTACTGAATACTCATCAAGAATTTTGCATGTTTCATGTTTTCATTTCGAAAATAGAACCAAAGACAGTTAAGGTTGCAATGGATCACTCAGATTAGGTTGTAGCAATGCAATCTGAACTAGCTGAGTTCGAAAGATACAAGGTTTCGAGGTTAATTTCTAAACCTGAAAATGTTTCGATCGTCGGATTAAAATGGATTTTCAAAAACAAAACTGATAAGGATGGAAATATTGTTTAAAATAAAGCACGATTAGTTGTTAACGGATATTCACAACAAGAAGGTATCGATTATGAAGAAACCTTTGCCCCTGTCGCAAGACTAGAGGCTGTTCGAATATTTTTGGCTTATGCATCTCACAAAGATTTTGATGTTTATCACATTCATGTGAAGTGTGCTTTTCTCAATGGTGAACTGGAAGAAAGATTTTATGTTGAACAACCTCCAGGTTTTGTAGATGAAAAATATCCTGATCATCTATATATTTTAGATAAAGTTGTATATGGGTTAAAACAAACGCCAAGAGCCTGGTATGCAACTCTTGCCATTTTCTTAAAACAGTCTAAATTTAAACCAGGATCAGTTGACCCCAGATTATTTCGAAAGAAAGTTGGAAATCATCTAATGTTAGTTCAAATTTATGTTGATGATATTATTTTTGGCTCTACTAACCCTGTTTTGTCTAGTGAATTCGAAAGTTTGATGAAAAGCCAATTCGAAATGAGCATGATGGGTAAAATCAATAATTTTCTTGGTTTAAATATTCATCAGAGTAGAGAAGGAATTTTCATCAATCAAGAAAAATATACAAGGAATTTTCTCGAAAAATTTGGAATGACGAATACCACGAAGTTAAGAGTACCAATGGCGGTTGGAACAAGGCTAAAACCTTCGTTAGACACACCTGCTGTTGATCTTACTTTATACATGAGTATGATAGGTTCATTGCTTTATCTTCCAGCAAGTCGACCTGATATCATGTTTTCTGTATGTAATTGCGCTAGGTATCAAGCAAATCCAAGAGAACCACACTTGACTGTGGTGAAGAATATTTTTCGTTATCTCAAAGGTTCAATTTCGTTGGGATTGTGGTATCCTTAGAAAACTGGATTCTTCATACAAGCTTTTTTAGATGCTGATCTAGGAGGTTGCAATCTTGATCAAAAAAGCACAAGTGGTGGATGTCAATTTTTGGATGGGAAGTTAGTAAGCTGGCAGTCGAAAAAGCAGACATGTGTTTCAATTTCTAAAGCAGAAGCTGAGTATGTTGCGGCTGCCGCTTGAACTTCGCAAATCATATGGATCCAAAGTCAATTGCGTGAATATGCAATTAATATGAAAAAGATTCCATTGTATTGTGATTCACAAAGTGCTATACGCATTTGTCATAATCCAGTACAACATTCGAAAACAAAACACATTGCACTTCGTTATCATTTCATCAAGGATCGTGTAGTAGATGGAAATATCGAAGTTCATTTTGTAAAAACAACTGATCAGCTTGCTGGCATTTTTACAAAACCATTGGACGAAAAATCATTTGTTGAATTTTGACAGGGTTGGGAATGCTTGAAGCAAGTTCTGTTCCAGGACTAATTTCGAATGAATGAAAAAGATGTGAGAAGCAAATGTGTCGATTCAGAGGCAATAATGATTCATTCAGAAGCTAATAGTATTAACCATTCAGATGTTACTGTTCATGTCCAGCGCTTCGATACGCTTCGTTTTCGACATTTGGGAAAGAAAAGTTTCGTTAATTTGGTACATTCTTAAGTTTTCGTTTATTCTTGAATTTTGAAGATTTGGAAAAACCAAAAATATTTTCGTTAATTTGTGTTCTTTTCTAAAAATCAAAAATACCAAAAATATTTTCTTTTGTTATTTGTTTCTCTGTTTGAAAAATTCAATAATCACAAAAATATTTTTCTTCTTTTCAAAAATATAAAATCCAAAAAGATTTTTATTATTTTGTATTTTGTCTTTTCTTTCTTAGTGCAAATTCCAAAGAATGTCTTATAGGGGTCATGCTTGTGTTTCTAGGGTAAGGTAAAATTCTGAAACTTTGTACTAGTTAGAATTTCCCTAGAAGTATGCTGCAACATGTCGACCCAAGCCTCCATTGACTCAATGTGTGATTTCGAAAGCCTTAATGAATTTATTCATTACGAAAATTCCTTCCAAATCAGGCTTGCATTCACATTAGTCCACAGAGCTACCTAAATCTTCTCAAATGAGTTAAGAGTTTTCTGTTTGGTCCAAACATAACAGAGGTACAAGTGAATTCGTAAAACAACCTTTTTCATCTCAAACTTCTAACACATTTCACACACAATGACATATGTCCAAGAGGTCCTTGATTAAACCAATCAAGACTTAGACATATCAAAATTATGTGTTTATGATCTAAATTCATGAGGCCGTGATGAAAGTGAAACCCAATTTTCTAAATTTTTAAGGAATTGTTGGGGAACTATGTTCCATATTTTCACGAAACATTTGTTTCAGTACCAAATTTTCGGTACTCCAAATCATATTCTTTTGTTATGAGTGGTCCTGATCAAATATTCAAAGCCCACGATAGTTGTTACCCAATAGGATCCAGCTGAAAATAATTTTTCATTGAATATGATTTTCGTGTGAGTATCAATTCTTTCGATTATCACTTTCAAATTAACCCAAATCATACTTGTCACTAACTACACTGGTCACACAAGTAATTTCTGTTACAATTACTCACCTTATGTTTAGGATGAAATGTAACGAAAATTTTAAGCCACCCATGAAGCCTTAAAAAGAAGACCTTCGATTACTTCTTTATAAGTATTCGATTGTAATTCACGGGAAACCACACAAGCTATTGATTATTTGTCTTGATAATTAACGAAGCAACCTTTGCCCAGGGTTTAACTACCTTTGTGTCGAAATTTTATTTTTCAACATCACAGATCCCAAATTTTCATTAGTTTGCTTCTTATCTTATTCTATTGGCACACTGAACTCACGAAATCCTTGAGGTTCTGAGTATTACCAACTCAGGCTGATGATTTCGACAGTCTGGCATATGACTTCGTTTTTAATCCTAAAGACGAAAGAGCCTAACCTCCATGCCTAAGGTTTTTGATCTTATCCACTTGGTACTCACGAACAGTTTGATGTGACGGTTTGGTAACGTGGTCCAACTTTCAAGGTGCTTTATCTGACATGGTGAGTTCAACGACTAGTGATGTGGATCACTCTTTAAAGAAAACGTTTGAAATTCTGTTGGTGATACATATAAAAGGAAGTTATTATCTCCTTTTATACTTACGCGTTCAAATTATCAAATGATCAAAAGCCCTAAATTTCTATGTTCTTCAAGAATTTCTCAAAACCCTAATCAATGGTTGTTGCTCCAACCACCACTACTGAATAAGTTGCATCGCAACCTATCATGAATATCCAAAGCACCAATTATCAAGTCGAGGGTGATGTCTCACTATACCCTGAGGAGTTGAAGATGTTGATTGTTGCTCTTCAACACTCTATTCTTGCTACTGCCATGTTTAACTCCTTTGAAGTTCCGATGACCTGGTTATCCATGGCTGGTTCTACTACTTCTTACAATAAAGCTACTGATGTTATCACATTTAATCTGGTGAATGAAAAGAGAATTCATCTCACGACGAAGATGTTTACTCAAATCATAGAGATTCCAAATTCACCTCCATTCTTTCAACCTTCTAGTGCTAAAATTTTGTTCATGTTTAATGAAATGGGTCATCAGCCACCACTTGTTAAGATCGGTGACTTCAAGAAGTCTGGTCTACCTTGCATCTGGAATTTCTTGGTCGGGATATACCTTCGTTGCTTAACTGGGCGAAGCGTAGGGCTTGGCAAAGGGATAATGGAAGTTTATGCTATGGTAGCATGATTGTATTACAACTTAAATGTGGGTTTTGCTACTCAGATGTGGAAGGAGTTCGTTAAAAGCTTGGAAAATACAAACATGGTGAAAGGGATTTCATGTGCCCGTTACTGGAGTTTAATCCTCAAGAAGATTTATGAAAAAGAAGAAATTCAAGTTCCTGCAGATGAGGCTAAGGCAGAGTTCATGAAGTATCATTTTCCAAAGACTGTTGAATATGGTTCAAAAGTATTCCCTAATGTTGCTCGAATTCCTGATGGGATGCTGAAGAAAATTGATCCAACAAATTCAGTATTGGTAGCCTACTTGAAACATGATAATCCTACAGCCGAAACTGGGATTTTGATGAAAATAAGTGATGAAGGATCATATAAGAAAGTTAAGAAATCAAAGAAGGGAGTTGATGATGTTGTTCATGAAAGTCCCAAGAAACAAGCTAAGTCTAAGTCTCCTAACAAGATTACAAAAGAAACTGAGAAGCCTAAGGAGAAGGTTGTTGCTGAATCTTTGAAGGAATTGATCCCTTCGAAATCTGGTGTATTCAAAAGTTTAATGAAATTATCTTATCAGAAATGAACTTCATCAGAAGATCAATCTCCTACTATTCACAAACCTCAACTTAACAGATAAGGAGTGAAAGTTTGTGAGGTTCCTACACCATTTTCGCCATCCTCTAAGAAGATTACAAAAGAAACTGAGAAGCCTAAGGAGAAGGTTGTTGCTAAATCTTCGAAGGAATTGATCCCTTCGAAATCTGGTGTGTTCAAAAGGTTAATGAAATTATCTTATCAGAAACGAACTTCATCAGAAGATCAATCTCCTACTATTCGCAAACCTCAGCTTAACAGACAAGGAGTGAAAGTTCGTGAGATTCCTACACCATTTTTGCCATCCTCAAAGAAGCAAAGAGTTGAGGATATGGCGAAGCACATCACCGATAAGAGAAAGAAACGAAAGCTGGTGATTCATGATGAGTGATCAGATAGTGAGATCGTCCCAAATACACTTTTGGGTTCAAATTCCCCAATCCTCACAAATGTTTCATTGCCAACAACAACAATTCCACTCGAAATTGTTGTAACTAAGTCAGTTTCTGAGGAGGTCCCAATTTCTAACATTGCTACAAACGTATCTGATACGGGTGCACATGTTAATGTGAGTGTTCATCCATCATCTCAAGGTATTCCTATGACATCTTCTTCCGAACCTATTTCAAGTACTTTTGTTTCACTTCCACCTTTTATTCAACACATTTCCACTACCAGTACTTTACCCACTTTCGATCAAGTATTACAACAACCCATCACTACACTTTTCCAATCACAATCCACTGATCCACCAAAACCAATTTTCGATGACGAAACAGATGGAGGAGGGTTCGGAGGAACATTTGCTGATTTGGAATTTGATTCCCAAGAGGAGAACATGCATGATCATATGCTGATGTCGGGGAAGCAGTTCAAGATTCTCAATCGCAAACTTAATTCTATCCTTCAATCGCAAGCTGATTTTAGAGCCAAAAATTCGGTTTCGATGATAAAAGTTGATGTGATGCTCAAGGCTATCGAACTCAGAATGAAAAGGAAGTTGGATATAATTGATAAGAACATTGAGTTACGAGTCAAAGCTCAAGCTGATTTGTTTGGTACAGAAATTAAGGAGCTTTGAAATGTTGCAAAAGAATGCCATGTTCTTTTTGTACAAGATGTTAAGACAGTTTGTGAAAATGTCAACCAGAAGATAGAAGAGTTAAAGGTTGATGTATCGAAAGAAATAAACACTTTGAGTGCTAGTTACTCATCCATTCTTTCGAAGGTAGACATTATAGCAGGAACCGTTACAAATTTCATTCAGACTTTTCAATCGAATATTCCTTCTATCGCAACCAAGGGTAAAGAAGATACAGCTTAGTTCGACCAATTGAAGGTGTTACTTGGCAAACTTAAAGAAGTTGTCTCAAAGCCTGCTCCACAGTCCTTCTTAACTCCTGAATTTTTAACTCAGAAGTTACATAGTTTGGATCAAGCTATTAAGAAGGTTGTTGCTCCAATTACGAAATTTGCCAACATGTTGCCTACTGGTGCCCCTCCTGTTGTCACAGGGGCGCAAGGGGGAGAAAATAAAATTCAAGAAGGCAAATCATCGAAAATTACAAGAGGGGTTGAAAAGTCGAAAAAGATTGAGAAGATTGTAACTACTGGTGAATTAACGAAATTTGTATCTACTCAATTCCCAACATTTATAGTTTCAAAGGTGAATACAACAGAAGCCATCAAGACAACAACAAGACCCATTCTGAAGGGAATTGTCATTGGTTCTTATACTGAAGGAGGAAGTTCAAGTTCTTCTAAACCAAAACCTTCTGAAAATGATGGAAAAGCGAAGGGGATTTTGGTTGAAAAATCGAAAGAAGAGAAGAAGGTTGAAATTGATACTGAAATGGAGAAACAAAGGCAGATAGAGAGCATACTAAGACTTCGTGAAAGTGATCCACCTGGTATGGATAAGGGAGATCCAAAGATGTTGTACAACTATGAGAATATTAAAGTGAGAGTTGCTTTCAATCACATGTATGAGTTTGAGAAAAAGCCGAAGAAAAGCTATTCTATCACTAACACTGATATGAGTCAGCTTGATTTTCTGGTGAATGAAATGATGTTTATCATGGCTTAGTACAAGATAGTTGAGAAGATAGAAAACGAGGATGCTTATATTCATATGAAACTTAGGTTTCATGCGGTTGTTGGAAAAGAGCCAGAAGAAATATGGTCATTAGTGAAGATCAAGAAGGTTATCAGTATAACAAAAGATGTAATGTTCGAGAATATGATACATAATTTTCGGTATCATGTTGTAAGAGCGAACAATCAAGTATGTGATTTCTCGGTTGCTGATTTTCCTCTAATGAACTTGAATGACCTGATTCAAGTTGCATTAATCTTGAAAGACATGGAGGCTTTGCAACTTCAAGGGACTGATAAAGATGTATTGAGGCTTGGTCTGGTCCATATCAAAATCTTCTTAAGACAATTACTATGATTGTCTATGATTGACTGATGTGGAGTTACCATCATCAATGGGAAAGGAAGTGAAAGGTTCTATGGAATTGTCGAAGACCCAAGCTAAACTGAAGAAATATGCTGATGGGGAGATATGCTTAAAGCCATTTGGATTGGTCTTTGCAGAAAAAGATAAGAATGGCAAAGCTAAGAGGTTTTTATTCCAGCCTTCAGAGATAGAAAGATATACTACTTCGCAATATACGAACTTCATTGTTCGTATGAATAATGGCAAAAAGAATAATAATGGAGATAAAGTTGAGTTAAGGAAGATATTGACATGGTACTCGGATATACGAAGGATGATGCACTTTGCTGCACAGATTCTCATGAATTAAGAAGTTCGACATGATTACAAAAGGGGGAGATTGTAGAGTCAAAATATTTTGTAATATGTCGAATTCTGTGTATTTGTCACTTTCGTATGTTTTCTATGTATTTGCTAAGGCATCTTGTTAACGAAGCGTAATATCTAGGCTTAGTATATTTGTACTTTCAGCCTTGTATAAATAGGAGCTAAACATAGAGTTAATAGTAGAGTTTTCCCATGATTTACTATCAGTTTTGTACTCTTGTTCTTTGAAAGTAATATGAGCTAAACGAGATCTTATTTACTTCTTGTGTTCATCTTCTACTCTGATTTGATTCTCATACTCGATTAAACTCTTCTACAAACATTACCGAGTCAACTTAAATATAAATTTTAGTTTAACTTAAACAACTCAAAGAATATTTTGTAAATAGTTAAAAGTGATTAATTGTATTTTTTTCTAATAATGATTATAAGTTGGCTAATAAGGTTAAATAAATATCAAACCTAAAGTGTAATCATAAATATACTAAATTTCAATTTTAAAATAATATATTTACTTCTATTTATAAATTTATGTCTTTAACTTTTAACATATTATACTTAATTTATTAGATTTAATATGTTGTTGTATATAAACCATTATCAGTTTAAAACTACAACTTTTGAATAGTTTGGACAAAATACTTAAATTGTTATTTTAAATATATCATTACAATGTCAACTAAAATATAAATTTCAGTTTCACTTAAAAAACCAAAAAATATTTTGTAAATAGTTAAAAGTGATAAATTGTAGTGATAAATGCAAAAACTAAATTGTAATCTCAATTTAACTAAAATATTTCCTAAAGATATTTTTATAATCGTTAAAGTTTTCAAATAAGTAGCTTAAAATAACTTACAATAAAAATAGTTAAAAACAACTCTATATAAATGATTATATTGTTACCATTAAAATAAAAAAAACAATGTTTGATGTTTTAAATAATTATAATGATAAAAATTAAAACATTAAGCAAATAAACTTAAAAAAATTAATTAACAACAATAACTATAAATAACATTAAACCATATATTATATTTAATTTTATGCAGGGAGAAATCATTCAAACGATTGAGATTATGTAGTTATAATAGATGTATATTTTATCATATAATTCAAAATAATCAATACATTATATCAATTTAGTATACAAATTATTATATCAAATTTAACAACAACGTTATTGCTATATTAAAAAAACATATATTTGTAAAGACTTCAACTATGTAGGTGTTTCTGCGCAACGCGCGGACATTCGCCTAATATACTTATAAACGAAACATTTTTCCTTTCATCACATTCATTTGAAACTCCCATATATTTTTCCTTTTACCACATTCATTTGAAACTCCCATGACTTTTCAATTTCTTTCTAATAATAATTATAAGTTGGTTAATAAGGTTAAATAAATCTCAAACTTAAAGTACAATCATATATAAACTAAATTTCAACATTAAAATAATATCTTTACTTCTACTTATAAACTTATATTTTTTAACTTTTAACATATTATACTTAATTTATTAGTTTTAATATATTGTTGGATGTAAACCATCATCATTTTAAAGATACAATTTTGGAACAATTTGTATAAAATACTTAAATTAGTAACTTAAATATAACATTACAGGGTCAACATAAATATAAATTTTAGTTTAACTTAAACAACCCAAAAAATATTTTGTAAATAGTTAAAACTGATAAATTGTAGTGTCTTTCCAATAATGATTATAAGTTGGTTAATAAGGTTAAATAAATATCAAACCTAAAGTGTAATCATAAATGGAGGCGGACACATAATATTTTAGTAGAGGTGTCATTCGTACTTCAAACCGGTAAAACTAATAGAAAAAAAAAATTACACTACGTGCCGGAAATTGAGCGGTGGTCCGAGAGCTCCCGGGCTCCACTAAGGTCTGCCCCTGATCATAAATAAACTAAATTTCTATTTTAGAATAATATCTTTACTTCTACTTGTAAAGTCATGTCTTTAACTTTTAACAAATTATACTTAATTTATTAGATTTAAAATGTTGTTGTATATAAACCATTATCAGTTTAAAGCTACAACTTTTGAAAAATTTGGACAAAATAGTTAAATTGTTAATTTAAATATAACATTACAATGTCAACTTAAATATAAATTTCAACTCTACTTAAAACCAAAGAATATTTTGTATATAGTTAAAAGTGATAAATTGTACTGACAAATGCAAAAACTAAATTGTAGTCTCAACTTAACTAAAATATTTCCTAAAGATTTTTTATAATTGTTAAAAGTTTTCAAATAAGTAGCTTAGAATAACTTATTATAACAATAGTTAAAAATAACTCTATATAAATGATTATATTGTTACCTTTATAATCAAAAAACAATGTTTGATGTTTTATATAATTATAATGTCATAAATTAAAACATTAAGAAAATAAATTTAAAAAAATTAATTAACAATAACAACTATAAATAACATTAAACCATACATTATATTTAATTTTATTCATGGGCAACTCGCGGGTAGAAGTCATTCAAAAGATTGAGATTATGCAGTTATAATAGATGTATATATTAACATATGATTCAAAATAATCAATATATTATATCAATTTAGTGTAAAAATTATTATATCCATTTAACAACAACATTATTCTTATATTTAAAAAACATGTATTTGTAAAGACTCTAACTATATAAGTAATTATGCGCAACACGGGGACATTCGCCTAATTATATACTATACAAGAGACTATTTTTTTTTATCACCGCATTCATTGAAACCCAACTTTTCAACTTTCTAATTACTACATTAAATTCATTATTGTTCTAATTTTAATATTAATTCTTTTTTTTTTTCAAACTTGTTTTTCTAAATAACTGTAACGTCCACATATTCTGGCTAGTCAATTTAGAGACAATAAGCGTCAAAATGACTTTTTGATAGAAGATTATTTAGAATAAATAATATTAATTAAGTTATAGTATATGTCACAAGGGTTTCGTACATATAAAGAATGCTGAAATCAAAGTTATAACGAAGAAGTTATGACTCGACGATGTTTTACGGCAAAACCGACATGACACCGCGTAGCGTAAAAAGTAAATTTTTTGATAAATTACTTTTTAGTCTTATGGATCTAAACGAAAGTTGTATTATATGTTAAGCTGAAAACGTACATAAAAAGAAACGTCCAAATCTGACTTCGTATGAGGAAGTTATGATTTTTTTTAAGATTTAGCCTAGTAGTGCACAGCCGGGAATTCGAATTTTAGATCGATCAAGTTTTAGCCGACACAACCTAAATGTGAATTGAATATCTCATAAATAGGAGTTCAATGATAAAAAGACAATCGAAAACGGAGTTCGTATGTAGAAGTTATGAATTTTACATGGTCGTTAAACAATGTAATCTTATCATACTATTAAATTTAAAATTAGTCGATAGTTAGCTGATGAAGTCAGAAGAAGAGTTGTGGATCTTGTTAATACCTACGCATGGATATAACTATCGTCGAAAACGGAGCTCATATGCAAAATTTATGGAATTTAGAAGTCGGAAGAGTGTTGGTGCGAAGAGGTTGGCGTGGCATGATCTGAGTCATTGCTTCCCCCGACGCCTTGCCACCAGATGGTTACACCTGTCACTCAACATGATGAGTTGGGCCATTTTTCATCCTATAAATACCATGCGAAGCTTACCCTTTTTCCTCACACCTTAACCCTTCACTTTATCTATAACTTCTCTCTAAACCTCTCCCAAGCCCTAGTACTTCCCAAGTGCTAAGAGGCAAGTCCTGGAGCGCCAGAAGGCTCTGAGAAGAAGAGCTTTCAGCTCGGAAGTTCTGCCCCCGTAGAGCCTGGTTCCTGCCAAACCTCCTAGTAAGTTATGCTTACCTTACTTTAAGTATAACTTATGTTTAAGTTTATTATCGTTATTATGAACTTATTATATATATATATATATATATATATATATATATATATATATAATATACAAAGTGTTATTATAATATCTTTTAACTACTCACGGTACGAGGGGTCTGGTTTGAAGGGCTGCTTAGGGTTGTTGGATTTCAGAAGTGCTATAATGTCAAAATGGTCATGCCTTCCGGTGTTTCATATCTGGCCCCTGTCTATACATAGTGGTTAAAAAGTATTGTTTAACACTTATAAACAAATTCGCTTGTAAATAGTCGCTATAAATGTTAGACTAAAATCTAGCGGTAATAATACTAGGTTTCGTCGGAGGAGAATATAATTGATAGAAGCGAAACACTACCCAAGTTGGGAATCATCACTTTAACAAGTGAGTGCATAGTCCCTTTCATGAGCATGATTTTAATACAAATATTGATTAAAGTATTAAATATATATTTGTGTGTGAAATATTTGTTATTGCCTGAAATACGTGTTAAGAGCATATCCGATAATATATGATGATTAAGTGTACAGAACAAACCTAAATTAATTGAGATGGATATCGAGTAGTATCTACTTATGAGTGTAGGGGAGATATACACGGAGAATTGAACTTTAAGATTTGTCATTGAGCCAAATGCATGGATTAGACATTGTCATTTGTCCTTAGTCTGAGAGTATGGAGAGGACATAGTTATTTGTCATTAATTCGGAAGTATGGATTAGACATAGTCATTTGTCCTTAGTCCGAGAGTTTGGAGAGGACATAGTTATTTGTCATTAATCCGGGAGCATAGATTAGATATAGTCAATTGTCCCTAGTCTGAGAGTATGGAATGGGTATAGTTATTGATCTGAGAGCATGGATTATACATACTTGATCTGATAGTATGGATTAGATAAAGAGGTTAATTTTAGATATTAGAGTATAGATCGTGTCGTTGTGAGGATCGACAGGGTGGGATAAAATTGCTTATATGAGGTGAAATTATATATAGTGTGAGTTCCATAACACACACACACACACACACACACATATATATATATATATATATATATATATATATATATATATATATATATATATATATATATATAATGTGTGTGTGTGATATAACATTGTGGGATTGAAATCCATATGTACTCACCAGGTTTCCCAACCAGACTCACTTAGCTTATTTGTATTACATTGAGAGATTAAAGGAATTGTAAATCACTAGTGTAAATGAATGTAAGGTTTGTTATGCTTATGTTTTTGTAATGACAATGACATCCATAATACCTAAATCAAAAATGCAAAATTAACAAAAAAATAGATGAAAAATTATTTTTTATAATAATATATTTTTTTCAACAGAGATAGAATTAAAATTATTGAAAATATTCAAAGTTTCAATATAATGTAAAATATATAACATACATCAAGAGGTTTTAAAGTTATTTAAAAGTAATAAATATTTAACTATAATGTTAAATATAAAACATACATCGAAATGCCAAATTCACTCGCAACCTACGAATATATTCTATTAAAATGTCATAATCATAAAATATGTCTAGACATCATCCATAATATATATATATATATATATATATATATATATATATATATATATATATATATATATATATATATATATATATATATATATATATATATTCGTTAATATTTTACTTATATTCGTGCGGTAACATTCGCCTTGTAACGATTTAAACTTGTAACCTCCAGAATGATTACCACTATATTACATTGATCTCTCATCTAAATAAAAATAGGAATTAATATGATGCGTTACATATCACCTATTCTTTTTTATATAATGCAAGAAATGACATAAGACAGAAGGGAATTGTAGTATACTTAACATACTGTAAAAGAAAAAATCCATACCACAGAAGCGTGAATGAGTGCTAGCATCAAAATTGTAAAAACATATATGGCGTAGTGATTTTGTGTTAGTTTAATAGATTTTATTTCGGTAAAATTAAAACAAAAAAGAAAAAAAAAACCAACCAATCAAATCTCATCATCCTATTTTTTCTCTGCTCTAGCCATGTAGGGAACGAGTTCCTTTTAGCGCCCCTTTAACGCATGACAGGAGGTGGCGTAGCCATGATTAGAATAACTTGACGAGAGCTCTTAACGAAACCACAATGACCTAATAAAAAAATCATAATTTTACTAATTAAATAATAGTATTTTTTTTTTCTTGTCTATTTTCTCTTAGGTTCCCAAGTATGCGTCCATTTTTCTTGTTTATTTATTTTATTTCATTATTTATAAATTTATACTTATTCATTTATAATTGCACATGCATTGCTCTATCAAGTATCTCTTCACATTTACATCAAATACTTACAGAATATAACATTATCGACATCAAATATATGTTTTAAGTATTGCATATACTTATTTTTTTAATATCAACAATTTCACATTCGGATTTTTGCATAGCAAATTCATATACTTGGTCTTGACCTTAGCATTTGTTAAAAGGTCACGTAGTATTACATAATATAGTATTAGTAATAAATAACTTGACTTAATGCATTAATACGGATATGATAGAGATGTAGTTTTGAAAATAATATTTTTTTCATACAATAATTTCTCTCCACATAGTCTTTAAAAGACTGAAAACTTGCTTGTTAAACTGAACATAAACTACCCAAAATATAATGACTTAGATCATATGTTTAAAGGTGCTCATAATTTGAAACTTCTTAATCAAATGGAGAAAATTACATTTTTACACGTTCAACAAGTATCTAACAAACAAAATAAATAGAAAAATAATGATTTCTTTCGGGTATAAAAGTCATTACAATAAATAACCCCACCCAAACATTCGGTTCATATAATATTATAACTCCGTTAAAAGATAGAAAGTTTATATCACAAAATAAATGAAGAGAGATTTATAAGAAAAAAAAAAGGCAGTTCTTCCAATTCAGAGCTGTAAATTCTAAATCCAGAAAACTAGTCTTCTTAAGTTGCGCAGTTTCCTTTGAAACGTATACGATTGCTGGATTTTCAGAAAATTGACTCTGGAAAACAGACTGGCCTTCAAAAAAGAGAATACGAAGCATACACCATACAGACGTGCCTCATCTCAGAACCATCTCTCTTCAAAAAATTCGTGATGGGACCGGAAACTTAACCGACGATCACTAGCAAACGGAGTAGAATGATCGTAAAACAAACATGTTGAGAAGGGAGGTCACCGGAGCATGGACGTGAGTGATTGGAAAACGTCTTCTTCACATGGGATCGCGAGACCCATATCGTGATTGAAACCGTATTCTTCTTCCGACCACCGCAGCAGGCGTTGAAATTCAGGATAAGAAAGGAATGAAATCGGGACGATATATCGTGATCTGTTGACTCCGACGTAGACCGGAAAGTGTCCTTTCGGAACGTCTAGTGGAAGGCCGTCAACAACGTCGTACCAATGCTTCTTCCCTATGCTTGAACACCTCTTTATAATTTGTTTCAGAAGGGCGGCTTGTGTGACTTTGTTTGGTTTCCTCTCGCCCATTTTCGTGTTGGTCTGTGTGTGTGTTTGTTATTGGGGTTCTGGTTCTGTTGGGTTGCTGAGAGAATTGAAGGCTATGGAGTATGGTGATGAAGAAGATGGCCAAGGAGGAAGGGTTTATAAAGAAACGGGGTTGGAGTGGGGGACCACCAATGCCAAGAAGAAACACCATAGATGTTTTGGTCCTAAGACAAAGTAGGGCCATAACCCATTGGGCTCTATACAATTTGTTGATTGTTTTATATATATATATATATATATATATATATATATATATATATATATATATATATATATATATATATATATATATATATATATATATATATATATATATATATATATATATATATATATATATATATGAGAATGTTCAATTGAGAAAAAAAAAAAAAGGTTGAGAATAGGGGAATCATTATCAGCCAATCATTTATTTTTGCCGCAAAAGCCTCCAACGTACCAGCGGAAATGGGAAACGAATGCACATGTGTTTTCCAACATAACATATTTCCTTAAACTATGCTAATGATTACCTTAATATATACAAAAACATAGTTTTTTTCGTTTTTTTTTTTTTTTTAAATTTTTATAAACTATTTTTATCAAAAAATGATTTTAAATATACCAAAATTCATGATTTTTTATTCAATACAAATAGACATCCATATTGATATAGTTTTAAGATAAAATAAAAAATTTATTTTTTTTAATATTTTCAGCTATCGTTATTCATAAATAAATAACAATGCATCAGGTTTTATTACAGTACATTCGTTATTCACTTATGAATAAAAGTATGATTTTTTTTACAATCTAAGTATCATTCATATATGAATATAGCATATAATAAACATAGTATATTCATATTTTAATACTGGACGATGAATTCACTTGTGAATATTAACATAGTATATTCATTTGTGAATATTAGATGGTATATTCACTTATAAGTATTAAATGATATTTCATATGTGAATATTACATAGTATTACATTGTATATCACATGTGAATATTACACAATATATTCACTTGTGAATATTAGATGATATATTCACTTATGAATATTACGCAGTATATTCACATATGAATATTACAAGGTATATTCACTTATGAATATTGAAGGTATTTTGACAAATATATATAATTTTTATATGTTATTCACATATGAATAACATACAGACTTGCATATTTGTTTTGTGTTTTTAATAACCATATACTGATTCAGGTGAGAAAACATATTCATATGTGAATATAACGTGGTAATTTAGTTTATGCATTTCATCAAATAGTTGGAGTGCAACCAAGTTAACTATTTTAAAAATGTTAAAAACATCAAGTTATCAATTCCAAATCATCATATACTTCCGATTTCGACTTCAGATGCGACATCCTATCTCTGATCAATTTCTCAATTTGATTTTGATTTCCGAAAATCCGATTGGGAACCTGTGAGTACTGATTCTAAGTCTCTCAATGTCGACTATGACTGCGAGTCCAAAACTCCGATTCCAATTTCATGAACAACGAAGAAATTCCGGTTTAGTTGAAGAAATCTGGATGATTATTGAAGGTTGGAGGAAAATTTTTGATGATGAACGAACTGTTATCGAATTCTCTATAGTTACGTATTTGAGATTGAAGGTTATTACGATATTTACAAGTTTGCCACCGTGTCTTTTATGCTTAGATTAAATGAGTGGCTGAGAATGATTCCCCCATTCTCAACCTTTTTTATTTTCTCAATTGAACCCACCTCTTTCTCTCTCTCTCTCTCTCTCTCTCTCTATATATATATATATATATATATATATATATATATATATATATATATATATATATATATATATATATATATATATATATATATATATAAACAAAATAAATGAATGTTTTTTTTGCTACATGTCACACTCTCATTCAATTTGCCAAATATAATTTTATAGTTATTTTGAATTAATTTCTTTTCCACATGTCATTTTATGGGTTTTTCTATTTTAATAAATTTCATATAATACTTTAATGTAGTAATTACAATAAATGTAGTAATAAATAAATATCATTTTCATTAATGGACTTATCTTCTTATTTTAAAATTCTCAAATTAAAGCTCATTAGTTTAATTTATTTATTTATTTAAATTTAAAAGATATAAAAAATCAATTTTAATAATTTATTATTTTTCTTATAAATCCAAAGTTCTTAAATTTTTAGACTTTTATATTTATTTTTTTTTAATTTTCTTTATTTAAATTTAAAAGATAAAAAACATTTCTATTATAATAAATCATTATTTTTTATTTTCTTATAAATTCAAAGTTCTCAAATATTTTAACATTTATATTTATCTTTTTTTACTTAACTCATGTAATACATGTGTATCCCATAACTAGTACCCTAATAAATAAGGATGATTTTGTCAAATGTCATCTTTTCCTTCATTTTGATACTTGTCATTTTCTAGATTTTTTTTGAATTATTTAATATCCACTTGTCATTTTTATAGTTTTTTTTTCTTTTTATTCAAATCTCACCTATTAAATGCCACCTCATATTAATTATATATATATATATATATATATATATATATATATATATATATATATATATATATATATATATATAACTTTCTATTTTTGAATTCCTCTTTCTATTAATATATTAATTAATGTATATGTATATTAATATAGATAGTACATTCCATTTGTGAATTCATATTAATTAATTTTATTAGTATAGATTAATTAGCACCAAATTACATAAATAGTCCATGCGGTTTACCAAATGGTCACAAACTCAATCGTTACTTATTTTTTGGTTACCAAAACTTTCTTTTAATAAATCCGTGTAATACACGGGTTTCACACATAATATATATATATATATATATATATATATATATATATATATATATATATAACTTTTTAATTTTTAAATATAACTTTTTTTTTGCAAAATAACCATGTATTCCGGAATGGATCGTTCCGAAACGAATTATGGATTATTTATTGGGCGGACCGACCAATCTCATTGGGTTTGTAATGCCTATTCCGAATCAACTGTATATGTTCCGGATCAAGATTTTGAATTTCAAAATCTGGAATATATTTTGAGGCGGCGATTTCATTCCAGAAAGGTGCATTTCGATTCCGATGTTTCGACTCGATTCCGACACACAGCTCTTGTCTCCGACATGCATCGACACCCATTTCTTACATAGAAGAGGAGCACTACGACCCAGTTATTTTACGGGTACATTCTTCGTTTTCTCTTTGTTTGTTTAATGAATTAAAAACGTTATGGAACTTAAATTAAAGATGTCATTGTTATAGGACCAACTTAAAAGTAGTTTAGATGTTTATGTATTGTTGATTTACAACGAAAAGTCGTGTTCCGGATCTTAAAATTTCATTTTGGAAGCCTCCGAAATGCGAAGAATTGTTATGGAACACAATGAACTCGTTTGGAACATGAAAAATATGTCCGGAACAGGTTCGGAATACTGGTCATTTCCGTTTTATAATGAAGTGATAACACATTTTTTATTTATGCAGCACGACATGGTTTTTGATGTACCAATTACACTATCGTGTAAACCCAAAATTGGCGGGGAAATTCTTGCAACATTCAGAAACAGACCCGAATGTGAGATTATGTTTTTAAGTGTTGTCATCAATTGTGTTAAAAGCTATGGTTATAGTAAACAAAATACTTTTTGTCGATTATGATCACATCGAATTTGTTATATAGGTATAATAATCACTTGTGATTACATAGGAACAAATGTTGTTCAATGAAGAGTTTTTGTGGATATTTAATTAGTGATTAGTTATATGTTTATTATAGTCGTTTGAACATGTAATCTTAAGTGATTATAATCGTAAGTGATTTTAATCATTTAATTATTTATGGTTATAATCATATAATCACCTGTGATTATAGATAAATATTGATATGTTTTACTGAAACATATCAACATTTATAGACAATCATAAAAGAATAGTTTTATAATATTTAATGAATTACATCAAAGATTTTTAAATTATTCAAATTACATACAATAGAATTTATACTAATTAATACATATACATAAAAAGTAATTGTTATTCAATACAATATTTTTATCAGATAAATATGATGGGTACATTCTCCTTGAACAACATTTGTTTCGATAAATTATGCATATAAGTAAAATATGTTAGTTATCATATATAATTGTAAAAATATATTTTTTTCATAATTATATATACAAAACTATATACTTTTTCCTTGTTTGTTTTCACCAATCTTTCCTCTCCATATTTCCCCCTCTACACCTAAATACAAAAAAATACGAAAAATTATTAATAATTTGAGAATGTAATCACATGTAATTATAACATATGTAATCATACTTATCTTCTATAACCTTCTGTGGTTCTTCACCAGTAGTTCATTTTCCTTTCTTATCATTCATTCCTTCTATATTCTTCACATCCACACCTAAATATAATTAAAAAAATTATTAATATTATAATCAAATGTGATTTTAATATATGTAATCGTAAACGATTACAATGTATGCAATCACATATGATCATATTTTATTTAATCAAATTTGATTATATAAAGATATTATATTGTTATGTGAATAATAATCACATGTGATTACAAAACATGTAATCATATGTGATTATTATATATGTACAAATATATTATATTTGATTATTACATATGTAATCATATGTGATTATTACATATATAATCATATGTGATTAACAAAATATTATTTTATAGTCATATCTATTTTACAAATATATGTCATCATATGTAATCCTATTTACCTTCTTCAACTCTCTGTGGTTGTTCACCAGTTATTCCTTCTCTTTTCTTATCATTATTCCCTTCTATATTATTCCCCTCCATACCTGAATACAAAAAATAAAAAAATTATTAATAATTTGTGAATGTAATCACATGTAATTATAATATATGTAATCATAATTACCTTCTCTAATTATCTGTGGTTCTTCACCAGTAATTTCTTTTCCTTTATCAGAATTAATTCCTTCTAGATTCTTTCCCTCCACACCTGAATATAATTAAAAAATATTAATATTATAATCAGATGTGATTTTAATATATGTAATCACAAACGATTACAATGTATGTAATCACATATGATTATAGCGTATTTAATAAAATTTTATTATACATTAAGTAATTAAACGTGATTTACCTTCTTCAACTATCTGTGTGTCTTCACCGGTTCTTCCTTCTGCTTTGTTAGCATTCTTGCCTTCTATATTCTTACTCTCTAAACCTGAATACAATTAAAAAAAATTATTAATATTTTATAAATTTAGTCACATATGATTATAATTTATGTGATCATATGTAATCATATTTACCTTCTCTAACTGTATGTGGTTGTTCACTAGTAATTCACTTTCCTTTCTCTATATTCATTCATTCTAGATTCTTCCATTCCACACCTGTAATCACATTTGATTATAATATATGTAATCATTCACATTTGATTATAATATATGTAATCATATATACTTTATTAATGTATATTTGTTTACCTCCACCTCCATCATTTTGTTCTTCTTCATTATTACCACCTTTTTCATTTTCATCAACTTCATTATGTAAATTCATGTCATCCAAACCTTGATCATTATTATCAGTTTCATCTTCCCCACCATCTTTATTTTTTCCTGCTATTTCAATATCTTCACCTCCATTATCTTTATTTTTTCCTTGATGTTCCTCTCACGCATTAACATTTCCATTTTTTCCCAATATTTGCTTATAATTTAAGATACATATTTAATCACCTGTGATTTTATAGTGATTTTTTTTAAAATACACTTACCTCCTTCAATATCCCCCCTCCATTCTTTTTCTTTGTTTCATCATTATCATCTCCATTGTCATCTTCAACATCATCACTATTGTTATCTTGAACATCAGCATTCCCATTCTTTTCTTGATTATCTTCATTGTTCTCTTTAAAAACTGCATCAAAGCTAATTTTCAAATGATTCAAGGTTATATTTTATGGGAATTTATTTATTCCATCTTCAATCAGCATATCTAACTTCCTATACTTGATCATAACCACTTCCTCATAAAGCCTACATAATAAATCAATTAAAATATATATTAATATATATTTTTTGAAACATATAAGATATTAGTAAATAATGATGAGTTTTCATATAATTGTTGCAATTGAATTAACCTCCTCATTCAATTCTTCCGCAACAAACTCATCGTTAAAATTCCCTATTCCAAAATCACCAAGCTCATCCTTTTCAAATGTTTCTGTCATCTTTATCTTCTCTGAAGTCCAGTGGCAGATCACTAGAAATGTTCTTTCAACCTTAAGTACATCAGCTTTGATTCTGTCTAGATAAAGCAACTGAAAAAAATATTATTATATATCACATGTGATTTAATATAGTTATTCATGTTGTAATTTTGTAACAAATAATATTAATCATATGTGATTTAAGAACCTGACATTTAAATCACATGTAATTATAGCTACTCATGTTAGAACATATGTTATAAATAAATAAAAATCATATGTGTTTTTAAAGATATTTAAATAGAATAAAACATATTAAACATACCACCAAATAAGCACATGCTCCATTAAAATTGCTTGTTGGATTGGATGGATCAAAAGACTATTTGTTTTTAACCAAACAGTCTATTAGATAAGAACGTCAGTCGATGTTTTCTATTTTTGTCTTTCTTGCTATGTAGTTCAATGTGTTGGTGTTTGCTTTTCCTGAAGAGGTTGATTCTATCAGCGAGTTAATCAATAAAGCTATGAAATTCATCCTGAAATTCGTATCTTCCTTGTTGGCGGAAACAATCTTCATCTTTATATCTTGAAGTTGAATCATCTTCTTGTCTTCAAATTGGTTTGTCCATTCTTCATAACATTTATCTTCTTTTGTTTTGAACGGAAGTTTTGAAAACTGTTTTCTTCCCAAAGGAAATCCAAGAATTTTTTTCACTGATTCTTTGGTGACATCAATAACTCCTTTTTGAAGAACTATCTTCTTTGTCTCTAAGTTAAAATTATTGAGAACAAAACAGTTTAAGGCCCTTGGGATGTCTGTCATCTTCATATTTAATATCCCACAAAACCCATCTTTCTGACACAATCTTTTTGTACTTCATTGAAGCCTTGTATAACGGACAACAAAGCTCCAAGTGTACACCTATCATCAAATATATCACATAATGAATTTAATTCATATGTTACAATAAGAATTAATGAAGTTATTATACATGTTTTATAATTTTATCACATGTGTGTTCATTGAAAAATACATGAAATATGTTTTGAATAGTCACAAGTGTTTGATTTTTGAATCATATATGATTTAATAAATTTGTGTAAAATCACATGCGATTGATTTTTTCGTATATAAAAGATATTAATCACATGGTGATTCATTTTTGAATCATATATGATTAAAAAAAATATTTAAGAATCAGAAATGATTAATTTTTGAATCATATATGATTTAATAAATTATCTTATTTGTATGAAAGATATTAATTAGATGTGATTTAATAAAAATAATGACATGGTGATTCATTTTTGAATCTTATATGATTAATAAAATTATTTAAGAATCAGAATGATTAATTTTTGAATCATATGATTTAATAAATTATTTTTTTTGTATATAAAAGATATTAATCAGATTTGATTTAATAAAGTTATTATTAATAAAGTTATTATTATATCACATATGATTTAATAAAATTATTTTTTTGTATAAAATTATTAATCACAAAGTTATACTTGTTTTTGATTGTTTCAAAATGCTTCTTTACTATCTTCTTCTTTCTATTCTTTATCTCTTTTGTTTCAGAATCAGAATCGTCTTCATTTTGATCAAGTAGTTGATCTTTTCTTTTTGAAGCTACGTCTTTTCTCTTTCTTGACTCAGTGTTTTTTTTCCAGATGTTATGCAAATAATGATCATATATTAAAACATTTATAACTAACAATCACGTTTTAAAAATGAAGTAATAATTAATAATTATGTAATTTTAAATACATATTATAATGATATGTGAATATATATTTAATCATATGTGATTGAATATATTGTTATAAATATATGTAAATCACATGTGATAGAATATCTTTTTTGTAGTATAAATAATGGTAATCACATTTGATTTATATAAGATTTATGTCTTTATGTTTATAATTATATGTGATTGACGCGGAAGATTTATGTCTTTTATAATCATATGTTTATAATCATATCCCAAAGATCAAACGTTGAAGGTTCATCTGATTAGAAAGAAAGTTGAGTATGAATACACTGAAATTTTGTTTGCTCGTGAATTGGTCAAGTAAGGTTACAATAAGTGGACTCAAATTCACAAGTTAATTTCTAAGCATAAAGGTATTCATGCTCAAGAGCGAAAATTAGCACTGCAGCAAATGATAAATAAAGTAAAGAAGATGAATTTAGTGCCTTCAGCTCTTGCTTCTCGATATTCTGCCTCAACATCTACCCCAGAGAAAAGGAAATCGAAATATGCCAAGTTCCTTCTTCCATTTGGTACTATCTACATAAACAACAGGGTGCCGATGGGTGTTGAGCCGATTCAACACTTGTTCATTCGAGAGCCTGATAATTGTATTTTCTATCTCGATTATAAAAATCAGATGTGCTTTCAACATAATTAAGAACTTCACGCTGTTCCCACTACATCTGTTTCACCTTCGACTAGAGTGCATGGAGCATGAAGAAGTAGAACAAGATTATCACTGACTGATATCACTGGAACTAAGCAATCACATTAAAGAGCTTAAAGGAGATAATTTCCAATGGATGAAGTAAGAAATATTGAATGAAGCCGACGGATGCAATTAGAGTTATTTTTGACATCATCATATTAGGGGAGATTGTAAGGTAGAACCTTATAATCTGATAACTCAAATACATGTTGAACATTTTCTCTAGTACCAGCACCATCTTTAGCTTATGTACCTCCAATGTCAGCGTGTGATCACTTGTACTAGTGTATTTACTTTGTATTATGTAATTATAGTAATAGTAGTTGTTGGTTAACTTTTCCTTAATCTCAGCGATTCGGATCAGTCTGTTTTCTTAGATTAGAATCAATCCCATAAATGTTGGGATTGATTGTTGCTAGTGTTACTATATATTTGTGTACTCGAGTTGTACCAATTGCAACCCTAATAGCCGCTTTGTTCTGATTATATTTGTAAGGATCATTTTTAGTGAAAACATCCTTGTGATAACGTTGTTATTTGTATCTAATATTAGAATCTTCACTATCGCTCCCCTCAAAACATCCTTTGATCCTACCATACCTACCTTAGCCGCTCGTGCCACACGCTACACTAATCGGATCCACATTGTCAACAATAAATTATGGATCATTTAAGGGAACACCATGGACCAATATATCAAGGTCCAAAGTTTAGAGAAGGATTAAAGTCTAAACAAAAAGGATTAAAGCTCAAGGAACAGATTGTAGAGTAGAGGACTACCGTCATGGAGGTTAGTGCTTGTGTAATAGAGATAAGAGCCCATTCCATTCAACAACATCTCTCTGACATATTTCTAGGTACTATTTTTACGATATGGTAGAATTACTCGGGATGTTGTGCTCTATGATTTATGGAGTAGGAATACACGAAGGAGTCAGTAAATGTAAGAGTATAGTGTCATCACTATCTTTTTGAGCATAGTATTTTGGATATCAAAAATTTCCACCTTAACCCCACTAAATTCTCGTGGTTATTAACCAACTTTTAGAAAGATTGTAGTTATACAAAGAAATATATATGAAACAAGTGTTACTAAGAACCAAATCATTTAGTTACCCCAAACTTAGATATCATAAACAAACCTATCCAGTTTACAAATCACGACGTATTTATCCTGACAAGATTCTTGAAAATTACACTAAATCTGTGCTTGAAATAGTAATCATTTGGTGTTCGAAATAAGTTTATATGCCGAAGACTGGAAGGTCAGGTTTTCCGCTTGTACCTTTGCTAATGCAACATTAATATGGTGCAACGGACATGCCAACACGATAGACATCAGCATCGCCAGTTCCATTATGTGGGGTGATCTAAAACTACTCCTGATCAATGAGTACTATCTCAGAGACAAAATACAGAATGTAGAACAAGAACTCTAGAACCTTACCATGAAAGATGAAAATATTGCATCCTACACCAACCGCTTCAACAATCTTGCTACTCTTTGCCCCAGTCTTGTCACCCGGACATACAAGAATGTGGAAATGTACATATGGGGTTTGGTTCATCGTATTCACTTCCATTCTGAATACATATAATAGTACCAAGAGGCAAGCCTTTACCCTGACTTATCAGGAAATCCGCTAAGGCATTATGGTTTGGACGGCTGGCTTGCTGAAGTCTAGAAAAAAACAAGAGAAAGTATGATAAAGACTCAACGCAACCAACATCGAGGAAACAAGACTTAGGGAGCGCTTACTTAGCAACTATCCCATCGCCTAGTTCACTAAGACATTATGTAGGGAATCTCCCATTATGTAATAAGTAGAAATACCACCACATAGGTGAATGTAGAGAACTATTCTACAACAATTACGGTAAGAAGGGCCACATCGCTAAGTCCTGTAGGAACGTGACACCTACCGCACACCAAGGAACTAGTACTTGTGGAAATCACAATTTTTTCGAGTGTGGAGAAGTTTTCCACTTCAAGAGGGATGTATTGAAATTGAAAGATGAAGGAGGTAATGATCGAGGAAGAGTATTTTCGATTGGTGCGAGAGACTCTACTTAGGATCCGCCCATTGAAACTGGTATGTACTTGTTAGAAACTTACATTCAAACTAAATAACAATAAATTTTTTATAACCACTAGGTTTAGGTATGGGCTAAAACATAAAACTAAGAAACATATATTTGTTAACTATTTGATGAATATGTAAGTTGCATGCTTCTAGAATAACACAAGTTTAGAAATTTTGATTTAGCTCTATTACGCAACTCTTGTTTGAGTCCAACCGTTATAGAGTAGAATCTTTCAGTCAAAAGATTGTTTAATTTTAGCAGCATATGATTGCATTCATCAGATAGTTAGTCAACATAAGTAGAATCGCAAAATAAGGTGGGAGTAATTCTCGCCAGAACCCTCGTTAAGATCCTTAGGACCGTTGAAATTCTGAGAAGAATTGGCTCTGTTACCTAATAGCTCAAGTCAACTTAAGGACTCAATAATGTACATAGTACTTTCCAAGTATCAAACTCTAGCGAGTGATTGTCTGATACAAAATCCAAATCAACTCTAAACTTCACTGTGAAGAAGAACCTTAGGAAATCAATTCATTCACTATTAGACTAAAATGTGCTGATATTCCCTACTTTACAAGTGTATACTTTAAAAGTTATATATAACTAGGATTCTATAACATTAGAATGTTTGACTCCGCCTTATTCCTTGTTCTTTGTTTGGTTGTGGGCTTATGGTAGAATTATTTATTTGACCGTATATCGAATCTTGGATTATATACAACTTGCATAGACAAGGAGACTATGGAGGGACCACTCAAGGATCAGATGAAAAAAAACACCCCAACTATTAAATGGTGCCTTGTGACGAGTACTACAAATTGAATTTTGGGACGAAATTCTTCCAACGGGGGGAGAATTTAATAATTTCCAAAATTTTCATCATTTGTGACTAACATCAAATATAATGGGGGCAAATATTACACCACATTTTACTGAAAATACCATATTGCAAACTCCAATATATAAGAAAAATCAGTCAAATCGTCAAAAAACTAAAAATATAGTAAGGCAAAAAAATGTGTTATTTTATAAAATAATAACATATTCCGAAAGTACACGTCTTCACGATCTCGAAATTATAAGAAACGCTAAAATGCGACTTCGTATGTGGAGATTATGTATTCTATAAGTTTTATAATCAACTATGTGAAGAAAGTACATCGTAAAAGGTCAAAAGAAAATTAGTTGAGTTTTAACCAAAACAATGTAAAGGAGAGTCGTAGTACTCCTTGAAAAAAAATCAGATAAATACTTATATATAAATGTACACTTCTTCGTGATAAAAAGTACATTAAATATGTATGAGTCAGAAGAATCTTATATACGATAAAACAAATACTTTTAGTATGAACAGTACTTTCGATACAACATTATAAACCTATGAACTCACCAACATTAAATTGATGTTTTCAAACAACATTTATTCTCAGGAAACTTAGAGTCAAACGTATCATTTAGGGAAACACATATGGATTCACCGGAAGTTTTATTATTGTTATCGCTTATTGTTATGCTGAAATATTAAGACACCCATTGTATTTCAATTTCTAGTACTATGAAAATATATTACGATGTAATACTTATTTTATAATGGAACTGATATTATGTTGAATCTTTTCATATATTGTTCAATGTATGCTCAATAACTGTGATTCATAGATGTCAACTGAAACCTAATTCCATCTCTAAAATTGTTTGTTTTGAGTTATTGTGTCATGTTTCCCTTGTGTTTGTATCATTCTCTTGTTTCAATACTTCTTTCGATCTGTAGCAATGGTGTCTGGTATTATTTTTATTCTCAGGGTTGTAGTTTTATTGAGGATCTTCACGAGTCCATTAAAAATGGAAAAATGAGTTTATTTGATTGAACTTTGCTCCCTTTCCTTATAGCAAGTTTTTCCATCTTGATGGTACCATTATTGATCTGAAGCATGATAGGACTCCCATCTAGACACTATATATATATATATATATATATATATATATATATATATATATATATATATATATATATATATATATATAATTTCCTGTTTTAATGTTGTGATGAAGAAATTTCTTGAGGCTGTTCTAGGGAAAGTGGGCATGATTCCCCATTGGATCCGTATGGGTTCGATTCTATCTTTATTTGTTTGAGGGTTAGTATGTACTCTTCTTTTTGTTACTTTTGTTTATTTTCTCTCATGTTTTTTACAACCTGATCATTCCCTTATTTTCTTTAGATGGAGATCAACTACCTTTTGTCTTGTCCAATTTTTTGGAATGGAATTCGCATCGAGATGTTGGTTCTAATGACTTTGACTATCCTATTTTTGATGATATCCTGAATGATAGTGATCATGAAGGTAGCAACTGTGAGGATGATGAAGATGATGGGGAGGATATGGAGTCGTTTGTTAGGGTACATGACTCTTATGATTATGATGATATTGCGAGTAGACCCCTAATACTGTTATTGTCCCAATTTTGGTGAATGATGATGAGACACCCGCAGATTCGGGGTAGTTAATTAAGATATATTTACCATTAAAAATGATGTGTTGATAGAAAATTATTTAGGAAAAATAATCTTAACCAAAGTTCTAGTATATGTGCAAGGATTTCGGACATATAAAGAACGTTGAAATTCGACTTCGTATGAAGAAGTTACGCTTCTTTGATGTTTCGCGATTAAACCAACACAACTCTACATATCGTAAAGAGTGAATTTTTGATGAATTAATTTTTAGCTTAGGTGATCTAAACAAAAGTCATAGTAGTCATTAAACTAAGAGCGTCCGTATACAGAAAGTCCAAATTTGACTTTGTAAGAGGAAGTTATGATTTTTTGAAGTTTCAACACAAAAGTGCGGGTACAGAAATTGAAATTTTAATCATCTGATTGTTATCCGAAACAATGTAAATAAGAATTGAAGATCTTGTTAAAATGAGTCCAGCGATATAAAGACACTCGAAAACGGACACAGGTAAGAAAGTTATGCATCTTATACGGGCTTTAACAGAGTAATCTGAGGCATCCATTTTTATCAAGTGAGTGCATAGTTCCTCTCATTAACATGAATTTAATACAAGTATTAATTAAAGTATTAAATATTCATTATATATATATATATATATATATATATATATATATATAATTACATGACAACAATAATAGAAATATTATTAGAGAAAAGAATAAAAGTATATTAATTCCTAAATATTATGTGCTAAATATATACACCAACATAGGATAGTGTTGTCCAGATAGAGTTGGTATTGGGAGTTTAGTAGTTATGCCCGTTAATAAAGATAAAACTTATTATAGATACCTAGTTCAATTATGTTTGATATCGGGTAGTCTCATTTAGAATATGCATGTGTAAGCTAGGATTGGAGAGTAGAGTTATGGTCCATGACACGTTCAGGTGTTGACGGTACGAGATACGTACCAGAGTACAAATTGTATTCCTTTTTTTTGGATGACAAGGAAATGTGGGTTCAGATTAGGAAACTATAATGGTATGTCTACATATTCTTTTGGACGACTAGCAATGGTGGGTCCAGATCAGCCAACTATAAAGTTATGTATGATCATCTTCCAGATGTCAAACACTTGTTTATTCAAAACTATTTATTTGTCGAGATAAACCTTCCCGGTAATCGTAGACTATGATTTGTGAGGATCGATTGGGGTGGGTATGTTTAGGTATTACGGTTTAAAGGTATCCAAGTCGGAGACATATCTATATAATGTTTGGAAACAATTGGTTTTATAATATTAAGATATATATATATATATATATATATATATATATATATATATATATAACATTATGGGATTGAGAGATTAAAGGAGATTAAAGGAGTTATTAGATAACCAACTCAGTTTCATTGTATCACAAGTAGTAATACGAAGATACTGATAGATAATGTAATTATCTATTAAGAGATTAAAGAAGTTCATAGGATGCTATAATATTGATGTAAGGAATGCTTATGCTTATGTTTGTATCAGTTATGACACCCCACATTTTTAATAAATTAACGAAAAACATTTTCTTCGGAAAATACTTTGTATGGGACTTCAACATCTACAAACATCACTATGGTTTTAAACTCGTAAATAAAAAGTTTTTAAAGGGCCATAAATTTCGGGATGTCATAGTTGGTATCAGAGTATTAGTTTAAGCGAACTTGGAATTAGAGAATTTCTAGGTCTAAACTTAGAATGCTAAGCAATGATCATAAGATGTGTGTCTATTATATGTTGGGTAGTACACCTGGATTGACACAAGCTCTAGATTACCTTAGGATAGGATGTCTAACCTACTTGTATATGCTAAATGGTTTGTATTATAGCATGCCTTAGGTTACCTATCAAAATTTCTATTATTAGATTTAAGGTCTGTTGCTGACCTAGAATTAAGAAATTTTATGTTATTGGATTTCTAAACCTTTAATTATGGTATTAGAATTGGCATATAACTTTCGGAACAATAAGGAGGATTACATGTCTAAACCTTCCCTATCTATATTATCGTCTTGGTACACTGAACACCTTCTTTGGTGTATAGAACGGTATGAAAATCACGAGGAGCGGCAGTCATCAATAACAAGGGAGGTCCAACACCTCAGAACGCCGGAGAAAAAGATGCTCAGATCATCATTCAAGATACTTGCGAATGATGCAAGATATGCTCGATCAGCAACGACATGAGTTTAGGGATCTCCTGGCTCAAGAGCTATCTAACGCTAGAGGTGGAGAACCAGTAGTAGTCTAGCGAGTCAACAATTAATGCACTGATTCCTTCTCTAACAACAACGGTCCAAGAAGAAAACAATGACTCGAAGAGTTATCAAGGACCAGATGAACAAGAGGTTCGAAGGGATGATGAACCCAGAGGTCACTACAAGTATAAAGATTTTATGACTTGCAAGCCATCATATTTTAATGGAAAAGAGGATCCAGTGTGAGTAATGGACTAGATCTCGGAAATGGAGCTAGCTTTCATCTCATGCGGTTGTACTAGAATGATTCAAACTATCTATGTTGTAAGATAAATCAAGGGTGAAACAATCTGTTGGAGGAATACGTTGGCAAAAACGTTAAGCCCTAACAAGCCATTACAACTAACATGGGAGGAGTTTTTAACCCGATTTAAGAGAAAATTATGTTCTACTGAAGACATGTTGGAGTTGGAGAATCAACTCCTAACATTGAAAAAGGGAAGCATGACGGTTGAAGAATATACCAATTCTTTCACATATAAAATGGAGTTTGCACTGTATGTGGTCCCCAAAGAACTGGACAAGATTGAAAAATACTCCAAAGGACTACCATGGGAGTATTCTATGCCGGTTAAGCAGGCACCAAATTTTGAGGCAAATGTCTAGGTTGCGAAGTTTGTGCAAAATATGATTAAGAAAAGGACTGCCGACAAGGATGAAGTCGGTGAGAAGAGAAAGTCGATGGATTCTCGGGAAATAACAACCACGGGAAAAAAAGAAGTAATTAAATTCAAGCAAAGATTATGGGAACCAACAGGACGGGAAGTGATGTGACCAGTGTAAGAGGAACCATTTTTGGAGACTGTGTCGTCTGCTACAAATGCAAGAAGCTGAGGCATATTTCTACAAACTCCCTAGTGAAAGGAAAATTTTGCTTCACTTGCGGAGAAGAAGAGAACATAAAGGTGGAGTGCCCAAATGATGAAAATCCAAACCCAAGGATACTACCAGCAAAGCCCAAGGGTAGAAGCCACAAGATGATCCTTGATGAAATGGATGTCGTTGCAGGAAATCTAGACTAGGAAACTGCTTATCCGGAGATTGATATATGAACTAGTCGTCCTGTATGGATTGTAAAAGGATTTGTAGCCTAACATAAGAGGCATAATGTATGAATAAATTATGATTTTAACACAATGAATTGATTAAGAATAAATTATGGTATAGTGTTCCTTATAGGTAGGACACCACACGGGAAATAATTTATGCCAAAGGTTAGGAAGTGGAATTGTGGTTGAAAATACACATGGAGGAAACCCTAGTAGACTCTAGGAAAGTTATTGTATATGATTACTTGGACACATCTATACGTGTTTAATTATTTTGTGATTTTTAGAAGTACTAACTTGGGGACTATGAGACAATTATTGAGATAAGTATGAATAGGTGTGGAAGGTAGTATGTGATGGGTTTTGAGCATTCTAACACTTCCTAAGTGTACATGCAACTCTAATAAACTTGGATCTATGTTTGTCTAATTATCATGCAAAGTTGAATTCCAAGGTTATATTCCTATCTAGCATACATGGGGAACAAATTTTAACTTGAATGAAAGATAGAATAACTTACCTTGTTGTTGCTTATGATTCTTGAAACCTTGTGAGCCTAGCACCCTAAGTGTGATGCCTCAAATGCTTCACACAACACCAAATGCTTTTGGAATGACTTTAGAGAGAATACACACTTCTAAAATCGGCCTAGCCCTCTTGTTCCTTATGTGTAGCCGATTTTGGTGGAGAATATGTTCTTTATATAGTGTTAAAACATCTAGGGTTACACCATGTAAATCCTAATGTGTCATGACTCTTCATTTCCATGACCCATGGGTTTGTAACTCCCATGGAGCATCCTATGGGTGGAACCCAACTTGATAATCCATGGAGCCTCTTAGCCCACTATACAAGTTATGGATGACTTACATAATCAACCCATATATTTAATTAGTTATCTTTTGATCACTTAATTAATTTTAAATTAATTCTTGATCAAACTAATTAAATAATATTATTAATATATTAGAACATATAATATATTAATAATCCACAAGTGTTATTTCTCTTATTTAGTCTATCCAATTGCATGGTGTCATGCAACCCAAATGGACCATGCCGGGTCGGGTCAAGTACATACCAGAAATAGTTATGGACTTAGACACCTTATCCAATAGTATGGGCCTATACTACCAGAAGCACAAGATTCATATTTGGACCAGGATGAATCACAAGGTTACTAAGGAACTATTAGTTGAATTTTTTTACTCATGTCCGTCGTTACCATGTCTTTGGTAATGGGCAAGAAGACAAATGTTATTTCTGAACTTAGTTTTCATATCGAATCGAGTCTAACTAATCTGCAAAGTAAGATCGACGTAGCGTCCGACTTTAGACTGATGGAAAATATAATTGAAGCGATTGACAGAAGTATCGTAGTCACCGTTAGGATTAAATAGCCAGTTGTTAGAAGTGCTACATGATAGAGTGTGATTATATCACATTAGAACATGAAGGAAATTATCCTTTGTGTTAGAATTTGACTCAAAGAGACCTGAGTCTAGTAACTACAACATACGATGAGAGATCATTAGAACATGACATATCTGTTCGTTACGGTAAGTGAAATAATAATCTTATTATTAGGTTAAATCTACTTAAGAAGGAGCAAGAATCATTGATGCCAATCAAATATAGAACGGAGAGCAGGTGCAAGATTGAGCACCGCCAACAATCAACAATTCCAAGAGTTAAGACTCATTTGAAAAGACATTTAAGTTATGGCTATTACCTATGAGGGAAAGGTAACATGCAGAGTCATTATACAAGCCGTGTTTCGTTGATGATTTTTGGACGTAATTATCCTAAGCGGGAGATAATTGTAACACCAATAAATCTGGCTAGTTAATTAAGATATAATTAGTGTTAAAAATGAGTTTTGATAGACGATTATGTAATAAAAATAATCTTAATAAAATTTATAGTATGAGTGAAAAATATTTCATAAATATAAAAAAATTTGAAATCCAACTTTGTATGAAGAAGTTATGCTTCTTCCAAGTTTTGCGATTAAATCGGCACGACTCTACGTACCATAAAAAGTGAATTTTTGATAAATTATTTTTTGGCTTAAGCGATTTAAATGAAAGTCGTATTAGTCGTTAAACCGAGAGCATGCATATAGAGAACGTCCACTTTTGACTTTGTAAGAGGAAGTTATGATTTTTCGAAGTTTCAGCATGACAGTGCGAGGACATAAATTGAAATTCTAATTGGTTGATTGTTAGCTGAAACAATCTAAACGAGAAATGAAGATCTCATTAATAGGGGTGAACCGATATAAAGACATTCAAAAATTCCAACGGATAAGAAAGTTATGCATTTTATATGGGCTTTAACAGTCTAAGCCTGTGTGAAATAAATAATGTCTAAACTATCTGATGAAGTCTAAAAGAATGTTGTAGATCCCGTCGATAGCTACGTGTGGATATAAAGAATGTCAAAAATAAAGTTCCTATGAATAAGTTACATAATTTTGAAAATATGAAAACCTGTATGCGAGGTGCGAGACGCGAATAGAGTTCTAGAATCAAACTCGCAGCTCCAACTGTTGTTGGACACGTGTCAGCTAACCTTTGGTGCCACATCTCACTCATATAAGTAGAAGCTCTGCTAGTGAAATTTCTAGACATATGTCAAAAGAATCTCTGTAAGTTAAGCCACACTTTAGTCTTTTCAGTGTAACTTATATTTATAGTCATAATTCGTTAAGATGAACCTATAAATAAGATTTATTAGTTATTCCAATCATAACGTTGATTGATCTACTTACGAGAAAGGTGTCTAGAATAGACACGTTGGCTTGATTTTTGGATTTTAGAAAGACTATATGCCAAAATTGTCTTGCCGCCTAACTTTCCTGTCCACTTCATCCTTACTTGATAGATCTCTCAATATTCATTGAGATTATTGAGGAATCTAGACTATCATTACTCATAAGAAATAATAAACTAAGACTTAGCGGTATGAACCAAGGTGACGTCAGAGGAAAAGATAAGGTACCAAGGCGAAGTTCTGCCCAAATCCCGAGGCATCCACCTTTATCAAGTGAGTGCATAGTCTTTTTCGTGAACATGATTTTAATACAAGTATTAATTAAAGTATTAAATATTTGTTATAAAGTTTATATGTGAGCTATATTCTCGTTGCATGGTTTATGTGTTAGAAATGTATTTGAGGATATGCTATATTTTAACTAGATATGGTTCTATATTTGTGGCTTCCATGTCCTAGTGAAATCAAGAGATAAAAACATGACCTTGCCCAATCTGAGGGATGTAAGAAGTTTTGGACTTGGGAAAACCTAGGCCTAATAAAAAGCTTAATAGTGACTGATTTATCTCTTGGGTCCTTTTTGTCGAAACAGAGTGAGTCACATTATCAAGTTTATCTGTTTAATTACTTTTCTACATTGTTGAGTTTAGTTATAATATAAATAAAGTAGCAGCTCCGGAGTGGAGTCAATCTATGATGTTTGGGACTTGGCCAGTATTCCCTACGACATATTTTTGTATATATCTCCACCTACATTACATTAATGCGGATTGGAACAGGAAGAATGTCGTTACACGAGTTTCATCGAAAGTCATGGGGCTCCATTAGTGACCTAAGGGATTATGAGCACCCCAATGAATCTTTTAGAAATTCACGAACTATAGTATTAGTAAAGTTGGAACTAAGTTTCAGTTAAGGATATTTATTTGCGTATATGTGATTATGGGAAGTTGAAATATTGAGAAAAAATATAAAAAATAATAGAAAAAGAATATAAAAAAAAGAAGAGAAAAAGAGTAAAATTTCCAAAAAGATAATGTTGCAACAACAAAAAGTGTAGTTATATTTTTAGGATAATTGTAATGTATATTATTTTTCATTTTTGTTAAGTCACTTGGCATTTGACAATAACTTTTGAGATGAAAGGGGGTAAATAAAAGGGCATAGGAGGTAAGATGCCAAAAATGAATGTCGTTCAAATTGACTGGAAAGTGTTTATGAGGATCGTAAGTATTTAGGATTGGGGAAGTTCTTAGGAAAAATTAGACACATATATATGCATTGCGGTCTTGATGTAATGGATGGGCTTAAAATGGATTGTCTTTTGCGATGTTGGTAGTTAGGGTTTTGATGCGATGATAATAAAATCAAGTTTGCATGTGGGCAAGCAAAAGTCAAGTGCGGGGTATTTTGATATGTGCATATTTAGTTATATAATTCATGCATTATTTTATTACTTTTTGCTATATTTTGTGCTCATTATAGAACAAAAGGTACTTAATTTGATTAAAATATATTTTGTAGCAGCAAAGACATGCTCGAGATAAAAAGGATGCTATTGGGGAGCTGGAAGTAGGAAAAGGGATCAAAGCCAAAGAAGTCTTAAAACTGAAAGACCACATTGTGGTGATTCTAACCACGACGTGGCGATGGAAAATTCCCGATAAAATAGTGACTTGGTGGATACATGATTTTAATGAAGACCACTTCGTGGTGGCAGTTAACCACAACGTGGTGAGTCAGATTCAACGTTTTATAAATAGAACATTTTCTCTCTCAACCCTAACTTATGCTTGAAGTTGTTTTCGACTTTTGGAAGTCAGAAACGTGTTGACAGATAAAAGGAGCTTAGATTTCCATTGAAGATTAGTTATTGAAGATATTTGAGGCAATAATACTTGTAATACTTATTTATTTTGTTCTTCATTATGATTTCCATTTTGAACTTCATTTTTGAGTGTATGTTTCGATAAATCATAGGCTAAAAACCCTAAATTATTTTTAGAGTAGATGATCATTATGACTATGTGTTGATTTATTGGATTTTGGATTGCTAATGGTTGCTTCTTTGTTATGATAGCTTGTTAAAGAACCTTTTGTGTTAATGATAACAACTTCTTTTGTTTATTATTGAGTTTTTCTAAATTAGATGATCATTCTTATTTAGTAAACTTCAATCTTATGAATTTGTGACCATAAAAGTTATAAGACTAGTGTTTTGATCATAAACCTAGGGTTAAATAGAAGAATAGGTAAATTAATGTGGAAGATATTATGTGATGATCATTCATGTATTGAATTCATGTTATTATCCATTAATGTCAATCATTAGTTCAAGTCTAGCATAACTAGAATTTAACACTAATATTCTTTTTTGTTTGTCCACTAGATGAATGTATGAATGAATTAGTTTTACTAAATGATTATTCTTTTGATCATAAATTTTAATCAACTTAGGAATCGGTCAGCAACAAACAATTCAATCCATTGCCCTTTTCCAAGAAATCAACCATAGGAGTAATGTGAATCAAATCTAAACAGAAGTCTCTTTAATATATTGTCTTAATCCTTAATTTAAATTTCTTTTATTTTTAGTTTAATTGTTTTTATGATAATTAGTTTTAAGTTTCTAGACTTTCAAAATTAGAAAACCCTCCTCTTTTAGTTAATTGTTTGAATTATTTAACATACATTAGCACTTTAGCTGATATTTCTATTCCCTGTGTTCGATACCATCCTTTAGGGGTGAGCAAAAACCGCACCGCAACAAAAATTAACCGCAAAAAAACCGCAACCGCAATAAAAACCGATGGTGAGGTTTTCTTTTTTTCAAAAACCGCAAACTTTCAGTGCGGTGCGGTTATTGGTTTTCAAAAACCGCAAAAAAAAAAAAAAACGCACCGCACCGTATATATTATATACAATTTTTTTTTATTAATTATTAACATATTAAATATTAAAAATAAGACAGGTTTCATGGATGAAAGATGGATAAATACTAGAAGACAAAAGTATTTTATGTTTAACTTTAAAAAATGGTGAAATTATACAATTTTAAGATATTTATTGTTACTTACTATTGGTTTGATGTTTTTAAGATATTAGTTGTTTGTGATTTAAGTTAATTTTCTTATACCTTTAGGTTTTTTATATTATTACAAGTAATATGTTTGAACTCTTAAAACTGTTTAAGCTCTAAACTGTGGTTAAAAACCACACAAAATAACGACACCAAATTCATGCGGTTAATAACCGCAACACAAAAAAAAAAACAAAACCGCACCGCAAAAATAACCGCCTAACCGCACCGCAAAAATAACCGCACCATGCGGTTTTGAAAATGGATTAACCACATTTGCAGTTAGTGGTGAGGTTTTAGCTAATTACCGCACCGAACCGCACAAACCCTAAAGTTTGACCCAAAGTCAAACTTTTTCAAAAGGTAAAAAGATCAAAAAGTCCATTTATCAAAATTCAGAGGCATCTAATTTCCATGTCAGGATGCTACGCGCCCAAAATGAATTCCCTTTCTATTTTTGACTTAAACCATTAAGTCAAGTGTTCCAATTCAAATATATGAATCTTAAAAGTGTCTTAATGGATAAAGTTTCCAACTTTACCCATTAAGATGCCCCAAACAAACAAGATTTAAAACACAAGTTTATCAGATGTCCAAAAATGTACTTTCTTCTTGCATGGAGCAAAGGGAGCTCTTACATGAGCTCTACACTTCATATAATAATCAAATCTAACAAAACATGGATCAAATCTCATGGTGTTCTCTAAAATCCATGTATCAAGGCACCAGGGGATAAAAACTCATTAAAATGGACCAAAACACCACTAACTCCTAGATCTATGGATGAAATGCAATTAATTTTTGATTTTTATGACTAAAAAGGGTCTAGAATTACTAAGAAGGTTAGCCACTTCAAATGAAAAGTTTCCTTGAAAAATATTTATTGTTCCCTTTACTCTAAAGCACAAATGGATTACCAAAAGAGCAACAAAATGGATTCAGGATAGAGAATGAGCTCCAAACACTTCATGGGGGCTAGGGTTTCATTAGCGGTGTTTATAGGGAGGTGGAGGCTAAAAATGATGCAAACTTAGGGTTTCATGCTCTTACATAGGCCCAAATCCTGATAAAACGACATCAACCCACGAGCTTGGATGCCTTGTGTCCGAATATGCAAAAAATAGTCGTGTTGCTGAATTAATAAAGGCGCCCTGCACCTCCACGATAAAATACTAAATGTTTGCGATTAATTCTATTATACCTCCTGTTTCGCTCATTGTTTCTACCTTTCCTTTAGCTTTAAAACCGCCAAAAAAAAGAATGGAAAAACACAATCGAAACCAAGGAGTTACATGAAGGCGCATGATATTGCAAAAATTGAGAGAACCAATTACAATTTTATACATCATTCTTAATTTCTTTTAATTGTTTAATCTTTATCATTATGAAAAATGGTTATATACGTATATTAGCATACTAACCGTATCTACTCTTTAAAAATCAATTTCTCAATGTATAAACTGACTAAATGGTCAACTTCGACATATATATATATACAATCCAATTTAAACTTCATGTAGTTTGAATCTATTATACGTTATATCGATCTACTTCTAATCATTAGCTTCTACTTACATTCTACTATTCTAACCTTTCACACGAATATATGTCAAATAATTATTTGATGGTTGCAGATGATACTATTTATTCAACATCACATGTGTGTGTTAATGAATGTTAAGATAATATTTGTATTTTTCTAATTAATTATATTTATCTTATTGATAAGGTTTTGTAGTTAGTCTAGATTTTGTAGATTGAGTTAGTTAGATAAAATCACTCCCTGTAACTCTATTAATATGTTTACTCACCAATCAATGAATAACTTACTTTTCCTCCTATCTTTATAATATTTACATGGCATCAGCCTAACCTTTCGATCCTTCAATGACAATTGATTCTTCATTTACCTCTAGCTCTCGTTCCAGTACAATTTTGGCTTCTATTTCTCCAGATTCTAGCCTACCCAATCAATCTTTTCACTTCCCACATTTGTCAATTCTCCTTGATCGTTCCAATTACTCTCTCTGGCGTAGTATTGTTCGATCTACATTTGAGGCTTATTGTTTGGTTTCTTTTCTCATAGATACCATCCCGCTGGTATCCACCATTATTACTCTGGCTGTCCATGCAATAGATCATGCTAATCCATTGGCTTCAGTCCAGGAACGTGTGGTTCCAAGCACCGAGTATACTGTCTGGATCAAGAAGGACCAACTAGTCCTCTTACGGATTCGATCGATGCGACATCCCCATTTTCACGGCCAGAAAAGACCGATTTTTGTTTATGCTTTATAAAAATCAGAGTATCTCTTTCAATAAAAAACGCTGCAGAATTTTTTCCTAGAAAAACATGATAATTTCATTATCAAAGCATTTCCGAACAAATGTATTTTTATTCCTTTAAAAACATTTGGGATGTCATCGTCAATACAGAAACATAAGCATAAACAAAACTTACATTCATTTACACTAGTGATCTATATCTCCTTAATCTCTCGGTGTAATGTAACTTCACATCGTCACCAGTGACACAAGTAAACTGAGTGGGTCAGGTTGGGAAACCTGGTGAGTACATAGGGTTTTCAACCCACAATAATATAGTTATTATGTTCAACCATCAAACAATTAACACAATTACCCATCCCCATTATCTTCTTTATTCCTAAGTACCCTCCCTAAGGATATATCCTAAGGGTCGTCTCCTACATCATATTTACCTCTCATCTCCTTACAACGCATTTCCTTATATGTTTGTTCGTAAGGACTCTCCCTAAGGATCATCGCCTACATCACATAGACAGTATTGATTTAGGGATTACCCCCTCAATACGTGCCCAACAAGGGTTAGGGCATCTTCGCATGAATACGTAGTTACAACATCGCCTGAACTCATAATTCATAGTAAGGGGTTAGGGTATCATCGCATTAATACGTAGTTACAACATCGCCTGAACTCGTAATTCATAGTAAGGGGTTAGGGTATCATCGCATGAATATGTAGTTACAACATCGCCTGAACTCGTAGTTCATCACCTACAGGTTATGAGCCTGTTGGTGTTTCCACGGGGTTGTCTATAATAGTCCGTGGTCGCCATCTATACCCTGGTAGATGACTACATCTCCAAATTGTCGGACAAGGTTATAGTATCTTTCATCCTACATCACCGATTCGTCATCACCTATCTATCCTCACCTAATTATCATCTCCTATTTCTCATCATTTTATTTTATCACACATCAACTATTTCATCTATCCATGTTTTATCCCAACATATTTGTAGATATAAAATAAATATATCGTTTAAATCTTTTAAAACATGTATAAAATCGTTCATCCAGCATAGACAACAAGTATTCAAATAATATGCACACATAGCACGTAAGTTTTATAAAATACTTCATATCTATATGTAAGATGAAAGTGATGGGTTTTATGCATAAGAACAATCCTATGTGCTCATACAAACCCTAATGCTTGGATCTAGGTTTCTCTATTGTACATGCTTTGAATCCAAGACTAATAAACTTAGATCTAACATATTATGAACTGAATTAGGGTTTATAGAATTACCTTTGATTGTTATATAGCAATAACAATCAATTCCTTGCTTGGATTGGCCTTAGAAAGCTTAGTGCCTCAAGTGCTGCACCTCTAATGGAGTCACAAACACCATATACAACTTGGATGAAGAGGAGAAGAGAGGGGAGGCACCAAAAACGGCTGGAAACCCTAATGGAAGACTTGTCCACGTTTTTGGGGCATAGGGGCCCTTTATATACATGTAGGCTATTAGGGTTTACAACTAGGAAACCCTAATTTGACTGCTTAGGCCCTAAGCAGCCCATGGACTCCTTAAACATATCCCTTGGACGATTTCTAATGGGCTTCCCATAGAATTCGTCCAACCTATATATTATTAGGTGATCCATAGCCCAATTATAATTATCTTATAATTACAACTTCAGTCCCCTAAGTTTAATTAATCTCTTTTAGCCACAAAATTAATTAACAATTAATTCTTGACTAATATTAATTAAACAATATGATTTCTCCTTTAATATATTATTCTCATAATATATTAATAAATCATATTTAAACCTTTCTCTCCTTAAATCATCCTACATATTGCTATGGCGAAGGTAACCCAAAAGGACCATGCTCATAATCGGGTCAAGTACATACCAAAATAGTTATGGACTTAGACACTAATCCAACAGTCTCCCACTTGGATAAGTCTAATAACTATTTTCCGTATGACTTCAGAACCTGATTAGCAATCGTAGCTTTCAAAAGCCGCTGTCAACTCTGATCTTATCAAATAGCGTGTCCTTTAGATAAGGGATTATATATTCCTCCATTCTCAAGATATCGTATAGACAAAAGACATGAATTTTAATCATTCTCTCTATACTGTTTCCCGACTTCCGATTTATGACGACTGATAACAGACTACAATTGAACACATCAACTTAGTCCCGGCTTGGCCAAGCGCTTAGGTGTCATCACTAAATCATCGAGAGGCCCACAGATATCGCTTTTATCCCACTTTGGGTAAAAGGAATGGATAGACTTCGACTCATATGCTCGCTTGCATTTATTGATCGAGTCACACACAACAATAAGTTTTATAACACCAAGTTACTGGTGCGTTTACTTATTATCAATGTGCAACCGACCAACAAATAACAACTCACATGTGTCGGTTTCAAGAATATACAATATTATCGTCTCACTAATCACTCGTGATAAAACCATGAAGTGATCCAAGTGAGCGTGGGTTTAATCCAATACTTTAATCTTATCAAAGCACTCATGAACTCTGCAGCAAACTTGTGCTATGTCTAAACACTTCGGACAATCTACAGACAGATTCATGACAATCTTCCTTCATACTTACTCCCTACGTATGACCGACTGTGGATGTTTGAATAACCTAGTTATTCTGGAAGTCAAAACATGCAAATTGAAACATAACAATAATACTTAATCCTATATGGCCTCAAACTTGTGAGAGTAAATAAAACACTTCTATTTAACCACCATATTGATTACTCATTATTATCGTTTACTGTTTCAGAAAATCAACTTATTACTCGAATTACAACAATAGTTACCCCATGCATAAAGCATGCACACTATGTTTCCTATGGTCCTTACTTTGTGAAATAGAACAATTGAAAACTTTTCCAATGATTCTCATTTCACAATTCCTCAATCCCCATTGTAAGTGTAAGAACACAAGGTTCTTGCCACTACTAGAATATGCTAGATTCTAACATTTTACGCAACGATCCTTTCGTAAAGTCATAGCACAAAAGTCACCAAGACTTGGCTAATGAAATTACAAAGTACTTTCTTAGAAATTGTTACAAGACAATTCCATAGACGCGAAGTCTCTCATTCAAAGTACATTCCTTTGAACATCCTTCTTGCATAAAAGTTTCTAATCTAGACATATATTCTCAATATCCAACTCCCAATATGGAAACATTTCCACATTTGCCATATGACAACTCATTCTTAATAGAATCTTATCTATTCATAATAATGTCGATATGGTCCATCCAATATCATACTTCCAACTACTCACAAGCGACCAATCCTCAGCGAACTTTGGATCGTCCTTTGATAGTTGTTTAATACTTTTTAGTCAAAAACCCATTCTAGTCCTTTTTCCCTCTTAATGCGCTAGACATTTGAAAAATTTTAGAATGGTAAATTATTATAGCATTTGCAATCGATCCTATACCTAAAGTGTATGGGACACGATGCATAATGTCTTACATAAAGATATGATACTTTACCAATCTTTTGCCATAATATTCTATGTGTCATGTTCTCACAATTCGAACTATGAAGAGGGATGCCGTAATCATAATCGAATTTTAAGAACACACAATGTATCCTTTGACTGAAAATATTAAAATTTCTTAATCTAAGCTTTAGATTTTGAAACGAAGTATAATATTCTCTCCCTTAATTATAGCAAAACAACTTTTCAACCCATGCAACTTTGCAAATTTGAATCTTTGTTTTTCTATAATTAATATTGCTAGCTTGCAATACTCGCCATAATAATCATACAATCATAACACTTATGCTCCCACTATCATGATGATTACTATCATATAAGCATAACACTTATGCTCCCACTAGCTTTGACATGTATTCAGAGAACAAATGAAATTTCAGAAAACAATGCCTATTGAATATCTGAAATTCATATTTCTAATACCAAATGCTTCGATAAGCCTACACCTTTGCCTTAGATAGCTCATATGTGTGTTTAAACAATTTAGAATTTATGTTACTAAGTTCCAAATGTTCAAACTAATTGCCAAATCTCATAATTCGAACTATGGAAAGGGATGTCGTAACCATAATCGAATGTGAGAATACAATTTTCACAATCGCTATCTTCTTAAAACCTCTCTTAGTGAAAGTATTTCCTCACAGTCATTTTCATGAAGGAGGGAATCTTATGATACTTAGATTTTATGGTGTATGAGTTCCTATCCATATGAATTTGCCAAAACCAAGGTTTGCGACAAATCCAAACTCATATGGACTGAACTTTCTTAATCTTGATTTCTTGCCCTATGGTAACACGAGTGCCCACCATGTCTTCCAAGTAGTTTAGTAACTTGTCCTTACACATCAATGTACATTCCATCGACTAAGGCTCTAGTATGCATTCAAATGAGAACTCATAGAACTCACATACGCAATTAACTTAATTGGAATGGCACATAAAACAAGATAATGTCAGTACGACAGGTTGTAAACCTCAAGTCGTGTGCTAGTGATGATCGATAAGGTTTATTCTTGATTTGTTCTTGAAACTTCTCAAGACCATTAAGAATCCCACTGACTCCTTGACATATAAGATTCTCTTGTCAAGAAACATTTCTTGACAAAGGAAATATTCAAGTGTTAGTGTAGTTCTTATCAAGACAAAACACTTCACACAATTGGTCCTAGTTGGTCTTTGTCTTATCCAAGACATCACAACTTACTAATTTTAAATGTGCAAGAATGAGAAAACCTTTTTCTAAATTCCACATTTGATGAGTGTTATAAACCTACTTAAGACTTTTCACTCAATGTCACAATCTTGACTTTAAGACTTGATATTGGAACGAAGTATGATTGACTTATTGATTTAACCATTATTACAATTCTTGATTCCTCTTCTTAGACATGCAATTGCACTAAGACTCACTTAGAGGATCAATTGAGACATGGTTCTTAATCATTAAGACTTATCATAAAACACAATAAAAGGTACTCTCCCTTCTTCTTAGAATGGAGAAACTTTTATCTTTCTGCCTTCTTGATTCTTCTTATTCATTCTGCTATTGATTGAAACTATTTCAGTTAACTCAGATTTATACTCAATCTTATAAGTATAACCATATTTACTAAACTTTAGTAAATCATGACGAATATCTTTGTCACTCTTGTGGTAGACTTGATCAACGTACGACCTAGTGTACTCGATCTCCTAGTCCTTCAATTGACACTTTGCCAAAGAATTAGTCTAAGTTTCCCAAATGTGAAAGTTTTTCATTCATCATGCAATACACATTGCATGATTCCAAGTTTCTGTCCACTTGAAACTTGGGCGATGAGAAACTCTCCCTATTTGGTAAATTTTTGACATTTCCACAAATAACATAATTAAGAATCAAATCCATTTTGCTAATAATAGAAGTACACAAACATCAATTTTTCATATATTTCATTGCAAGGATAAACAAATAAGATAAAAACCAAAATTTATTTTATTCATAAAACAGCGGAAAACATGTCCTTACAATGCAAAATTCAAATGAAAAACTATGTAATCATATACTCCTAACAAATCTATCATAACTTCCTAAGCTCAAAATCTGATCTTCGAATTCATGCGATCGAAATCCATTTCTTCGTGATCAGACTCATCTTGCTCTTCCATCAAACTTCCTCTCTTTTCTCTAATCCTGCAAAACATGCAAATGTAATCTTATCACATTATGAATAAAGAATAGGAATTTAAATGGAGTTAGATAGTGGATTTTATACCTGAAGTAGAGCCATACTTGTCGACTCTCCCATCTCTTAGATTCTTCAGGTCCTTCGGGCAGCTTCGTATCCATTTCCCCTTTCCTAGGCAGCAGGAACAGGTGGATTCTCCTAGATTGTCCACGGAGGCATGGTTGGTTGACTTATTGGACAAATATGCTCCATTACTTTGCCAAATCATTTCTGATTCAGCAGCAATAAGCATATAAGTCAAGTCAATGAGGGTTGCGTCAAGTTTCATCATATGATACTCTCTAATGAACTTATCATATGATTCAGGGAGTGACTAAAGAACCCAATCCGCAGCCAACTTATCTGAGATAGACGCACCCAACATGATCAACCTATCAATGTGTGATTTCATCCCTAGGATGTGAGCACACACGAGTTTGCCATCTTGATGTTCCATTTCCAATAGGGATTCGGTGATCTTGAACCTTTCAAGTCTTCGATCATTAGGGCTAGGGAGAACAACGGGAGGAAGAGGAGGAAGTGAAATTAAGCTAATCCACATTGATCTCTCACTTTGAATCAAGCTTTCACTTTCATTAGGAACACTTTTTCCTTGGGATTCGGGAATACACCGGTTAGACATCTACAAAACGGGAGAAAATTCAAGTTAAGTTGATTAGAGTCCTTAATAAAACACCCAAATGAGTCATTAAGGCTAGGATCCAACACAATATTCTACAACCTAGAAAAGGGATGCCGTAATCTAGTTGCAAAATATTTGAAGGTAGGTAAATGACGATTTACCAATTTCCACCATGAAAAACGAAAAAGAAGTTTAAGTTTTAAATGAATTGAAACTCCTAGATCTTTTGAGATTCATTGAACTTTTCAATGGCATGTTTAATCTCGATTATGCCCTACTATTTGTGACTGGGATGCCGAGGATCACAAACAAGGTGTGAATAACCATACGAATCACGTGGTGCACCCAATGCTACAATCACCTAATCAATGTGCCGGTTAGCCACACACGCTCCATTGATCTATGACAAACATCGAGTCACCCTTCGCTACCAATGTCATCCCCAAATTAGTGTGCCGGTTAACCACACACGCTCCACTAACGTTTGACAAGGGTACGAAGTGTAATTCCATGGGTTAGCATACAATTTCACATTTTCCTAAAGTAACTATGATTTGGGAATTTGAAAAAGCATTTAGTTACTTTGTACTTCATTATACTTATAATGGAAGGTTTCTGTCCTATCCTACCCGTTCGGCTAACGACCCTCCACTAGTCAAGAGTGCGGTGGGTAAGAGTGGATACCCATTCAATCGCCATTTTATAGGCAATTTCCTTAAACACCCCTTATAGACCAGCTTCGTGAATGAGGCCTACTAACGGTAAGACTGACTGTTTACTCATACATATATATAATATTAGACTTTTAATGTTATATATAGTATAGGGTGTATTTTACACTTTTAAAATACTAGGTGGTTTAATTTAGTAAATTATACTTTTAATTTAATTAAATGTAAACCAAAAACTTTATGGGTTTATTAAATCACTTTTAACTATACACTTTAATTAATTAATAAAAACCATAAGGGTGTGATCTGAACTTTTCAAATTACTAGGGTTTTAGAATTTAGCATTTCAAAATTAAACTTTTAATCAAATTTAAAATTCCAAAACTTGAGGGCAAGTTTTGAAACATTTCAAAACATTAGGGTTTAACTTATTTAAATTTCATAAACGAAACTTTTAAGTTCAAATTTAAACTATAAAACCTAAAGGGTGCAATTGAGACTTTTTCACGTCACAAGGATCAAATAACAAATAATATAAGTTAAACAATTAATTTATTCATTATCTATATTTGACCTAATCTTATTTTAGTCATTAGATAATTACCAAATAATTTGAAATAATCCATATTTATCATATAAACAACCAATATTTAAAAGATTTGAAATTATCTATTGTTTTGGCAAGGATAATCACTAATTTAAGATAAAAATCGGATTTTAACTTCAAAAAACGAATTAGGTATCAAATCCAAGTCAAAACAGCAGCAAAAACCTGGAATTCCCTCTGTCTGACCCCTGAACTCGCCGAGTCAGGGACTGGACTCGCCGAGTCAGGGACAGACTCGCCGAGTTCTCCACTGACTCGCCGTGTCAGGTCGGGCAGAGGCCAAAAATCGATTTTCCAGCAAATAAAGCAGTTAAGCATCACATACAACTGAAACCAATCAAGGCTCTGATACCACTGATGGGTTTTATGCATAAGAACAATCCTATGTGCTCATACAAACCCTAATGCTTGGATCTAGGTTTCTCTATTGTACATGCTTTGAATCCAAGACTAATAAACTTAGATCTAACATATTACGAACTGAATTAGGGTTTATAGAATTACCTTTGATTGTTATATAGCAATAACAATCAATTCCTTGCTTGGATTGGCCTTAGAAAGCTTAGTGCCTCAAGTGCTGCACCTCTAATGGAGTCACAAACACCATATACAACTTGGATGAAGAGGAGAAGAGAGGGGAGGCACCAAAAACGGCTGGAAACCCTAATGGAAGACTTGTCCACGTTTTTGGGGCATAGGGGCCCTTTATATACATGTAGGCTATTAGGGTTTACAACTAGGAAACCCTAATTTGACTGCTTAGGCCCTAAGCAGCCCATGGACTCCTTAAACATATCCCTTGGACGATTTCTAATGGGCTTCCCATAGAATTCGTCCAACCTATATATTATTAGGTGATCCATAGCCCAATTATAATTATCTTATAATTACAACTTCAGTCCCCTAAGTTTAATTAATCTCTTTTAGCCACAAAATTAATTAACAATTAATTCTTGACTAATATTAATTAAACAATATGATTTCTCCTTTAATATATTATTCTCATAATATATTAATAAATCATATTTAAACCTTTCTCTCCTTAAATCATCCTACATATTGCTATGGCGAAGGTAACCCAAAAGGACCATGCTCATAATCGGGTCAAGTACATACCAAAATAGTTATGGACTTAGACACTAACCCAACAGAAAGTAACTATGCACTCACTTGGTAAGGTGGTGAATTGGCACTCCGATAGCACTTCGTTATTCTTAAAACAATTATCCCCTTACGAAACCTAGTATCATTACCATTAGAGTTTAGTATAATGTTTTACGAGACTAATTAATAGTCTAACTATTATTACTATTATATAAGCATTAAACAATACTTATATAACCCATAATAGCCCAAATACTCCTTATAAGGTCCTAATAACATTACTCTATTCAAACAGAAGTTATACTAAAGACAGGGTAGGCATATCTCACATACAATGAGTTTTCTCGAAAACCAGGCTTAGCTGGAGCAGCGTTTCTGAGCCGAAAGGCTCTTTTCTTGGGACTTCCTTCGGGTGCTAGGGGGTTTACGTAGACTTTAGGGGGGGGGGGGGTTTGGGCTTTCGAGAGAGAAAGAAGGGTTTGAAGGTGTGAGGAAGTGAGGGAACCCGAAACCTCTATTTATAGGGGTGCTGACTGATGGAATCGCCGAGTCGGAGGACCTACTTGCCGAGTTGGGGCATGTGGCAGCCTTCTGGTGGTGCCATGTGTCCAATTCTGGTGGTGCCACGTCACCCCTATCGCGTATCAGCCTTTAAACTTAGAAAAATCATAACTCTCACATACGAGCTCCATTTTTGATGTTATTTTTTTCAATGCGTAGGTAAAATCAAGATCTAAAACTGTCATTTAGACTCCGTCAGCTAATTCTCGACCGATCTCAAATTTAACAGTAGGAGGCGTTTAGACTGTTAAATGACCGCGAAGAATTCGTAACTCCTTCATACGAACTCTGTTTTCATCTATCTTTTTACCGTTGAGTTTCTATTAATGAGATCTTCAACTCTCATTTAGGTCGCGTAAGCCAAAAACCGCTCGAGCTAAAATTCGAGTTTCGGGCCGTGCATTGGTAAGCCAAATCTTAAATAATTCATAACTTCCTCATACGAAGTCAGATTTGGGCGTTCTTTTTTGTATGTTATTGGTTTAACATATACTACAACTTTTGTTTAGATTGCTAAGGCTAAAAGTCGCTCCATCATAAATTTACTATTTACGCTTTCCGATGTCGTGTTGGTTTTGCCGTAAAACTTCGACGAGCCATAACTTCTTCATTATAAGTCGGATTTTGGGTTCTTTATATGTACGGAAACCTTGAGACATATTCTACAACTTGGTTAAGACTATTTATTATAAATAATCTTTTGCCGAAAAATCATTTTCGACACTTATTGCCTCTAAATTGACTAGTCCGGATCTGCGGGCGTTACAATTATCTCCCCCTTAGGATGATTACGTCCCGGAATCATCAACGCAACAGGATTGTATAATGACTCCATACGTTATCTCTTCATGCTAGGTAATAACTGTAACTTCTATGTTGTTTTGAATGAGTATTAAACTCTTGGACTCCTTGACTGTAGGCGGTGCTCGGTCTTACACCTGCTCGTTAGATTTTCAATCATGACCTTCGTGTCACAACCTCATTCTTTATCAGAGAGTCCTTCTTCTTCTTAACAAACTTAGGATAAGTTAATTTGATTACTACAATTGACCAATGTGTCATATTCTAATGACCTATCATCGTATGTAGCAACGCTTAGACGCAGGTCTCTTAGAGTCAAATTCCGGAATGGAATATGCCTTCCTTCATGGTCTAATGTGATATAATCACATTTTAACATGTAGCATTTCTAGCTACCAACTTCTTTAACAATGAGCGCGATACTTCTATTGATCGCTTTGATTTCAATCATTTGGTTTAAGTCGGACGCTACATCAAAGTTGGTTCTCTGAACCACGTAACCTACTCATCATAGTCGTACTCAATGTGATATGACCACTAGGGTGGGGATAACAAATATCTTCTTATTTATTACTGAAACAATGGTAACGACATACTTGAATAAAATGAAATCAATTACTAGCTTCTTGGTAACCTTGTGACTTTCCCTGATCCAAGTGTGAGTCCTGTGCTTCCGGTAGTGTAGGCCTCTACTACCTTTCACACCTACTCATACTCGTCCCAAGTATTGTCTCGCAGTTCCCCAACTCATTATCAAAAAACAATTTAACACATACGAGTGTGTCCAAATAATCATAAAAACATCCCTAGACTCTACTAGGACTTCTTCCATGTGTATCTTCAATCATCAATTCTGCTTCAACTCGGTTGGTGATGGAAATTCCAGATGATAGGAAAACTTTAGGAATTACACCAATCTTTCTATCATCCCGATAATCAAATGTGTACATTCAGACATACCGTACTTCTCTAGAAGTACTACTATTTTATCAGACGTATTCTAAAGGCAAGATACCTCTCTTATTATATCTTCTGATAGGTATCATTTATTATCGTACGCCATCTCATTTCCTCTATTTTCTCAGTCTATCATGGTTCGCATCACTTCCTGAACTTCTGCCATTGTGATAGGTTCGGGTGCAGGCACAACGACCGATGCATGACCCATTACATTCTTAGGCTTAGGTTGTCATCTTCCTCGGATATTTCCTAGTCTGTCTTCACCATGACGTTTTGTACACCCAAGCAGACGTTCAGTTTACCTAGGCGAAATTTTAAGATAGGAAAGATTTTATTTACGATAGACGTATAAATCTCCTTGTCACACCGAAAAGTTATATGCTGGTTCTAATAGAGTAATCAAACGTTTAGAAATCTAAACACATAAAGTTTCGAGATCCGGTCGGCAACAGACCATAGATCCGATCATATAATGCATATCATAAATCATTTAGCACGAACAATCATGTTAGGAATTTTCCCTAAATAAGCTAGTGCTTGTGTCTATTCAGGTGTATTACCTAAGACACACCCCTCACAATCATTGCTTAGCATTCTAAGTTTATGTCTAGAAATAAATCCACATTCCTAGTTCGCTTAAACTAATGATCTGATACCAACTATGACATCCCCATTTTCACGGCCAGAAAAGACTGATTTTTGTTTATGATTTATAAAAATCAGAGTATCTCTTTCAATAAAAACGTGGCGGAATTTGTTCACAGAAAAACATGATAATTTCATTATCAAAGCATTTCCGAAGAAATGTATTTTTATTCCTCTAAAAACATTTGGGATGTCATCGTCAATACAGAAACATAAGCATAAACAGAACTTACATTCATTTACACTAGTGATCTATATCTCCTTAATCTCTCAGTGTAATGTAACTTCACATCGTCACCTGTAACACAAGTAAACTGAGTGGGTCAGGTTGGGAAACCTGGTGAGTAGATAGGGTTTTCAACCCACAATAATATAATTATTATGTTCAATCATCAAACAATTTACCCAATTACCCATCCCCATTATCTTCTTTATTCCTAAGTACCCTCCCTAAGGATTTATCCTAAGGGTCGTCTCCTACATCATATTTACCTCTCATCTCCTTACATCGTATTTCCTTATATGTTTGTTCCTAAGGACTCTCCCTAAGGATCATCGCCTACATCTCATAGACAGTATTGATTCAGGGATTACTCCCTTAATACGTGCCCAACAAGGGTTAGGGCATTATCGCATGAATACGTAGTTACAACATCGTCTGAACTTGTAATTCATAGTAAGGGGTTAGGGTATCATCGCATGAATACGTAGTTACAACATCGCCTGAACTCATAATTCATAGTAAGGGGTTAGGGTATCATCGCATGAATACGTAGTTACAACATTGCCTGAACTCGTAATTCATCACCTATAGGTTATGAGCCTGCTGGTGTTTCCACGGGGTTGTCTATAATAGTCCGTGGTCGCCATCTTTACCCTGGTAGATGACTACATCTCCAAATTGTCGGACAAGGTTATAGTATCTTTCATCCTACATCACTGATTCGTCATCACCTATCTATCCTCACCTAATTATCATCACCTATCTCTCATCATTTTATTTTATCACACATCAACTATTTCATCTACCCATGTTTTATCCCAACATATTTGTATATATAAAATAAATATACTGTTTAAATCTTTTAAAACATGTATAAAATCGTTCATCCAGCATAGACAACAAGTATTCAAATAATATGCACACATAGCACGTAAGTTATATAAAATACTTCATATCTATATGTAAGATGAAAGTAACTATGCACTCAGTTGGTAAGGTGGTGAATCGGCACTCCGACAGCACTTCGTTATTCTTAAATCAATTATCCCCTGACGAAACCTAGTATCATTACCATTAGAGTTTAGTCTAATGTTTTACGAGACTAATTAATAGTCTAACTATTATTACTTTTATATAAGTGTTAAACAATAATTATATAACCCATAATAGCCCAAATACTCGTTATAAGGTCCTAATAACATTACTCTATTGAAACATAAGTTATACTAAAGACAAGGTAGGCATATCTCACTTACAGCGGGTTTTCTCGAAAACCGAGCTTCGCTGGAGAAGCGTTTCCGAGCCGAAAGGCTCTTTTCTCGGGACTTCGGGAGCCTCGGGGTTGCCTTTGGGTGCTAAGGGGTTTCCCTAGACTTTAGTGCGGGGGGGGGGGGGGGGGGGGTAGGGCTTTAGAGAGAGAAACTAGAGAGAGAAAGAAGGGTTTGAAGGTGTGAGGAAGTGAGGGAACCCGACACCTCTATTTATAGGGGTGCTGACTGATGAACTCACCGAGTAAGAGGACATACTCGCCGAGTTGGGGCATGTGGTAGCGTTCTGGTGGTGTCATGTGTCCAATTCTTGTGGTGCAACGTCACCCCCTATCGCGTATCAGCCTTCAAACTTAAAAAAATCATAACTCTCGCATACGAGCTCCGTTTTTGACGTTATTTATTTCAACGCATAGGTAAAATTAAGATCTACAACGTTCATTTAGACTCCGTCAGCTAACTCTCGACCAATCTCAAACTCAACAGTAGGATGCGTTTAGACTGTTAAATGACCGCGAAGAATTCGTAACTCCTTCATACGGACTCCGTTTTCGTCTATCTTTTTACCGTTGAATTCCTATTATTGAGATCTTCAAATCTCATTTAGGTAGCGTAAGCCAAAAACCGCTCGAACTAAAATTCAAGTTTCGGGTCGTGCACTGCTAAGCCAAATCTTAGAAAATTCATAACTTCCTCATACGAAGTCAGATTTGGGCGTTCTTTTTTGTATGTTCTTGTTTTAACATATACTAAAACTTTAGTTAAGATTTCTAAGTCTAAAAGTCGCTCCATCATAAATTTACTATTTATTCTTCCCAATGTAGTGCTGGTTTTGCCGTAAAACTTCGTCAGGCCATAACTTCTTTGTTATAACTCGGATTTCGGCGTTCTTTATGATGGGTTTTAGCCATATGAACATTCCTGTGTGCACATGCAAACCCTAATGCTCGGATCTAGATTTCTCTAACTAAACATGCATTCAATCCAAGACTTCTAATGGCTAATATACTATAATAACAATATGAAATCAGAATTAGAAGTTTACATTGAATCACTTGCTTGATCTTCTTGTCCTTGGAGCTTTAGAGTCACAATTGTCACTCCTCTAATGGCTTACAAACACCAACTAGCAAGAGGATGATTTGAGAGAGAGGAGAGGGAAGAGAAAAACAGCCAGGGTTTCTTTCTAAAGCACAAGTGCCGATTTCCCTTCACCCTTGGGGTCTATTTATACTTGTAAGGCTCCTAGGGTTTCACCCTTAAACCCTAATTGGATAACATAGGCCCTAAGCAATCCAATCCCCTTCATGATAAGCCTTTGGACGATTTTCAAGGCCTATCCAAAGTCCTTAAAACCGTCCACCATTATCCATAAGGGATTTACAGCCCAAAGTACAACTATCATACAATTGACAGTTTATACCCCTTTATTCAATTAATCTCTTTAAGTCACCAAATTAATTCCTAATTAATTTATGACTTATATCAATCAAATAATAATATTATTATTCCTTATATTATTCTCATAATATATTAATAATATTTCTTCTCTCATAATAAATCATCCTGTCAAGTTGCTATGGTGAAGGCAACCCAAAAGGACCATGCACAACCGGGTCAAATACTTGCCTAATATAGTTGCAGCCTTTGACACTATTCCAGCAGTCTCCCACTTGGATAAGTCTAGTAACTATATACAAGTATAATTCGATTAGCAATCGTAGCTCTCAAAGACGATGTCAAACTCTGATCTAATCAATCTTGTCCTTTAGATAAGGGATCGTACAGTCCTCTGTTCGGATATCATGCTGATAATTCTATGAACAATCTGTATAGCATTTAGTTTCTCGATCTCCGATTTATTTGACATAGAACTTAATCGAACACATCAATTCAGTTCTGACCGGGCCCGGCACATAAGTCAAATCAAATCATCGAGCGGCCGAGATATCGCTTTTACCCTCTTAGGATAAAAGTAACAGATAAACTTCAACTTATATGCATTTACTTATTCATTAATCAACTATACACAACAATGCGTTTTATAACATCAAGTTACTGATGCGGTTTCGCATTATCAATGTACAACCAACTAACAAATAACAAACCATATATCTAGGTTTTAAGACTATATGATATTATCGTCTTGTGATCACCCTTTTATCACATTCCATAAGGTGATTCCAGCAAGCGCGGGTTTGTTCCAATGCTCAAAACTAGTTCATAAGTACTCATGAACATTGCAGCAAACTTTTGCTATGTCTAATACCATTTAGACAATCTACACACCAATTCATGACAATCTTCATTCATATCTACTTCCAACATATGAACGATTGTGGACAATTTGAATAATTCGATTATTCTTAATAAACTCAATTATTCTGGAAGTCAAAACATGCAAAGTGAAACAATAGTTAAACAATTAACATAAGACAGTAACATTACTCATAAATAATACTCTTTTATTTAATCATCAAATGTTAATTACATTTATCTATTACACGTTTCGAATACTATCTAATCTATACTAATATCATCCTTCAGCCCAATACTCCTAGCATGCTGCAAGTGCTTAACCCTACTTAGTCCCTTCGTAAGCGGATCTGCTGGATTATCTTCTGATGATATCCTCTTCACTACGAGTTGTCCTTCTTCTACACGATGTCTAATAAAGTGATATTTTCTGTCGATATGTCGAGATCTACCATGATCCCTCGGTTCCTTAGTCAAGGCAACCGCTCCTTCATTATCACAGAACATCTCCATGGGCTCCTTTATGGAAGGTACAACTCCAAGATCACCGATGAAGTTCTTCAACCATATAGCCTCCTTCGACACTTCGCTCGCTGCAATGTACTCTGATTCGCACATTGAATCAGCTACAGTTTCCTGCTTGGAACTTTTCCAAGTTACTGCTCCTCCATTCAGGGTAAAGACCCAGCCCGACTGCGAACGGTAGTTGTCCCTGTCGGTCTGAAAGCTGGCGTCACTATACCCTCGCACCTTCAAGTCATCACTCCCTCCGAGGACTAAGAACCATTCCTTCATCCTCCGAAGGTACTTAAGGATATTCTTGACCGCAATCCAATGGGCTCTGCCAGGATTCCCTTGATATCTACTAACCATGCTCAAAGCAAAGGCTACATCAGGGCGAGTACAAGTCATAGCATACATGATTGAGCCAACTGCGGAAGCGTATGGTACTCGGCTCATTTCTGCTATTTTAGCTTCGGTACTCGGACTTTGAGTCTTACTCAACTTGGCATTACTTTGTATCAGTAATTCTCCCTTCTTCGAGTTTTCCATACTAAAACGTTTCAGTACTTTATCCAAGTAAGTGTTCTGACTAAGTCCTATTAGTCTCTTACTTCCTTCTCTCACTATCCTTATTCGCAAAATATAGGAAGCCTCTCCGAGGTCCTTCATAGCGAAGCACTTCCCGAGCCAGGACTTAACCTGTTGCAGAGTCGGGATGTCGTTTCCTATGAGTAGTATGTCATCGACATACAGAACGAGGAAGCTTACTATACTCCCACTGGCTTTGACATATACACATGATTCATCTTCGCTTGGTACAAATCCAAACTCTTTGACTTTCTCATCGAAGCAAAGATTCCATCTGCGAGATGCTTGCTTAAGTCCATAAATAGACTTCTCAAGCTTACACACTCTATTCAGATGCTTCCGATCCACAAACCCTTCTAGCTGAGTCATGTAAACATCCTCAACCAACTTCCCATTAAGGAAAGCGGTCTTGACATCCATTTGCCAAATCTCATAATCATGAAATGCGGCAATAGTTAGCATCACTCTAAAAGACTTTATCTTCGCAACTGGTGAGAAGGTCTCATCATAGTCAACTCCGGGAGTTTGAGTAAAGCCCTTCGCAACCAATCGCGCCTTATATGTGTGTATGTTTCCATCCACGTCGGTCTTCTTCTTGAAGATCCATTTGCACCCAACGGTCTTACGTCCGGGCACATTATCAACCAAATTCCAAACTTGGTTGTCATACATGGACTAGATCTCCCTGTCCATTGCCTCTTTCCATTTCGCAGACTCCGGGCCTGCCATGGCTTCCTTATAGCTATTAGGTTCATCAAGGTTTATTAGTGTACCATCACTAATATACGTATCCCTTCGGTAGTAATATGAAAACCATAAAACTGGGGTTGAACTCTAACACTTTCGGAACATCTAAGAGGTAATGACTCGTCAATCGGTTCAACCGGAGTTTCCTCCTCGGGTTGAGTGCCAGCGGTAGAGGTTCCTTCATCTATCAACTCTTGAATATCTTCAAGCTCGATTTGCCTCCCACTGTCTCCTTGGCTTATGAGTTCTCACTCTCGGAAAAATCCTCTCCTCGCAACGAAGACAACATTGTCCTTCGGTCTATACAAGAGATATCCAAAGGATTTCTGCGGGTAGCCAATGAAAATACATCGCTCACTACGAGGTTCGAGCTTGTCGTGAATATCTCGTCTTACGAAAGCCTCGCAACACCAAACCTTGATATGTGCTAACGAGGGAGCTTTCCATGTCCACATCTGTGACATCCCCAAAATCTCGGCCAGAAAAGACTGATTTTCATTTATGCTTTTAAAATAATTTCAGAGTAAATCCTTTTGATTTGAAAGAGTTGTGGAATTTTTTCCCAAAAACAAAACGTGATAAAATAATATTTACCAAGGCATTTCATAAAGAAATGTATTTTCATTATATAATCAAAACTCGGGATGTCATGTTCCGATATAGACCATAAAGCATAAACGATAACATTATAAGTCGTTCAATAAATATATACATATACAGACTTGTAAACAAAATAACTTGATGGTTCATCCATCCTACGCCCTTGCGCCACTACCTGTAATACAAATAAACTGAGTGGGTCAGGCTTGGGAGCCTGGTGAGCGTATAGGGTTTTCAACCCACAATAAATAATTATATTTAATTTCCACCAACCAACAATAACCCAATTACCCATTCCCGTTATTCTCTTTTTATGTCCCTAAGACAACTAACATAAGGGACCTAGTCTAAGAATATTTCATCGGGGCGACAACACATGCTTCGGGGGTTCCTCAGCAATATAAGTCAAATAAGGCAACCATGAGGGGGATGGAATACAGCGAATGAACACCCAAGTTCATTAACACCTATAGGTTATGAGCTTGCTAGCGTTCCACTGGACTGTCTAGAAAAGTCCGTGGTCGTCATCTAAATTCCGCTAGATGACTGGATCAAAACAACATCGAGGCCTCTCATCTGTTTATTACACACCAACTATCTACCCATGTTCTACCCAACATATTAGTAGATAAAATATACATTTTTTATACATAGTTTTAAAACTTGTATATCATGCTCAATCAATACATTTTCCACATAACAGATGAGGCACATACACATAACACGTATTTCATAGAGAAATAATCAGATCTATAAGATAGAAGAAAGTGATTATACATTCACACACATAACAACAAAATATACACATAACACGTATTTCGTATAAAATACTTCATAATTATGCGTTTGAAGAAATTAACTACACACTCACTTGATCAGAAGATGATCGGACAGCACTACGGCTTGTAGAAGTAGTATTCTTCGGTAGATCTGGAAGATCTTCACAAAAACTGGACTCCTCGCGGGCAGAGCTTCGGCTTGGGAATCTTACTTCTTGGGATCTTAGGGACCTCGGGACTTGCTTCAGGGCTCGGGAATGATACCGGGGCTTCGGGATAATTCTTGCACGAAAAACGATGCAAAAACGCGAGAGAAAGGGAAGAAATGAGCAAAAGAATCGGCTGCCCTCGACACCCTTTTATAGGGGCTGGAACTTCGAATTACGCTGGGCGTAATCTGAAATTACGCTGGGCGTAATGTGGATCAGCTTGCTGATTCCCCCCCCCCCCCCCTTCGGATAATATCGGAATATATATAAATTTAAATATCGAAAATATTTAATAAACTTCAAAAATTCATATCTTCCTCATACAAACTCCGTTTTTGACGTTCTTTATATCCCCGCGTAGGTGAGACTAAGATCTACAACTTTCGTTTAGACTCCTTCGGCTAATTTTGATTTTATTTTTATTATTTATTTTTAGTAGGCCGGGACAGGAAAACTCCGTTATAAAATCATAACTTCTTCATTCGACGTCCGTTTTCGCCTATCTTTTTATCGTTTTACTACAATTAATGAGATCTTCGATTCTCATTTAGATTGTTTCGGCTAAAAACCGCTCGGTCTCAAATCGAGTATTCAGACTACATACCGCTAAGTCGAAACTTCGAAAAATCATAACTTCCTCATACGAAGTCAGATTTGGGCGTTCTTTTTATGCACGCTCTCGGTTTAACGAACTCTACGAATTTCGTTTAGATCACTAAGGCTAAATACAGCTCTAACGTAAATTTCACTTTTTACGTCATTCAGCGTTGCCGGTTTTGTCGCGAAACTTCGACAGGTCATAACTTCTTCGTTATAACTCGGATTTCGGCATTCTTTATATCTTCGAAATCCTTGTTTCGACCACTACATCTTTATGCAAAGATATCGGGATTATCTCATACTTTAATTTTGACGCTTATTTTATTCTTAATTCATTAAATTATAATAATTAAGAATATAAACACATAATTCACATAATACGCAAATATTTCATCATTAATACTCCAAAAAGAGTTACAAGGGTTAACCTAGACTATTACATCAATGATAATGCCTAGCCTGGAAACACGGGCGTTACAACATCTCGTGAGGTGTTTTGGCAACCTTCTTAGTAGGGACTCGGTTAAGGATATGGGCGGCAGTCTCTAAGGCATACCCCCAAAAAGAGATAGGTAGCGAAGCACGACTCATCATAGAGCGAACCATGTCCAAGAAGGTTCGATTACGCCTTTCTGCCACACCATTCAACTGCGGTGTCCTAGGTGGCGTTAATTGTGAAACTATTCCACACTCTTTGAGATAGTCGTGGAATTCAAGACTTAGGTACTCTCCTCCTCGATCGGATCGAAGCATCTTGATTTTCCTGCCCAATTGATTCTCCACTTCATTCTTGAACTCTTTGAACTTTTCAAACATTTCTGACTTTTGCTTGATTAAGTAGATATACCCATATCTACTATAGTCATCGGTAAAAGTCACATAGAAGCGGTTCCCATCCTTTGTGGTTGATCTAAATGGTCCACATACATCGGTATGTATTAGGTCCAATAGACCCTCACCCCTTTCACATGTACTAGTGAAGGGTGACTTAGTCGTCTTTCCAAGCAAACAAGACTCGCATGTGTCATCTTCCCTAAGGTCGAATGACTCCAACACTCCATCCTTTTGGAGTTGGGTTATGCGCTTCTTGTTGACATGTCCAAGACGACAATGCCACAAGGATGATCTATCCATACCATTGGAAGAATCCATGCATAAAACATCATTTCCTAAGTTATCTACAATCATAACAGTTTCATAAATTCCATTACACGGTACTACTTCAAAATATAAGACACCATTTAGATAAGCAAGAATAGAACCATTCTCATTATTAAAAGAAAATCTAAAACCTTGTCTAAACAAACCATGAAATGAAATGATGTTTCTTGCCATTTCTGGAGAATAGCAACAATTGTTCAAATCTAAACATAAACCATTCCTAAGCACTAAAGAATACACTCCAATATTGGTCACATGCGACGATCTTCTGTTCCCCATGATTAGATTTATTCATCCATGCTCCACATCCCTATTTCTTCTTAGTCCCTGCAAATCAGAACAAATGTGGTAACCACAACCGGTATCAAGGACCCAAGAAATAGCATGAGATGAATCATTAGATTTAATTTTGTAAATACCTGCGAAAGATGGCTTGATCTTTCCTTCCATGATAGCTTGCAGGTATTCTGGGTAGCTTCTCTTCCAATGTCCTATTTTATGGCAGTGGTGGCACTCTGCCTCCTTTGGGTTAGGACAGGGTTTAGCAGGATCAACTTTGGTCCCACTAGAAGAGGCACCATCTCGGGACTTAACCTTGCGATGGTTCTTAGACGAAGCCTTCCTCTTCTTTCCTCTTCCTTGCCCAATGTCCAAAACAGGAGCAGCGGGTGGATTGGGAGTGGGTGTAACAGACTTCTCCTTGAGGTTGCTTTCAGCAACCCTAAGGAGACCTTGGAGCTTGCTTAGGGTGACCTCTTCTTTGTTCATGTGGTAGGTCATCCTAAATTGATTGTAACACGGAGGCAAATAGTGAAGCACCATGTCGATCGCCAAGTCTTCCCCAAGGTCAACATTCAACTTGCGAAGAAGATCGACATACCTTTGCATCTTTTGCAGGTGCACAGTAAGAGATTCTCCATGACCCATTTTGGCGGAAATCATGTTAGTGAAAATCTCGTAATGCTCCTGCCTCGCGTTCTGGTGGTATCTCTCCAACAAGTCTTGGTGCATTTCGTACGGATACATGTCTTCATAGGACTTTTGGAATTCGGAGTTCATAGTGGCTATCATGATGCAATGAACCTTCGTCGCATCACGTTCATGAGTCTCAAAAGCAGTCATTTCAGCCGGAGTAGCGATTTCTGGGTTGATTTTCTCGAGCTTCTCATCGAGGACATACTCCTTATCCTCGTAGCGAGCAATCGTGCGAATGTATCTTATCCATTCGCTAAAGTTCGTCCCATCGAAAGTCACCTTTTGGCAAAGGCTCATCAACGTGAATGAACTAGCAGCAGCATTGTTCGCGTTCGACATCTACAAATAGAAACGAAAAAGATAGATTAGAATTTGAATCCCTAATTATTACCCAATAAGAAAAATTAGGGCTAGGATCCAACAACAATATTTACATATTAGAAAAGGGATACCGTAATCTAACATGCAAACAATTTGAAGGTAAGCGAATGACGATTCACTAATTCTCCATCATGAAAACATAACTTTAAGTTCTAAATGTATTCAAAATTCCTAGGTTTGGATGAGATTCATTGAAACTTTTCAATGGCATGTTTAAATCTCGATATGCCCCTCTCGTTTGTGACTGGGATACCGAGGATCACAAAGTGGGTGTGAATTACCATGCAAATTCACATGGTGTCTTCATTGTAACAATCACCTATTCGATGTGCCGGTAAACCACACATGCTCCATCGAACTATGATAAACACTGAATCACCCTCTTCCACCTTTACTTAGAACCAATTAGTGTGTCGGTAAACCACACACGCTCCACTAACTTCTTAGCAAGGGTGCAAAGTGTAATTTCATGGGATTGCATCAATTCACTTTTCCTAAAGTAACTAGGATTGGGAAATTTTGAAAAACATGTAGTTACTTTGTATTTCATATTATACTTTTAATGAAGAGATGAGGTTGCCCTATCCTACCCGTTCGGCTAACGACCCTCCACCGATCAAGCAAGTGGTGGGTGTGAGTGTACACCCATTAAGTGCCATTTTACAGGCCGCAACCTTATACCCACCTTATAGACCGGCTTTGTGAATGAGGCCTACTAACAGTAAGACTAGCATTTTAATTATACATATATATATATATATATATATATATATATATATATATATATTAATCTTGTAATATTATATTAATATAGGGTTGAATTTTAAACTTGTAAAATTCTAGGGTTTGAAATTTAAATTGTCTAAATTAAAACTTTTAATCACAAAACATAAATTTCAAAACTTGAGGGCAAGTTTTAAACCTTTTCAAAACATAGGGGATCAAATAACAAATAATCTAAATTAACATTTAATCACATAATTATCCATATTTGATTTATTTAATAATTTCTTGCAAAACAATTTACCAATTTAATTAAAATAATTAACCAATTATCACATAAGGAATTAAATATTTTATTAATTGATAAATATCTTCAATTAGATCAATAATATACTCATATATATCATAAAATCGGATTTATATTGATCTAATATGATAAAGGCAAGTATCTCAAAGATAAACAACAAGAAATCTCGACATTTGCTCTTTCTGACGCTAGGACTCGCCGAGTACCCCAATGGACTCGCGGAGTCAAGCTTACTCGCCGAGTCCACTTTGGGACTCGCCGAGTCCATCAGACAGAAACATAAAATTCGAATTTAACAAGCATCAAACAAGCAAACAATGCATCAATTCAATAGAAACTAATCTAGGCTCTGATACCACTGATGGGTTTTAGCCATATGAACATTCCTATATGCACATGCAAACCCTAATGCTCGGATTTAGGTTTCTCTAACTAAACATGCATTCAATCTAAGACTTCTAATGGCTAATAGACTATAATAACAATATGAAATCAGAATTAGAAGTTTACCTTGAATCACTTGCTTGATCTTCTTGTCCTTGGCGCTTTAGAGTCACAATTGTCACTCCTCTAATGGCTTACAAACACCAACTAGCAAGAGGATGATTTGAGAGAGAGGAGAGGGAAGAGAAAAACAGCCAGGGTTTCTTTCTAAAGCACAAGTGCCGATTTTCCTTCACCCTTGGGGTCTATTTATACTTGTAAGGCTCCTAGGGTTTCACCCTTAAACCCTAATTGGATAACTTAGGCCCTAAGAAATCCAATCGCCTTCATGATAAGCCTTTGGATGATTTTCAAGGCCTATCCAAAGTCCTTAAAACCGTCCACCATTATCCATAATGGATTTATAGCCCAAAGTACAACTATCATACAATTGACAGTTTATACCCCTTTATTCAATTAATCTCTTTAAGTCACAAATTAATTCCTAATTAATTATGACTTATATCAATCAAATAATAATATTATTATTCCTTATATTATTCTCATAATATATTCATAATATTTCTTCTCTCATAATAAATCATCCTGTCAAGTTGCTATGGTGAAGGCAACCCAAAAAGACCATGCACAACCGGGTCAAATACTTGCCTAATATAGTTGCAGACTTAGACACTATTCCAACACTTTATATGTACAGAAACCTTGAGACATATTCTACAACTTGGTTAAGACTATTTATTATAAATAATCTTTTGCCGAAAAGTCGTTTTCGACACTTATTAACTCTAAATTGACTAGTCCGAATCTGCGGGCGTTACAATCGACACCTGGGCCGGATATTAAGGGGTGCACTTGGTGTAGCTGCACAGGGCTCTTAATTTTATGGGGCCCCAAATATTTGTAATCCTTTAATACTAGTTAGCTTAACCAAGAGAGAATAGATTGGGAAAAATCTAGAGCTGCCGACACAATCAAGGAGCGGAAAAAGAAGAGGCAATCAATCGTCAAACGATCATCAATCTCTCCTTTATTCTCAGTATTAGCAAAAATCAAGGAAGCCGTTACGTATCCTCTATCCTACAACACAACAGTCTCAAAATCCAACCCCAATGAGTCCAATAATTATGGTTCTTCATTCTTTAATTTCTTCATTCTTGTTTTCGTTCTCCATTCTCTGATTTCTCTCCTCTCTGATTCTCTATTTCTCTCACAATCTCACTTATACTTAACACTAGCAGTTAATCAGAATTTGACCCCAAGGGCAAGGAGTCCGATAATTAGAATCCGTTTTTAGAATCTGCACCAGGTGGCTTCAAAAGAAAAAATCAAAATCGCTGAATCGGGCTATTGAAGAATCAATTCAGAATAAAAAAAGGTACTTTAAAACCACTAAATCAGAATATTTTTATAGAATATCTCATATAAACTTGAGTTCTTAACAGTTGAAAACTTTGGTTTTGATTCTCTCGACAGGCCTTGACTCGGGAAGAAGAGTTCTCTCTTCCCCGATTCTCTATTTCTCTCACAATCTCACTTCTACTTAGCATTAGAGATTAATCAGAATTCGACTCCCAAGGGCAAGGAGTCCGATAATTAGAATTGGTTTTCAGAAATCTGGAAATCAATCTGAAGGTTTACCACTTTCTCCTCTTTATGATTTTCTCTATTCTATATTGATAATGGTTTTTAGTTTTTACCTCTTTGGTTTTTAGTAAATTTTTTTTCATAATTGTTTATATTTTTACAGATGTTGTGTATTTGATTTGTTGAGAACTAAACACTAAGAACTAAGAAGGAAATCAAGGAATTTACAGAACTATAATATCACAAATGAAGAAGACATCTAAAAATCAGGTGTTTCCTTTCCTTTTTTATACTTTACTACTTTAGAGTTTAGACTTTAGTATGCCTCCTCGAATATGAAAATATGAATCCGGATATGAAAAACGTAAAAAGAAACAAAAAACTGAAGAATCTACTAAAGCTCAAGAAGGATCTATGAATAAGTTTTTAATAAAACAAACAAAAGAAAAGCAAACTATTAATATTGATGTTAATGTTGATAATGTTACTGTTAATGGAACTAATAGTGATGATGTTAATGTTAATGATGCTAATATAGATGATATTAGTGTTGATGATAGAATTTTTGATGAAACTAATGTTAATGATAATAATTTTGATGATGCTAATAACTTTTATAAATTTGATATTTTTGATCCAACAAATTGGGAAACTCTAGATTCTAATATGCTAAATATTTTAGCATTACCAGGTCCTAAAAGAGATTTAGCTATTCAAAAATATCCAAAAGATAAATATCAAAGAAGGTTTTCTGCTTTATATTATACTAGAGTTTTACCAAATGGGGAAGAATGTGATAGAGATTGGCTTGTTTATTCTAAACAGCTTGATAAAATATTTTGTGTTTTGTTGTAAAATATTCAGAAAAGGGTGTGGAAAAAATCAATTAGAAAATGAGGGTTTTGGGGATTGGATACATCTTAGCTCTAGAATTAAAGAACATGAAACAACTATAGAACATGCGAAAAATATAACTATTTGGTATGATTTGCGTTTAAGATTACAAAAAAAATAAAACCATTGATAAAGAGACTCAAAAACAAATAGAAAAAGAAAAAAAATCATTGGAGAAAAGTTTTATTGAGAATTATTGTTGTTGTGAAATTTATTGCTAAATATAATCTAGATTTTCGTGGTACTAATGAAAAATTGTATGAAAGTAACAATGAAAATTTCTTAAGCTTAATTGAAATGTTGGCTGAGTTTGATGTGGTTCTCCATGAGCATGTTCAACATATAACAAATGATGGTATCCATAATCATTATCTTGGGCATAGTATAAAAAATGAATTAATATTTTTTCTTTCTCATGAAATAAGATATATGATTATTAAAGAAATAAAAAAAGCGAAATATTTTTCTACAATATTTGATTGTACACCTGACATAAGTCACAAAGAGCAAATGACCTTGACATTAAGATATGTAGATGTATCATCGGATTCTGTTTGCATCAAAGAATCCTTTTTAGGGTTTTTAGATGTAAATGATACAACCGGCCAATGACTTTTTGATGTTTTACAAAATGAAATGAATTTGCTTGATCTTGACATTAACAATGTGTGTGGTCAAGGTTATGACAATGGGTCAAATATGAAAGGAAAAGATTAAGGAGTGCAAAAAAAACTTTTAGATATAAATTCAAGAGCTTTTTACACTTCTTGTGGTTGTCATAGTTTAAATTTAACTTTGTGTGATATGACTAATACTTGTAGTAAAGCTAAAGGTATTTTTTGGAACCATTCAACGTATTTATACAATCTTTGCAAATTCGACTAAAAGATGGCAAGTTTTAAAAGATAATGTGAAAGGATTAACTCCTAAATCTTTGTCATCCACTCGTTGGGAGAGTCGTGTGATAGTGTAAAAGTAAGAAGTTTTAAATTTTAGATATTAAAAAAGCTTTACTTCAAGTTGCTAAAAATGATAATGATCCAAAAATAAAAAGTGAAGCTAAATCCTTAGCAAAAAATGAACTTGGTAACTTTGAGTTTATAATGGCTCTAGTATTTTGGTATGAAATGTTAAATACTATTAATTTAGTTAGCAAACAATTGCAATCAAAATATATGCTTATTGATGTTGCTATGGAAAAAATAAAGGGGCTTATTTCTTTTTTCAAAGAATATAGAGAAGTTGGTTATTTAAATGCTTTACAAATTGAAAAAGAAATTGCCTTGAAAATGAACATTAAACCAATGTTTCCTAAAAACGTGAAGTTAAAGTAAAAAAACATTTTGAGGAGACTTTAAATGATACATCTTCTAGTGTTTCAAAATCCCCACAAGGGTCTTTTAAGGTAAAATATTTTCTATACATTGTTGATCAAGCAATTTCTTTCTAACTACAAGGTTTGAACAATATCAACAATATGATAATATTTTTAGGTTTTTATTTAATTCTGAAAAATTACATTCATTAGATGATCTGACCTTAAAGTCATGATGTAAGACTCTTGAAACTTCACTTAAACAAGACGAACAATAAGATATTGATGGAAGTGATTTATATGTTGAATTAAAATTACTTGTACATCTTTTATCTAAAAAAATGACAACAATAGATATTCTAAAATTTTTAAACCATGTTGATTGTTTTCCTAATACATCTATTGCATATAGAATTTTATTAACTATTCCTGTTATTGTTGCATCTGCAGAAAGAAGTTTTTCCAAATTGAAGATATTGAAGTCTTACTTACGATCTACAATGACACAAGAATGGCTTAATGGATTGGCTTTGATTACAATTGAGAGGATTTTTTTGGATAAAACCATTTATGAAGAAGTAATTGAAAAGTTGGTTTCAACCAATACTAGGAGGATGACACTTTTTAAGTAGAGACAAGAGGCTTTGTTTTGTATTATTTTGAATGTATTTTTTGTATTATTTTGCATTGTATTTGTTTAAGCTAATACTAGGAGGAATTTTTTGTATTATTTTGCACATCTTTTAAGATTTTTCAAGTTTTAAGGCCTATTTTTACTAATTTGCACAGGGCCTCCAAAATCTCCCGGCCGGCCCTGATCGACACTCACAACTCTTCTTCCCGGCCTTGTGGCCCGTGCTACCACCAGTGCTGAAGCATGGAGCATTCTTGCTCGTACCTTTCATGCCCAAACTGGTTCCCGTAGAATGCATCTTCGCCAACAACTACAAACACTCTCCAAAGGGTTACTTTCCATTCTTGATTACTTTCAGAAGAAGCATGCTCTTGTCGACTCTCTCTCCGACTGGATGTGTGTCATTCCAAATGCGAATTTTGTGGCTTACATACTCTATGGTCCCGGATCACAGTACAGTGCTTTCCACTCAACTTTATCTATGAGAGTTGATCCATTTTCATTTCATAAATTACTCCGTCTCCTGCAACACGAAGAGCAACGTCTGGAGGAGGATGCTCAAACTCTTTCTCCTCCCTGTGCTAATGTTGCAAATCACAAAGGTGGTGGTCAGAATTCACAACCTTCTACTGGACGATACGATCAATTATCTATTGATTGTTCCTCCACTGATGAAAATGTTGCAACAAAACCAAAAATTTATTGTCAAATATGAAAACACATAGGTCATGATGCTCTTAATTGCTACCAACGTTTAAATCTTCGAGAATTTCCAGCAACAAAACGTACTGCTTCTGCCCGGCTCAACAAATATGGGAAATTTGCCTTCGTAGCTACCTCAAACAACCCGTATGATATTGTTGACCTTTGGTATGTTGAATCTAGTGCAAGTCATCTTGAGACAGCTAATGTTATTAAACTCTCTCTCGGGTCCAACTACAATGGTAATGATCAACTTATGGTCGGGGATGGTAAATCCCTTCCTATCACTCATTTTAGGCATTCTATCCTTTCTAATAAGGATGAAAGTGGGTCCAAACCCGTACCGGATGAACCCGGACCCGAAAAACCCGAAACCGTTTAACGAGATTTTTTAGAAGCGGAAACCGGACCAATATATAGGAACGGGTTCCGGTTCGGTTCTGGGTACGGTACCGGGTAAAGTGGGTCTAGAACCGAAAAACCCGGAAATAGGAAAGTGGGTAAGGTGGAACCGGGTAAAATGGGTTTAGAACCGGAAAACCCAGATTTTTTTATTATTTTTTTATTATTATTATTTTTTGTAATTACCTCAATCACCTAATCTTTCAACCGTTATAAAAAAATTAATAAACAAAAAATTACATTTAGGTTATTGACGACATTGATTTTCTTTTTTTTTTAAAAAGTAACGTGATATAACAAAGTTGGTTTAATATTATTGTGAAATATGAGCTTTTAGTTATGTGATTGTAATATATAATGTACGTTCATAGAGATGAGTTAATTGTAACATGATTAGAGGTTCTAATTAAAAAAATAGTTAGAATAATTAAACAACAAAATGAATATATAACCTTTTGTAAAAGATCCACTGTAAACATGCTAAAAACTTATAGAACTTTAACCCATTAAGCCAACAAAACAAGTTGATACTAAAAATAATAAAACTTTCGATTTCACTCTTTTTGATCAAATACACTATTATATAGTCAAATTCACTTAAATAAAAAACCATAAGCCAATTTTTCGAAATTCCTACAAATGACGAAATCACCATTTTTAATTAAACCATTGTTTAACATATGAAATCAAACTTATAACCATTTATCTAATATTAATATTACATATAAATTATGGTTCTTACAAATAAAGTTCACCACAGAGGGGAATGAGAGATATGCTAAGATTTTGTTAGATGAATGTCATGCTTCATATCTGTGAATTTTCCATTACTTCAACGTTTTCTCTTTTTTTTTTTTTTTTTTTTTTAAATATTATTATGAGAGTTCATATGCAAATTGAGATTATGATAAACAACCATCTCCAATCCTACATCCATTTGCTTTAGATAAAAAATGTATAAATAATATTTTATCTTTAACCGACACTATTTTTTATACAAATTTCTATACCAAAAATATATTTCTAGTATATTCATTTTTTAAAACTTATATAGATTATGATAAAATACTCATCAACTTATAATATTTTTTTTACATATTTATTTATATTTCCTATATAAAAACTTTATAAAACGTACAAAAACCGGTTCCGGTTTTTTTACATATCCGGTTCCAAAAACCGGTTCCGGTTTTTTTACTCGGAATACCCGGACCCGTTGGACCCATAATCGAAATACCCGGACTGTTTAAACATTTTCTGGTTTCGGTTCTGGTCCGGTTTTTCGGTTTTATAACTCATCCCTACTTTCTAATGGGTCAAATGGCTAGTCCCTATGTCTCAATCAAATCCTATTTATCCCATAAATTTCAAAAAGTCTTCTAAGTGTTTCTCGCTTCACTAAAGACTATAATGTCTAACTTGAATTTCACCTAACTTTTGTCATGTTAAGAATATGCAGGGACAGATCCTACTTCGAGGAACAATTGACAATGGCCTATATCGCCTCTCTCGTTTCCCTGATTCCTCACATGGTTTTCGTCCAGTTTCTTGACTTGGTGAAGGCACATCTCTCCAGTGTTGGAATCATTGACTTGCTCACCCTCTTAGGTCTATTTTGCGCCGTCTAGTGTCGAGTCGGCAATTGCCTGTGTCATGTAATAAACTTGAATCTATTTGTGGTTCCTATCAACTTGGTAAAAGTCATAAATTCCATTGACGACACCTAATATATCAAATTCAGTGTAATTCTAAGTTCTTATCGTTAGAAATGGTATTATACTTCTAGTTTCTCATATTGGTAAAACTTTTTTTCCATCCTCTCAAAAACCATAAATAATGTTCTTATCTCGAATCAAATGGTTAAAAATCTTGTCTTTGTTCGTCAATTCACTATTGATAATTCAGTTATTGTTACATTTGACCCTTTTGGTTTCACTTTGGAGGGCTTTGAATCGGGTGCTTTCATTCGAAGTTGTGACAATACTGGTGAACTATATCATGTTCTTCCATTATCTAATGCTTCATTGCCCACCACTAATCTCACTTCCATGACCCTCCCTACTTGACATCTTTGTCTTGGACATTTCGGGTCTTCTGTTCTTTAGTTTTTACATTCTAGGTGTTTTATTCTAGTTCTACAAATAAACTTCCGATGTGTCATGCTTGTCAACTTGGGAAACATTCTCGTTTACTTTTTTCTTCGTCTCAAAGCAAAAGTACTCACACTTTTGAACTTATTCATTCTTATTTGTGGCATCACATGTTCCTAATATTATAGGTTTTAAATATTATATCTTGTTTTAAGATGATTTCTCTCATTTTTTTGTTTGGTATTTCCATTAAGTACTAAATCTGAGGTGTTTATGGGTTTTTTTTTATAACTTTCACGCTTATGTCAAAACCCAATTAAAAAAATGATATTCAATAATTCCAATGTGAAAATGGTGATGAATTCAACAATCAGTTATTAATCGACTTCTTTCGTTCTCATGGAATTAAATCTTGCTTCTCTTGTCCTTATACCTCTCAAGAAAATGGAAATGTTGAGTGTGTTGTACGCTCGATCAACAACATTCTTTGTAATTTCCTTTTATGAGTTTCTCTCCCCTAAATTTCTAAACTGAAGTTCTCCTTACTACCATTCACATTATAAATCTTCATCCCATTACCACCCTTAAATACAAAGCCCCATTGTAAGTCTGGTTTGATTTTTTCCCCAAATATGATCACCTTCGCGTCTTTCGTTGTCTCTACTACCCAAAAACTTCATGAACCGCCTAACATAAAATCTTTCCTTTCTTATCTACTTATGACTACCTTGGTCCTTCCCCTAACTATCATGGTCATTGATGTCTGGCACTTGTCACCCAACGTGTTCTTGTTTCTTGTCATGTAATCTTTGATGAAGATCACTTTCCCTACTTAGACTTTCATGTTGCCCCTCTACCCCTCCCCCCTTCCACCTCTACTCATCACATGACTACTTGTTTTTGAATCGGTTCTCTAAAACCACATCAAATCTTCAACCTTTATGTCTCTTTGAACATCTCTCCCATTCCCCTATCCACTACATAGGATCTCAGTGATCCTAATTGGAAATCTTCCATAAATAGTGATATGTTGGCCCTTCAGTCCAATCACACTTGGGATCTTGTTCCTCGTCCTCCTCATGCCAACATTGTCAAATGTCGTTGGTTATATTGCTACAAGTTCGACAATAATGGAAAACTTGATTGTTACAAAGGTTGTCTTATTGCTCAAGGGTTTTCTCATCTGTCATTGATTTTGATGACACTTTCAGCCCTATTGTTAAACCTGCTAATATTCGCACAGTCCTTACCATTGCCAAATTCCAAAAATTGGCCTATCAATCAACGTGATGTTAAAAATGCATTCCTTCACGGTGATCTCTCTAAGGAAGTTTATGTGAAATAAATTCCTTGATATGTTCATCTAACCCTTTTGAATCATGTTTTTCATTTTTGTAGTGCTCTCTATGGCCTTAAACAAGCACCTCGTGCATGGTACCAACGATTTTTCGTTTTCATCGCCATCTTTGGCTTTAATAGTTGTCGCTTTGACTGATGTATCTTTACATATCATCGTAGATCCGATCATATCTACCTATTCTTATTTGTTGATGATATCATTCTCATTTCATCGTCGTCCTCTCTTATCTATCAGGTCATCTCTCGCATGTCCTCTGAGTTTCCTATGACATATCTTGGCCCCCTCCCATTCTTTCTGGGCATTGCTGCCTTTCGAATCAAGGATGACATCTTCTTGTCTCAATCTGCTTTTGCTCGTGAGATCCTCTCTCGTGTGGACATGCTATCTTGTAAGCCAAGCAACACTCTTATAGATACCGATCCAAAACTTTCTCCTTACGGTACTCTGGTTGCAGATCCTAGTCTGCACAGAAGCCTGGTGGGTGCCTTACAGTACCTAACTTTCACACGTTCTGATATTCTTTATGTTGTTCAACAAATTCGTCACTTTATGTATGAGCCTCGTGAACCGTATTTTCTTGCTCCCAAGCGTATCTTTCATTACAATACAAGGAACACTTTCGCATGGCCTACGTATGCATTCATCTTCTTTTTGGTTGCTTATTCTAATGCTAATTGGGTCGGGTGTCCCCAGACTCGCTGGCCTACTTCTGGGTTTTGTGTCTATCTTGGTGATAGTCTCGTGTCATTGTCCCCCAATCGTCAACATGATGTCTATCGTTCCTTAGATGAAGCTTAGTACCGGGGGTAGCTAATGTCGTTGCTAAAGCTGCTTGGCTTCACAAGCTTCTTGTCAAGTTATCTTGTCTATTGTTTAAAGCAACCGTTTTTTTTTATAATAATGTGAGTTCTATATATTTCGCTTCTAACCTAATACAACATCAATGCACCAAACATGTGGATATTGACTAACATTTTGTTAGGGAGCGTGTTGTTATTTAACATGTTCATGTTTTACTAATTTACGTGTACCATCATCTTAGTTTGATGATATTTTTATAAAAGGACTGTTAGAAATATGGTTTAGTGGCACTTGGAAATCTGAGAATCATGATAATCACTTTCAAATCGAAGTATTTGGGTGGTACTCCTAAATCCTCAATTGGATAAGACTCAGATAAAATCAGAGAGAAAAGAAAGAGAGATTGAGATGGTGTAATTTCGTGTGTACCAGAAAAGTGACTAAAATTGGTTATAAACCTGCCTTATCCGAAAAACTGTCAAAACTGTCATATAACAGTTTTTCTCAACAGTAAAAACTGTCATAAATCCGGGTTTTGTATAAAGATTAATTCAAAGTAAAAACCGGGTCAAATATTCAAAATTTGGATTTTCTGATGCATTTTTAATACATCAATACAACCCAGCCAGGGGCTCTGCCCCTTGGACCCTGCTAGGGGCTGCCACCCCTTGGACCCCGCTCCCAGGGGCACTGCCCCCGGACCCCCGTTCGTTCAGGGCTTCGCCCCTAAATGATAGTATACTTTAATACTTGATCAAACTTAAACAAGTGTGTACTCCACACCTTCCTTACTTGTTTAATATTTATCAAGATCATTTTTAGTCAACAAAGTAATCCCTATTACATTTAAATAACATTGATGATAACAAATCACCAACAAAGACTTCCAACTCATTTAATTTTAGACTTTACGGTTTAAACATTTGTAAACTCATATTCAAACTAGAGGGTGTATTAGATTATATTTAAACGTTCACCTACAGGGTTTCCACAAATCCAACATATTGGAAAATTAATGACCGGAGAATTGCCATTTGATTCACAACATGTGCACGCAATCATTTCATAACATTCAAAGTTTAGCTGTTGCAATTGTTTTTCTCCGTTTAGGGATATCATGTATATATGCCGACAGATTTACTAATTAAAAAATATACTGTATATATCAATGACTACGAAAATAACTATACTTGAAAAAATATTTAGAAAAATAAAAGTTCCTATCGTTCACATTTTGATGCATTACTAGGTGAGCACGAATAGCGTTATTTTCCTATTAAAGTCGCAATATTATAGTACAACGCAAAACATAGCCTTGCAATGTTTACGACAAAGGTGTAATAACTAAGACGTAATGTTAAATATTCTATTTTTAGAAATTATTTTTATAACTTCAAATAATTTATATAATATCATATTTAATGATTAGTTGCGGGCCAACCCATAGTAGCACTTACCAATTTATAAAGAGCTACCAATTAACTTCTATCTTTATATTCAAAGTCGAATTGAGGTTGAAATAAAAAAATTGACTTAAATGATGTGGTAGTTGTCCGTACCCAAAGGTTGCCTTGGATTAATGGCTCTTTTTATATTGGACTTTTTTCTATTGTTTAAATGTTCTGAAGAGCCATTTTTTACCATCGTTTATTTATTTATTGTATTTTTTATTAAACGTAAAAATGATATATTTTACTGATTTGCTTATTATAAGATCTTATAGTTATATATTTCTATTAAAAACTGTAAATTTTTTTTTTGTATACCTATAGCAATATTAAACAAATATAAATTAATATTGATTAATATAGCTAAATAAACTTTTTAAATAGTATGCTATTAAAAAACTAACAATGCTATAATTCGATGTATTTTATAAGAAACAAATCTTAATAAAGAAGAAAGTATTAAAAAAAATACAAATTTTTAATAAAAATATATGAAAGTGAAATACTATAATATATAAATAAATAAAAGTAATTGATATCCCTGGTTACTGTAACGTGCTGCAACAGTGAGTGTAAGTAACAGTGTTGATTCCCAACATTTAACACGTAGCTATTCCATATTTCCTTCTATTTGGATAATTAAAAAATATTACAATTTGTATCAAGGAAAGAGAAAGTTTGATATTTTTAAACAAATTTAGTTAATATTTATAGTAGTTATATGGCTTTTTTTTAATACAAATATTGTGTAGCCTAATAGTCAACACACATGTTTGGCAACAAGAGATGGAGTGTTTAATTTTTCTCCCTTTCAATTTTTTATGGAACAATTATTAAACTGGCAAAAAACCCAGCACACTACGCCACGGCATTGAATGAAGTTTGATTCATTCTGATAACCGATCAAACATATTTTAAAAGACATTTGACATTTAACATCTCTTATAACATTGTGTTTTCATGAGTATTTTTATTCTGTTTTCATTAGTATTTTTATAAAAAAAGATTTAGGAATAAGAAATGAAAGTAAGATACCATAATAGATAAACAAAGTAAAATATATTGTTATTTTTACAGTTATTTCCTGATTGGGATAAATGCAAATAATAACATTGTACTTATAAGTACATTTATATCAACCACCATGTGACACACTTGCTTCATCTGTGTAGCTTTCCCACTGCTCCAAAAATACATGTAAACGTGATGCACATTTAGATTAACCGCCATAACTAACATTAAAATGAAAGCTTACAACCATAATCAACATTAAAATCACAGTTGAATATTGTCAAGTTTCATCCAGAGTGATGCCAAAACCTTGGGTTTCATATACAGATAACAAACAGACAGAAATACCCATTTCTCCTAGAGGACCCCAAGAAAGATGTAAACATATATCATTGATAAACAATAATGAATTATCAGTGATAAATAAGGATCTAAAACCCGAAATCCAAATCCATAGCAAACGAGCTATAGACCTAAGGGAAAACTTGAACAAATAATGATATGTTCAGCGGTTATAGGACTAGAAAGAAGCTGTGAAACCGAAAGCTTTTTTTTTAATATCAGATCCATTTAAACAAAATCAGCTTTTCGGAAAACACTCATCCTCTCTAATTTCATATTTTTTATATGACCAAAATGAAAATTTAAATGAAAGTGGACTTCTCCTTCTTTGTTTTTTGTGCTTAGTTGAGTTTTATATGAGAAATGAATAGGGCATCCACATCTAGCCCTTTCATCTAGAATCTTATTGATTATAAAAAATATGGTTTTGTTATTTTTATACTTTTTTAATATAATTTATTGTAATTAAAGATATTAGAAAAGTAAACATACTTCACCATTGCTTCAGCAGAAGCCTGTAAAAAAAATAAATGATGAATCTATACCCACACTAACAGTGATGGTGGTATTTCAAGCTATTCCAGCAAGAAATTAGTATGCTACTTTGGTAGTTGCAACAATCTCAATTTTAGCTAGTCTCAACTGCATTCCCTTTGTAATAAGAAAAAACTTAAATTAGACCAAGATAATTACAGCAAAGTGCAAATGAAATTCATCCGTGATTGAAACTTTTGTCGTGTGAAAATAGTAGTACATCATGTATATTGGTAAAAAAAACTAAAGTCCATTGTTGTTAATAAATATAATAATATCAAAAAGTGATCAGAAAATTCGTACATGGAGATGAAATCTATTTCCTTCTAACTCATCTTCAACATTCTTTTCATCATGAGATTCATAATAGCTTCCATAAGACAAACAGAACAACTTTGAATCACCAATAGGTTCGGTTTCTGTTAACGTATCCCTCAGGGGAACGTCAAAAAAGAAGTCAAACTAACATCGGGCTTGGCCTGGTCAGAACCTAGTCCAAAGCCAAGTCCGGGCCTTCGCCAACGCGAAGAGCGCTGATATGGCGGTTAAGGTGTAGAGTTGCGCATTAAACCCTTGTCCAGGAAATTACATCCCGGCAAACGTGTGACCAATCAAAGAGTCCCAGTCGCCCATTAGATGATAGCCACGGTCTTCGTAAAAGTTTAGAAGATCTCCTTCCACCCAATGAGGAAATAAGGCAAAAGACGTGACGGAGGACCCTCCAATATGGCTCCACCACGTCGCACCTCACGAGGGAATCCTCAACAGAATCAGTTGAGGGACATGCCTCTTAAACAGGTATAAAAGGATCCCCTTCCTCACAAGGAGGGGGACAAAATTCTCTCTTTCCTGTAATATTCTACAATCTTTCTCAGATCTCATACTGACATGATCGTCGGAGCTTCATCCCGGGAACTCCTCCCATACGTCGACTAATGGTCATCTCTCTCTTTTGCACTGTGATAACAGGAGAAGATATCCTGATCTCCCCTGTAGTTCCGACTCAATCGTCTCCAACATATCACAACAGTTTCCCATCTGCTTCTAAATACAAAAAGACTTATAATATGACTAAAGAAACTAGAACATTGATGTTTTCAACTAATGAACTAATTTCTTAGCAATGTGCAAATTGACTAGCTATTTATATAGTCGAATCTTACATTTCTAGAGAATATTACTCAATGTCAGGTCTTTTTGTTCTTGAGCCAGCTAATAGAAGCTTGTTGTACCAAGAGTTGATAGAAAGAGAGCCAGAGGCAAATGATTTCCTTTACGATATATAAATAGTTGCTACTATATCTTAAAATTTTTAAATATATATTGGCATATGCTATTACTTTTATTTCCATTTGAAAAAGTATTATCTACCATAATTTGTTAAACTCGAATTTGTTCTTGTGAAACTCTGACCTTTGGGAAGCATCAGATGTTGAAGAAGAAGGGAAACTAAATAGCAAATGCTTACAGTCAGTATGAGAGAACAGATATGAAGACAGTGTTGGGTGGCTCCAAGGCAGTGGAGCATAATGAGGAGAAGTAACAATGCAAGACGACGAAGCTGAGTTATAGGAAAGATTTATGCGTCTCACTTCCGATTCCGATTCAGATGTCGAAAACATAAAAGAAATTAAGGCTATATCGACAAATTCATCAGCACTTTCCTAACCCACTCATACCTCCATCTTTGATTATTGCCGATAATAGTGATTCCTACTTCTTCAGAAAGCCTACTTCTTCTTCGCCACCACTCTCAGCTTCGAAACCGCGATCTTGAAATAACCACATGAGTCGAAACCGCGATCTTGAAGTAATCCTTGAACCTTCCCAAAAAACTTCCAGCACCTTCTTCAGAAGGTTAACCATTAAACCATGAGATCCCTCTTCATCGATCAATAGGTGCGAAAAGTCTCATGTTGTGATATGTCATCGGGGCATAACACCGTTACAGGATGTCTTGACTAGTTTAAGTCTGAGAAGTACAACAAATAAAGAATAAACGTCAGTCGACATCCGGCAGGGGGTCCCAGAATGAAGCTCATACGGTGTAGTCAGTATCTAGAAGACAAAATTAGGCTTTAGATTAATATGTAGAAATAGATGATCCCTTCTCTTGGAGAAGAAGGGTTCTTTTATACCTGTCATTGAGGGGACATACCCTCGATAATACCTTTTGTCCTTTCTGGGCCTACAGGACGTAGAGGCTTCCTATTGGCGGGTCGTGCTCCACTAGCGGTTTCTCGCTATTGGTGTAGAACTACCAGAGGGAAGTGTGCTGAGCGCTACACCTATCGCCCTAGTAGGCGTCTAGTACTATTTTTTCTTGATGTAGACTAATGCTTCTCGCTCTAGTCCTAGTCTCGACGCTAGGGCATCGAGACATAAGTGCAAAGCCACGAAGGCGAGGGCCCAGGCCTAGCACTTGTTGAGCAGCGACCACTGACTACGTCATCCTTAGATAACGGTCTCGTTATCTTTTACGAATTCCTAGTGGGATACGTTTACAAGTCCTCTAGGCTAGTAAACCTTTGTGTTGGGGTGACATAGCTAAGTGTTCTAGCCTTGATCAGGACACGCGTTTGGTGGAGATAGTTCTGACATCTGCTAACGTGACAGAGCCATTTTGTGTAGGCAGTTTTGGGGATAGTTGTATTCTTCGTATTTCCTACACTTTGACTGCTTAAGTTTTCTTCTTCAACTATCTTCCCCTATCATTCTTTGTTCTTAGTTTTCAATGGCCTTTGTTTGATATGGGAGTGACCCAACACTGAAAGAGTTCGAGTCCCTTCAGTTCCGATTTGGGTTGATGCCTGAACATCGAGTGCAGTTTCTATAGGAAGGGGCTATAATTTATCAGGCAACGATAGGGAAGGTCGGGGTCCTGTTTTGAACTTCGAGGCAGAATTTTATCTTCCGATATCAATTTATTTCATGAAGTCATGCGAGAGTACGATTTTTCTGTTCATGACCTTACACCAATGCTATCAATAAGATCATTGGATTCGAGTTGGCTTGCCGAGCCCTGTGTGTGCTTCCTCAATGTCGAGCCTTCCGGTCTTTTTTCAATTCCTCCACCCAATCTAGCGTTCATACTTTCTTTCTGCATCGTAATACTCACGTGTTTATTGTTAGCCAGAAGGCACCTTGGAAGAACCGACAAGATTAGTAGATGTAGGTCAACAACAACTTGATTGGCCCTAGCTATCCCCACATACCTATTGACGGAAAACGTAGGTCACGAAAGATTCCAATAAGCGGAAACAGATTTAACAATTAAGTCATTAGGGCACATGCAACCTAAGAATGATTTATGTCTACCATGTAAAGGCAACATACTACGAACAATCATCCTACAAAACTTTTGTATATAAAACCTAATTCATAAGGATGAAAACTTACCTTGATGATTGTTGTAGCAACATATCTTGAATTCCTTCTTCAAAGCTTTTGGTATCAAGCACCACAAATGTGATGCCTTTGATGGTTCACATCCTAAACAGGCAAGAAGGATATTTAGGAGGGAAGGGGAAGAGGATCATAATTGCGGCCTAACTCTTCTAAGGTATGAGTTTCCGAAAATCATAGTCCTAGGGGCCTTTATATAGTAAAGTCAGGAAACCCTAGATAAGCCCAAACCCAATATAATAATATTATCTTGAACCGGGTAATTATCCAGCTTCCTAATTATCCACTAAGGATAATTCTAGAAACTCTAAAGGCTCCTTAAAATCGTCCATAGCCTCAAGGAGTGTTTTAGAATGCCTCTTGTTTAACTATTGAACAATTTCATTCCAATCCCTGCACTTTCAATTAATTCTTTTAGCCACCAAATTAATTCTGATTAATTTCTAATTAAATATTAATTAAATATTACTATTTCTAATTAATATATAATTTCCATAATATATCAACAAATTATTTATTTCAATTCATTAATCAAATAATAAATTATTCCCTATCTACCAAAATATCTTGTCCATTGCTAGGCTTGAGGGAAACCCAAAAAGGACAGTGCTACTATCAATTCAAGTTTATACTAATTATAGTTATAGGCTTAGACACCTAATCCAACAGTCTCCCACTTGGATAAGTCTAATAACTATAATTGTCTATATAACTTCTAAAATGATCAGCAAGTTGTAGCTTCCAAAAGCCGTTGTCGAACTCTGACCTAGTCAGTTACATGTCCTAAGATAAGTGATCATATAATTCTCCATTCTACAAGATATCATTCAAATATGAGAAATGGAATAGACTCAATCTCATTGTCCAATACTTTGTTTCCCGATTTCTTATTTGCAATGATATAGAACTTGTAATCAAACACATCAATTAAGTCCTAGTCGGGCTCGACACTATATGGCTGGTTTGAAGCAGTTGTCGTGACTCTGTGAGAGAAGATTTGGACTTTATAGGGGTTTGATAGCAGTGCTTGGAGGAACCTGGGTCGGGTGATTCTAGGAGATGCGTTGTGGGAGTCGTATCATCTGGGATGTGATGCTGCAGGCTCCGAGGACGGCCGAGGCGCCCAAAGATATCGCTTTTCCCGTTAAGGGAAAAGGAACGAATAAACTTTGACTTATATGCTTGCACCATTTACTCATCGAATCATGCACAACAATATGGTTTGTAAAAACAAGTTACTAATGCGTTTTTGTATCATCAACGCATAACTAATTCGTAAACCACAACTCATATATCTCCGTTTCAAGATTATAAGATTTTATTGCCTCAATATTACTCGTGATAAATTCCATGAAGTAATTCTCTGTGCGTGGGTTAATCCAATATTTAAATCTTCATTTCAAAGTACGCATGAAAATTGCAGCAATACCGTTGCTATGTCTAAAACTCTTTAGATAATCTACAATCTAATTCATGAAAGTCTTAATTCTCTACTTACTTCCAAAAGTATGATCGTCTATGGAGTTTTAAATAATCGAATTTTTTGGTAAGTAAAACATGTAAAATGAAACACAATAATAAACAATTGACAAAATTAGTAAACAAACTCATAAATAATTCTCTATTATTTAATCACCAAAAGCCAATTACATTTACTTTGTTACAAGTTTAAACTAGCTATCTAACTACTAAAAGTAATATCATCTATCAGACCAATGCTTTTAGCATGCTGAACGTGCTTGACCCTAGTTAGACCCTTTGTGAGGGGATCCATAGGATTCTCTTCTGATGATACCCTCTTCACGACGAGGCGACATTCTTCTACCCTATGTCTGATAAATGGTATCTTCTATCAATATGTCTTGATCTTCCATGATCTCTTGGTTCCTTAGTTAAGGCAACTGCTCCTTCATTATCACATAAAAATTCCATTGGCTCCTTGATGGATGGAACAAATCCAAGGTGTCCAATGATGTTCTTTAACCAAATTCCCTCCTTTGATGCTTCGCTCGCTGCTATGTACTCTGATTCACGGGTTAAATCAATCATTGTCTCTTACTTGGAACTTTTCCAAGTTACCGCTCCTCCATTTAAGGTAAAACCCATCCAGATTGAGAACTAAAATTGTTTGTCTGTTTGAAAGTTGGCATCACTATAGCTAGTTAGTTATCACTACCACCAAGCACAGGGACCCAGTCCTTAGTTCTTCGTCGATACTTGAGAATATTCTTAGCTGTTATCCAATGAGCTCTTCCTGGATTTCCTTGATAACGACTGGCCATGCTCAAAGGAAAAGCAATATCAGGGCAACTAGATGTCATAGCATACATGATAGATCCAACGGTAAAAGCATATGGAACTCTACTTATTTCTATGCCCCACTGATGGAAAGGCCATGGACTATTGATGTTGGTTAAGGTCGCATCAGGCTGATTTTGGAAGGGGTGAATGTCTGGCACTTCGTAAAATTCTTTGGGAGTTTTGTTGCGTCCTTGTATACGTCGGCCCAATATAGACCTAGGCGGAGTATTTTCCCGGTGAGCGCTCGTGCACCTTCGTGCGCCCCACCTTCGCCTGCATGGCTTTCTTCCAATAGTGTATGACGTTCCGTGCAAGATATACATTTGAGCCATGGTATCAGGTATCCTCTTTTGTACATATGTGCCCCCTTACTACGAATTATGGGGCCTTGGTTTTGACCTTCCTTGCCTCTCCGGGGTCGTCTGGGAGTAACTCATAATGGAGGTAATCTAAGAATGGTTTAGTCTAATTCGAGGTTTTTTCAATACTATTGACATGTTTGTAGTTGATACTCCTCTCTCCGAGGACTTCTACCAGCACTTTCTTGGTCAGATGGTCGAAGGATGTCGAGGCTAATTTACTGAGGGCATCATCTCTTATGTTCACCTACCAGGGAATCTGCTTGATCTTGAAGCTTTTGAATGTGTGCAATAACGTCCATTTTACATCTAGGTATCTTCGTATCCTTTGGTCTTTGGCTTCATAGGTGCCATTGACCTGATTGGTTACAGTCAAAGAGTCGCTAAACGCTTAAAGGTGTCTTGCTACAAGCTCATGTGTTAGGAGAAGGCTAACAAGAAGTGCTTCGTATTTGGCTTCGTTGTTGGAGACTAGAAATTCGTATCTAAGTGGATATGTGATTTCATCTCCGTTGGGGTTCATAAGGATCAAGACCACCCGAAATCCTCTTTACTCACAGCACCGTCAGTGTGCAGTTCCTAAACGTGCTTGCTTGCTTCAGGTTCTGACGGGTCTATCGGTTTGATTGTCAGTATGCATCTGAGCATATCGAGGATTTCTGCTAAAAAGTCTGCCAAGTCCTGGGCCTTAATGCCGGCACATGGTCGGTAGTCTATGTCATGCTCCCCTAGTTCGATGGCCTATTTTGCAAGTCGTCCTGACTTCTATAGCCTTAACAAGACCAGCTTCACCAGGAAACTGGTTAAGATCTCAATTTTGTGCACTTAGAAGTAGCGTCGGAGATGCTTGGTGTAACATCCATAAAAATCACAACAAATTGAAACTTTTAAAAACAACCCATAGTCATAAAATGTTTACAAAATCATGCATTGTTTCCAAATTGTTTATCCATATCAGAGTATCCCAAAACAACAACTAAAAACCATAATCCAAAGGTTAGTGAGTTCCTCCAAAGTACCAACACACAAAAAGATAACATATACAACAACATGTCGGGTCCAATCAACCATCGGACTGGAATACCCTCATGACCTCAGTACAAGTCTGGAATGCCAAGTAGCCCTCAACTCGTATCTGGAATGCACCCGATCCCTCAGTATGAGTTTGGCATGCCAACCGGCCCTCGACTTATATGTGGAATGCTCCCGAGTTTATTGGCTACATCACAAAGCATTACAACCTCAACCCAACACAATATGTTAGACATATAACAGATAACAAACATGAGAAACATATAGATAATCATGCAGATAGAAATCATAGGTATTCCTACAACTCTACCAGTTTATGCATATCAACTACTAGCATATAATAATGTAGATCTATCCCATACTTAACATATCAATGTATAACAGGATATCAATCCAATGGATCGTCCTTGCTCCGTTCGACCCGTAAGTACAGTGAGGAAAACTCACCTCACAATCTGAACAATAGCTCATGAGGTCCTGACTCTGAATCTCATCTCTAACCATCACGTATTCATCCAAAAGACCAATTCTCATAGACCATTCAAAACACCTAAAATACCCCTTGGTCAAACATGGTCAAAGTCAATGTCAAACTGGTCAAAATCAACAAGTCAACTGATTCAACCCAATCGAGTCGACAAAGAACGCGTATGTGGGGTGTACTCCAAAGGTACACAGGGTGTACCTAGACCTTGACCGCAGACGGGTGAGTTAACCTCATACGTGCTGCGTACACAAGTTACGCAGGGCGTGCGCCCACACTTCTCAAAACATCATTAAGATCTTAATGCCTTAAGCTCTTATGTCTAACTTTCAAATCCAAGCCTAAATCATCCTCAAGAAACATAAAGTTTCCAACTTTATGACTTTGCATATCCATCATGTGCTTACCTCAACAACTTAGTACATTTAGACCTTCTAAAGAATGCATGGAGCAAAACCAACCTTTAATACCCCATTTTTATGACTCAAGACCCTTCATAAGGTCTAAAAGGATGACTTAATGGGTCATGAACATGTCATCCTCGAGAATCACCATTTTGGGACAAAAAAGTGTCGTAAAAGAACAAAAATCTAGATCTACAAGATGGTATGGTAAAGATGCAACCTTTATACCTCCAGGAGGTTTCAATCAAGGTAGAAATCACAAATCCAAGGTGCTTCCTAACTCCAAACTCTTCACACTTTATTCTTCACCTTCATGAGCTCCTCTAAACACTCTAATGGGGGGGGGGGGGGGGTGTTTCCAAAAAGGCACTTTTTCACTTAGGGTTTTCTTGGGGTTGATCTCATAGAGGGTGGCTGAATGAGAATGAGATGTAAGGATATAATGATGCTTAAATAAGATCCAAAACCAAAAAATTACGGTTTACATGATCCTCATGTACGCCCTGCATATGAGGTATACGTCCAGTGTACTAAGGTGCACCCTAGTACACTTAGCGTACACACGTATGCTCAGCATACTCCTAAAGTCCAAAATTACTAAATGACACCATGTGACCTTTTTCACCCTTTCTTTTAATTAGGTACCAATATGCAATAAATCTCAATATAAGGATCAATAATGAAAGTACTTCAAAACAAGATGTTACAGTAGATCAATACGAGGACCAATTTCTCTAAGATTGGGTAGTTGATCTCGGGGCCTTGCAGTGTCGTGCTTATGAAATGTATTGGAAGTTGTTTCTTGTTCCTCTCGATTGTTAGTACCGACGATATGGCTTCATCAAATGTTGCAAGGTATACTTGAAGGCTCTCTCCTGGAAGGGGGATTGCAATGGTCGGTAGCTGATGAAGGACTTCCTTTAGATGTTGTAGGGCTTTATCAACCTTCACCGTCCACTTAAAATCGTTTTCATCGACACATCCCTTTAGGATGTGGAGGAGTGGGAGAGCCTTTTCAGTTGATCTGGCAATGAACCTACCAAGCGCCGTTAACATTCCATTGATCTCTTGGACCCATGTATACTGTGGGGAATTTGGAGTCAAAGAATTCATGGATCATGGCTTGGTTCAGCACAGTCCCTTGTCTGGTTATCTGATAGCCCAAAAATTGACGCTCCTCCACTCTGAAAGTGCACTTTCCTGGGATGAGTTTCATCTGCACTTGTGCTAGGGTGCGGAAGGTTTCTTCGATGTCACGAATTAACGCCGCTTTGTCACGGTTCTTGATGACCATATGATCGACGTAGAACTCGACGTTCTGTCTGATCTGGTCTGCGAAAACCTTATCCATCAGTTGCTGGTACATTGCGCCAATGTTCTTAAGGCCAAATGGGATATTCTGGTAGCAGAACGTGCCATGATCGGTGTGGAAGTCTGTATTTTCTCCGTCTTCCGTGGACATTTGGATATGGTGGTAGCCTTTTTAGGTGTCAAGGAAACATTTGAGTTGGAAGCCTTTCTAGGGACTCGACCTTTTGGTCTATCTCTAGGAGAGGGTAATGGTCTTTCGGGAATGTATTCTTTAAATCGGAGTAGTCAATTCACATTTGCGATGAACCGTCATGTTTTTTTATCATCATTGGGTTTGTTATCCGTGTTGGAAAAATTGCTTCCCGTAGGATCCCTGCGCCTACTAGCTTTGCAACTTCCTCATTGATTGCTTTGTTCTTGTTACCTACCTGCCCCCTCTTTCTCTGCTTCATCGTGACGCTTCCCGACATAACGTTCAAGTTGTGCTCGATTAGTCCATGGTCTACTTCGGTCACGTCTACGGGCTGCTAAGCAAATACACTGGGAAACTGCTTTAGAAGCGCAACTAGCTTGACTTTTGTTTCCTCCGAAAGATCTACCCTAATCTGTATTTCTTGCTCGGGGTTATCTGAATGTATTGTGTGTTTTTATGTTGGGTGATCCTCCTTTGACTTATTTGGCACTCGAACTTATGGAGTTGTGATGATTGGGTGGCAGACCTGTTGATGTGGAGTGATGGCGATAAATATGGCTGAGCTAGTGTGTGCTGAACTTGATGGTACCATGGATGGTTGATGGTATGGCTTCCAATTCAAAAAGTGTCGGGAACCTTAGCAGTATGTTTTGTTCTGATGGGTATCCTATTACGGAGAACTCAATGGCTCGTGTGATGTGTTCAGACACACACACACACTCTCTCTCTCTCTCTCATGGTGGCTAACTAGCGTCAGGGTAAGGTTTATAGCACCCAACGGCCACAGGCTATATCTTGTGAATCCAAGTAGTGTTCCGCCTATTGGTATCTTCAATCCTTCTTTCCAGGAGGTCGATAACTAAGGGAAGCAGTGCTTGTACATGATGTCGGGACTGGTACCTTTCTCTATATAGACGTGATGGATTTTCATTTGGCGTGTGTAGTGGTAATTAAGAGTAGATCTTTGGGATTCCGATTGTGGGGTCTCAGGGCTTCTGGTTAGAAGTTGATGTTGAGTATACTTCGAGATACTACTTCTAATTCATTGTCTGCCTGGTGGTGTACGGTCAATTGTGGTGTAGGTTGTAGAACTCGTTACTCAGTACCTGTTCGGCCGACTACTGAGTAGTGAGTACTCAAGAGTACTCGGGGAGTACTCGGATTTGGTAATTCATGCATAAATATTTTTAGGGAACTTATATATGTCAAAACCATAAGCTAAAATCTTAAGTTGATTTAAATATATAACCAAATTACATACATGTAAATACATACAAACTAAAAAACATATAATGGTCTCACTTCGTGAATAATTACTGAAAATTGAAGATATGTATGTAGTAATAATCACATGTGTGTGCATTAAATAATAAATTGTTAAGTATATTATACGTATTAATCACCGAGTTGACCAGGTTTTATAAAAATACTCAGTTTAGTAAGGGGCCGATCGGGGAGTACTCGGGATTCTGTAACTCGCCTCGGCAAGGGGCCGAGCAGCGAGTACTCGGGGGAGTAATCGGCCAAATCGGGGAGTTTTACCACACTCATTGTGGTGATGGGTAACGGATGCCATGGATTGGGTATGAGTATTGTCATGGAACTGGGTGCTGATGTTGCTAGTGCTTGAGCAAACATTTTCCTCTCCGGTAGAGATGAACCAGTGTTTTTAGGCGGCAACATGGGTCTGACTGGGGAAATTCTGCCACCGTTGGGTGGTACAAGTCCTTCATATGACATTTCCAAAGTCTGGTGTCGTTTTACAGGTTGTGTACCACTAAGTACACGCCCGGATGACGCTAGATTTTTTTCTATGTCGTTGGGACTTACCCCATTACAAGATATATTGACTGGGTTAAGCTTAAGAATTAAAGAAAAGAAAGAATAAATGTCAGTCGACGTCCAGGAGGGGATCCCATAACAAAGCTTCGATAGTCTAGTTAGTATCTAGATGAGAGAATTAGGGTTTAGTTAAGATGGAGAAAGAGGTGATCCCTTCTCTTGGACGAGAAAGGTTCTTTTTATACTTGTCGTTGACTGCAAAGACCCCTAACAATACCTTTTGTCCTTTCTGAGCCGACAAGATGTGGATGCATCCTATTTGCGAGTCATGCTCCACTAGCGGTTGCTTGTTATTCATGCATAACTGCTAGAAGGAAGTGTGTTGAGACATATATTTGTCGCCTTGGGAGGCATTTGGTACTATTTTGTCTTGGTGTAGACCAGAGCTTCTTGCTCTAGTCCTGGTCTTGGCGCTAGGGCGCCGAGACATAAGTGTGAGGCCAAAGAGGTGAGGGCCCGAGCCTAGAACTTGCCGAGAAGCGACCATTGACTAGGTCGTCCTTCGATAGATGTCTCATTATCTTTGACATATTCCTAGTGGGATACGTTAACACATCACAATGACAAAATTGTCACCTTAAGTTATGCTTTACAAAAAAACATGGCTCACCAAGGCTCATAAAAGGTTGAGGCTTGACATTTCCGCTAAAGTCACCCCTTACATTATTTGAAACCTTGATCATTATTGAGGTGTTCTCATATGTGGCTCGTCATTCACTTATATTGGTAACCTAATTCATAAATCGGTCAAATAATGTTGGTACCCTAGTTTTCTCCAAGTAGAAGATGTCTTTGGATTCAGTTAGATCTATTTCCATAGTAGTAGATTCTTTGTATTTATTTCCTCCCAACTCAAATTTTCACTTCCAAGACAAAAGAATTAAGGAAGTCGCTAAAACAATTTTCACTTCCAAGACAAAAGAACACCTTAGAAAAATGTTTCATCTATCTCTATAGTAGACTAGTAGATTCGTTGTGATTGCTTCCTCAACTCTAATTTGCATTTCCATGAGAAGGAATTATGTTTTCTGCTATGGAGATAGATGAAACCGAAGTCGAAAACATCTTCTTCTAGGAGAAACTAGGGTACCAAGATTATTTTATTTATTCGTAAATTATGTTACCGAGATAAGTGAGGGACAAGGTATGTATGAGAACATATCATTAAATATTTGTTAGATTTTGGGTCTAAGAATATCAATATAGACTTGGATAATTCTAAAATTGTGATTGCCATCAGTTTAAAAAATCTGTGATTTCGACCCAATAGTCTAAGAATGACAATTTAGATTTGGGATAATCCAAGAATGACAATTTAGAAGACAAACCATTTCTAAATCCGAAACACAAAAAGTACCTTGTTATTTTGCGTTTTGATGAGATAGAGAGAATTTGATTATCAATTTTTGAGTATGGAAAATCTAACCATTTTCTCAAACATTCACTATGTTCTTATACAAGAGATAAAGTTGGTTTAAGGTGGTTACATCCATTTTAGCGCCAAAAATGGTAGTTAGAAAGGTGGTTATTAGACATAACCGATTCTTACATCATAATGATGTCACACTTGACCCCGTAAGGGGCGCTGCCCTCGGACCCGTATTCTCGAGTTCACATTTATCACTATGAGTGTGAACCCCACATTTCTTGTCGCATTGAGTAAAAAGAACTCAACATATCTCAATATTAACAATAACTACACTAAAATATGTTGATAACAGTAAAATCACCAACATTCCTTTCCTATTTTTGTGAAATCCTTAATTAACTAAAAGCAAACACAAAACCAAGCTCATGCATAAGTTAAAATATCTTGAAGATTGATTTTTCACATTAGTATAATACACATTTCAAATACTCGAGAATTAGGGTATCCTAAGGATTGAACCCTTCAACTCATTGGAGTAACTGAAGATATAATTCATGTAAGTTTTACACAAGATCTAATGTGTAATAGTTTACAATATTTCAACCATGTATCCTATCCATTCATGAGTGCATAAAACACTAGTAAAAGCTTTATGAGGCTACAATGCAACACTCATGTTTCTTGCTAGGCATTAATAAGATGATGTAGTAGTTAGGGTCAACAACTGTAACATTTATATGCAATAAAGTAAGACAATCATTTTAGTATTATGTGTTCTATGTGTAGTTATATCTAATATACATATTTATAGTAATATAATAAAAATAGAAATAAAACATGTGTCAAAATAGAACAATAAATAAGGTGAATATCCTTGATGAAAGATGAATTACTCAAGATGAGGATTTCAGAGATATAAGGAAAATTGAAATCTGACTTCGTATGAAGAACTTATTCTTCCTCGAAGTTTTGCGATTAAATCGACATGGATCCTCATATCAAAGAAAGTAAAATTTTGATACATTACTTATTAGACTTAGTGGTCTAGATGAAAGTAGTCGTAGTCAGTAAACCAAGAGTGTGCATATAGAGAATGTCCAAATATGACATCCTAACAGGAAGTTATGATGTTTTGAAGTTTCAGGACAACAGTACGGGCACATAAATCAAATTATGGGATGGTATGTTATAAGACAAAATAATCTTAACGAGAATTGAAGACCTCATCAATAGGATTTTTTGATATATAGAACATCGATAACAGAGTCTTTATGTAGGAGCCATACTTTCTTTAGCGACTTCTAACAGCCTAAACCTATCAAAAATATAAATTTTTTATAGAGGGAGAACTAGTTGTTGGCAACTTCTATGTGTAGTTATATGTAATATACTTATTTATAGTAATATAAAAAAATAGAAATAAAATATGCATCGAAATATAATAACAAATAGGGTGAATATCCTTGATGAAAGATGAAGTAGTCGAGATGAGGATTCCGGAGATATAAGGAATGCTGAAATTCAACTTCGTATGAAGAATATATGTTTCTTCGAAGTTTTGCGAATAAACCGGCATGACTATGCGTATCAAAGAAAGTAATTTTTTTATAAATTACTTTTTAGACATAGTGGTCTAGATGAAAGTCATAGTAGTTGTTAAACTGAGAGCGTGCATATATAGAATGTCCAAATCTAACTTCATTAGAGTAAGTTATGATTTTTCAAAGTTTCGGCGCATTAGTGCGGGCACAAAAATTGAATTCTAGAACGGTAGGTTATTAGATAAAATAATCTAAACAAGATTTGAAGATCTCGTCAATAGAAGTCTACCGATATAGAGGACATCGATAACAGAGTCTGTATGTAGGAGTTATAATTTCTACATCGATTTCTAACACCCTAAGCTTATCAAAAATATAAATTTTTGATAGAGTGAGAATTAGCTATTAGGGTCTATAGGAATGTTGTAGATCATGTCAATAGCTTTTTGGGGATATAAATAAATGAAAAAATTAAGCTCGTATGAAGAAGTTATGCTATCTTGAAAATCTGGAAAATCGCATGCACGAAGTGTGCAACGCGCACGATGATGTGGCACCACGAGAGAGCGTCACGTGGCCACGTTGGAGTAGCCCCTTTCTTCCAAGAGATGCGGACATGGACCAAGTAGACTTTGACATGTGTCACCATAGGAAGGTGAAACGCACCACCATCAAGAAATGGCATACGCACACAAATGAGGCCACGACACATGGAAGAAGCCCAAAGGACCCAACAGCACAGGACACAACACCCTCCTATACATGTGCAACTTGCTTGGATTTTCGTTTCTATAAATACTGGCCTTTGTATAACCGTTCACCCCCACACCCTGCACACTTTCCCTCTCAAGCAATCTTCACTTTAAGGTAATTTTTCCTTAGTTTCTGTGTTTCAAAGAAGCCCTACGACACCTGACGTATTCAACCAAGTAGTAGCCATCAAGTAGGAGCCCTACGAGTATGATTTTCTATAACGCCCGTGTTTCGAGGCTAAGCATTGATGTAATAGTTAGGGTCAACAAATGTAACATATTTCGAAGTAATAAAGGAATTATTTAGGTATTATGTGAATTATGTGCTTTATACTTGTTTATAATAATATAATAAATTAAGACTGAAAATAAGCGTCAAAAATAAAATGTTAGATAAACCCGATATCTATAAAGAAAGTTGTAGTGGTCGTCATAAGAATTCCGCAGATATAAAGAATGCCAAAATCCAAGTTATAACGAAGAAGTTATGACATATCGAAGTTTTGCGACAGAACGAACACGACGCTGTTAGTTTTACGATAAAGCGCTTTTTAGCCTTAGAGATCTAAATGAAATTCGTAGTATACGTTAAACCAAGAGCATGCATAAAAAGAACGCCCAAATCTAACGTTGTATGAGGAATTTATCAATTTTCTAGATTTGGCTTAGCAGTGTGCAGCCCGGAGTTCGAATATTAGATCGACCGATTTTTAGCCGACACAACCCAAACAAGAACTAAAGGTTTATTAATAGTACCTCAACGGTAAAAAGATAGACAAAAACGAATTTCGGATGAAAAATGTTATGAATTTTTAACGGACAGAGGCTAAGCAAAAGCTGTAGAGTATGTCTCTACCTATGCGTGGATACAAAGAACGTTGAAAACGGAGCTCGTATGCGAAAGTTACGAATTTTAGAAGTTGAGAGTGTAATTTGCGAGACTACTAATCTACACCCTGCGTAGGAGAAGAGTACGCCTTGCGTACTTGCATGATTGGTCCGAAGAAGTCCACGTCGCCCCACCCGATTTTGGATACCTGCCCCTCAGAACGCCCAACATATGCAGGTTCACCCGGCGCAACAAGGTACACCCAACATACCTCCGCTGGTATGCCTTTTGTAGACCAAGGCCAATGACTATAAATAAGATGTGAGCTTGCCATGTTTTCTCACACATTTCACCACTTCTTTCTCTCTCTACTCTCTCTCTCTCTAAAGCTCCCAAACACCCCGAAGCCTAGGAAACCTTCTTAGCACTAGAAGAAAACCCCGGAGCACCCGAAGGCTCTGAGAAAAATAGATTTTTTCAGTTTGAAACTCTGCCCGTGTGAAACCTGGTTTTTAAAGAAACCGTCGTTTCGTCAAAGGAGATTATTTTAAGAAGCGAAGCACTATCCGGGTCACCACCTTAACAAGTGAGTGCATAGTAACTTTCATCTTACACATAAATATGAAGTATTTTATATAAATTACATGCTATGTGTACATATTATCTGTTTACCTCAGATCTATGATGGATGAAAGATCTAAACTTTTTCCTTCAGATCTAAACTTTTTCTTTTCAGATCTAAACTTTTCTCTTCATATCTAAACTGTATATATTTATATTTTATACTTTGAGATCTATGTTGGATGCAAGATTTAAACTTCGTTTTTCAGATCTGAATTGTATATGTATTTTATATCTACAAACTTCTTAGGTGAAATATGGATAGATGAAATAGTTGGTTTGTGACAAAGGTATGGGAGGCCTCGGTGTTGATGATGATCCAGTCATCTAGTGGAATATGGATGACGACCACAGACTTTTCTAGGAAGTCTAGTGGAATGCTAGCAGGCTCGCAACCTGTAGGTGTTTGTGAACGATGTGTTCACCAGTGTACTCCATCTCCCTCATGGTTACCCTACAGATCTATATGCTTGAGATATCCCCTTAGCAGTAGTGTCCATCCCGATGAAATTCCTTAGGATAGGTCCCTTATAATAATGCTTTAGGGAGGTAAAGTGAGGATAATGGGAACGGGTAATCAGGTTGAATGATTGTTGAAAATAATAAACTTATTTATTGTGGTATGAAAACCCTATGCGTTCACCAGGATCCCCGGCCTGACCCACTCAGTTTTTTTGTATCACAGGTAGTGGCACAAGAGCATAGTTGGATGATTTGATGAAAGATTATGGATTATAGGCCAATAGATATAAAAAAATGTTGTAAAGCCTATGTTGTACTGTTTATCCTTTTGATCTGTATTAATAATGACATCTCGAGGTTTTAATATAATGAAATACTTTTCTTCGGAAATGCTTCGATAAATCTTTATCATATTTTCTTTTGGGAACAAATTCCGCAACACTTTTCTTTAAAATGTTACTCTGATTTGAAAATAAAGCATAAACAAATCGGTCTTTTTTGGTCGTGAAAAACGGGGATTTCACAGTTGGTATCAGAGCATTAGTTTAAGCGAACTAGGAATTTGTAGTATTTCTAGAATTAAACTAATAATGCTAAGCGATGATTGTGAGATGGGTGTCTGCTAAATTTTAGACATGAGCACTAGTTTATTTTAGGAAAGATGCCTAAAATGATTTTAGGTGCTAAATGCTATATGTTTACCTTATATGCTATTATTTGTTCGGATCTATGGTCTATTACCGACCAAATTTGGAAACCTTACATGTTCAACATTCTATGTGTTCAACTACGATATTAGAACTAGCATGTTGCGTTTCAGAGTGATAAGGAGGATTTAAATGTCTATCGTGAATAAAGATCTAAATTTGCCTAATTTGGTGTATAGATTGAAATGGCAAGAACCCGAAGCGGAGCTGGAAACACGAATGACAAAAGTAATCAGCAGCCTCGTCCCCAAGTGATTGAGCAGGTGCTCATACTAGAAGCTACACCAAAGCCAGTCACTATGGTTGGAGTACAAGCCATGATTCGGGTTATGATGGACGAACAGAGGGAAGAAATGAGACAATTGTTGCTGAATAATAGGGATGAACCTTTGATGCCTGTTGAACAACCAGAACTGTATGAAGGACAATCAGAGGAAGGGAATTACAACCGCACTGTTAGTCAAGTTGAACCCCCAGTGGCAAGAAGGAATGACCTAGAGAGGGGAATCGACGGAGATGGACGTATGTATAAGAATTTCTTGGGCTCCAAACCACCAAGTCTTTTCGGAAGGCCAAAGCCAGTATAGATTATGTAGTGGATCTTCAAAATGGAGATGGTATTTGAAAGCTGCAACTGTAGCAACAAGCAGAAAACCGTCTTTGCAATCAGACAACTGAAGAACATAGTTTTAAGCTGGTGGAACTTATTAGCAGATACAGTTCCATAAGGAGATGCTTTGAAGATGTCTTGGGAAGCGTTCATGGAGCAGTTGAAAATGAAGTACTGCTCTGAAATAGATCTGATAGATGTAAACAACGAGTTCCAGAACTTGAAGAATGGGAGAATGAGGATGAGGCGAAGCGAAATGGAAGTTTGATGGATCTTCGAGATCCAACAAGAAAATTAAATCCTCAAAGTCTGGTTCGAGAGGAGGTTGAGGCGAAGCGAAATGGTGTGAAAATTGCAAAAAGAAGCACCATGGGAAATGTGACGAAGAGGTTACTTGTTTTAAGTGTGGAAAGCATGGGGACTATGCCAATGAGTGCACCTTCAACATGAAGTTTGTTATGGGCATAATGAGGAAGGGCACATCTCGAGGGACTGCCCGAAGAAGAAGGAGGCAGCAAGGCCCACTATCCCACTGAAGCCGAAGGCGAGAGCTTTCCAGATGACCCTAGAAGCCGCGAAGGATGTAGCAGACGTCGCTTTAGGTACCTTTATTGTAAATGGATTGCCTGCCAATATATTGTTTGATTCCGGAGAAAATTACTCCTTTATATCACATAAATTTGGTGGAAGACTAGCATTGCCTATAGAAAAACTTGATAATGTTGTAGTTGTAGAAGTTGCCAATGGCAAATTCATACATGTTAACGATTACATTAAGAATATCGTCATCGACTTGAACGGAAACGAATTCCATGAGGAGCTGTTACCCATTGGGTTAAGTGGTTTCGACATCGTACTGGGGATGGATTAGGTTAGCACCAATGATGCCGAGATACTATGCAAGAAGAAGATAGTGAGGGTAAACCCACCTAGAAAAGAGTCATTTATGGTGTACGGGGACAAACGTAGAGGAAATTTTAGAATAATTTTCTGTGATGAAGGCCAGAAAATGTTTGTCTAAAGGATGCACATCATAGATGGTGTTCGTAATCGATGCTAAGAAGGAGAAGAAGGAAATGCAAAGTATACCAGTGGTGTGTGACTATCTGGAAGTATTTCCTGAAGATCTTCCTGGATTACCCTCTGATAGACATGTAGAGTTTCGAATAGACTTGTTGCCAGGATCAAACCAAATAGCGAAATCACCATACCGATTAGCACCGACAGAGATGAAGGAGCTTATGATGCAACTTTAGGAGTTGTTGGACAACCTTTTCATTAGACCTATTTAATCACCCTGGGGAGCTCTGGTGTTATTCGTAAAGAAGAAAGACGGAAGCATGAGGATGTGCATACATTATAGAGGCCTAAACAAGGTAACGGTGAAGAACAAGTACCCATTTCCAGGGATTGGCGACCTGTTCGATCAAAGATCGATATTAGGTCAGGATATCATCGGTTGAAGGTGAGAGAGAAGGATATTGAGAAAACCGCATTCAGAACAAGATACACACACTATGAGTCCTTGGTTATCTCATTAGGACTAACCAATGCTCCAACAACATTCATGGATTTGATGAGCAGGGTTTGTAAACCATTCCTCGACAAATACATGATAGTGTTCATAGATGACATTCGGGTTACTCAAAGAGCTAGCAGGAGCATGGCAAGAACCTGTGAGAAGTGTTAGAAGTTTTGAAGAAGGAGAAGCTACATGCAAAGTTCTCCAAATGCAATTTTTGGACTTGAGAAGTCCAATTCTTGGGTCATGTGGTTTACCAAGAAGGAATAATGGTCCAATTCTTGGGTCATGTGGTTAACCAAGAAGGATATTACCAAAGGTTTATCCAAGGCTTTTCTTCGATAGCTGCTTCATTGACAACTTTGACCCATAAAGGAGCTACTTATACTTGGAGTGAGAAACATGAAGAAGAGTTTGAGAAGCTAAAGAAGAAGTTGTGTGAAGCACCAATTCTTTCTTTACTTGAAAGAGTAGAAGACTTTCGCAGTTTATAGCGATGCATCTGGAGTTGGGTTAGGTTGTGTTTTGACCCAAAGGGATAAGGTTATAACATATGCATCGAGACAATTGAAAGAGAACAAGAAGAACTATCCCACTCATGATTTGGAGTTGGCATCGGTAGTATTTTCATTAAAGATATGGAGGCATTATCTTCACGGCACGAAGTGCAAACTTTTCACTGATCATAAAAGTCTTTAGTATCTCTTTGATCAAAAAGAATTGAATATGAGACAATGACACTGGCTAGAGCTACTCAAGGATTACGACTATGAGATACTTTACCACCTTGGTAAAGCAAATGTTGTGGCAGATGCTCTAAGCCAAAAAATGAGCCTTGAAAGGAGAAGGCAAAGAGCATTAAGAATTTAAGTTGTCTCAACAATTGTGGAAAGCATCAAGAAAGCTCAGGAAGAAGCTTTAGAGAAAAATGACCATAAGGAAGAGCGCTTGGGAAGATGTTGGTGTTTGGTATAAATAATCAAGGATTGAAGGTATTCAAAGATAGGATTTGGGTACCTAAGACGGGAGGAGTAAGAGATCTTCTGATGGAAGAAGCTCACATGACCATGTACTTGATTCATCCTGGAAGCACTAAGATGTATAGCGATCTGAAACCCTACTACCGGTGGCCGACGATGAAGCTCGATGTTGTAAAGTATGTGGTCGAGTGTGTAACATGTGCAAGAGTTAAGGCATAACATCAAAAACTATATGGGAGTTTAGAACCTTTACCAGTACCCATGGGTAAATGGGAAGACATCACCATGGATTTTTTCACTAAACTGCCCAGAACAAAGAATGGTCACGACATGATTTGGGTGGTCGTTGATTAGTTTACTAAGACTACACACTTCATAGCAGCCAATAAGAGATGGTCTATGAATAAGCATGCAAATGATTACATGAAGGAGGTAGTATGAATTCACGGTGTTCCTTTAACGGTTGTATCAGATCTTGATAGTCATTTCACGTCAACGTTTTGGAGGACTCTCCAAGAGGAATTGGTACGAAGTTGTGTTTAAGTACAACTTACGATCTGCAGACCGATGGTTAGAGCGAAAGAACGATTCAAACACTTGAAGATATGCTAACAACATATACCCTAGAGTTCCAAGGTAACTGGGATGAACACTTGCCTTTGGTAGAGTTTTCTTACAATAATAGTTTCCACTCGAGCATCAAGATGACACCTTATCAAGCTTTATACAGACAGAAGTGCCGTACACCGTCTTCGTGGCTTGAGGCTGGAGAAAACCTGTTTATGGGCCCCGAAATAGTACGTCAAACTGTTGAAAAGCTGAAAATGATTAGGGAAAGGATGTTAGCAGCTTAGGATCGTCAAAAGACTTATGATGATAAGAAGAGACAACCGATGACATTCGAAGTTGGAGATTCGGTTTTGCTTAAAGTCTCACTATGGAAGGGACTTATAAGATTTGGGAAAAGAGGAAAGTTGAGTCCATGGTTCATTGGACCGTTCAAAGTTCTTTAGAGGATTCAGAACCAATCCTACAAGCTAGAACTACCAGAAGAACTAGGTAGTATTCATAACACTTTCCATGTGTGTTATTTAAGGAAATTCACGGGAGAAGTTCCCGACATAATTCCAATTTCTAAGTTAAGGATGGATGAAAATAAGAGGATAATTGAAGAGTCGGAGGCGATTGTTGACCGTAAGACGAAGAAGATGCGACGCAATATGGTCGACTTAGTGCTTGTGCAATGGAAACATATGAATGGGCCAAATCTCACCTGGGAAATGGAGAGTGACATGATGAGTCACTATCTACATTTGTTTGCTGATGCATGATTCTGGGACGGAATCATCCTAAGGGGGAGAGAATTGTAACACCCATGTTTCGAGGCTAAACATTGTGTAATAGTTAGGGTTAACAAATGTAACATATTTCGAAGTAATAAAAGAATTATTTGAGTATTATGTGAATTATGTGAATTTATGTGCTTTATACTTGTTTATAATAATATAATAAAATAAGAATGAAAATAAGCATCAAAAATAAAATGTTAGATAAACCCGATATCTATAAAGAAAGTTGTAGCGGTCATGACAAGGATTCTTGTGATATAATGAACGCTGAAATCCGAGTTATAACGAAGAAGTTATGACGTGTTGAAGTTTCGCGACAGAACCAACACGACGTTGTGTGACGTAAAAAGTGAGTTCATGATAAAGTTCTTTTTATCCTTAGCAATCCAAACGAAAGTCGTAGTATACATTAAACCGAGAGCGTGCATAAAAAGAACGCCCAAATCTGAGTTCGTATGAGGAAGTTATGAATTTTCTAAGATTTGGTTCAGCAGTATGCAGCACGGAGTTCGAATACTATATTGACCGATTTTTAGCCAACACAACCTAAACAAGAACCGAAGATCTTGTTAATAGTATCTCAACGGTAAAAAGATAGATGAAAATGGACGACGGATGAAGAAGTTATGAATTTTTAACGGACTTTTCTTTTCCCTGCCGGTTAAAAATATAACTTTAAAAAAAATTCGAAATTAGCCGACAAAGTCTAAACAAAAGTTGTAGACTACATCTCTACCTACGCGTGGATATAAAGAACAGCGAAAACGGAGCTCGTATGCAAAAGTTATGAATTTTAGAAGTCGAGAGTGTAATTTGCGAGACTGCTCATCTACGCTCCCGCGTAAGAGAAGAGTACGCCTCGCATACTTGCATGCTTGGTATGGGGAAGTCCACATCACCCCACCCGATTTTTGAGATCTTCCCCTCCGAATGCCCAACATACGCGGGTACACCCCGCACAGCAAGGTACGCCTAGCGTACCTCCGCAGGTACGCCTTGGGTAGATGAAATAGTTGGTGTGTGATAAAAGATTTAAACTTCGTTTTTCAGATCTGAACTGTATACGTATTTTATATCTACAAATATGTTGGGTAAAACATGGGTAGATGATATAGTTGGTGTGTGATAAAATGATGAGAGGTCTCGGTGTTGATGATGATCCAGTCATCTAGCAGAGTATGGATGACGACCACAAACTTTTCTAGGAAGTCCAATGGAACGTTAGCAGGCTCGCAACCTGTAGGTGTTTGTGAACGATGTGTTCACCGGTGTACTCTATCCCCCTCATGGTTTCCTTCTGGGCCTATATGACAGAGGAATCCCCTTAGGAGTAGTGTCCATTCCGATGAAATGCCTTAGGATAGGTCCCTTATAATAAATGATTTAGAGACGTAAAGTGAGGATAACGAGAATGGGTAATCGGGTTGAATGATTGTTGAAAATAATAAACTTATTTATTGTGGGTTGAAAACCCTATGTGCTCACCAGGCTCCCCAACCTGACCCACTCAGTTTTTTTGTATAACAAGTAGTGGCACAAGAGCCTAGTTGGATGATTTGATGAGAGATTATGGAGTATAGGCTAGTAGATATAAATAAATGTTTTAAATCCTATGTTGTATTGTTTATGCTTTTGATCTGTATTAACAATGACATCCTGAGATGTTAATATATTGAAATAAATTTCTTCGGAAATTCTTTGATAAATCTTTATCATATTTTCTTTTGGAAACAAATTTCCCACCACTTTTCTTTAAAAGGTTACTCTTATTTGAAAATAAAGCATAAACAAATCGGTCTTTTCTGGACGTGAAAAATGGGAATGTCACATTTTTTGGACTTTGGTCTGGAGGAACCTCTATAAGTTAAGTTACACTCTAGTTTAGTGTAACTTATGTTTATAGTCATAAGTAGTTATTATAAGCTTATAAATAACAACTAACAGTCATTCGATGTTATAATACTGATTGATCTATTTACGGGAGAGGTGACTAGAATGGTCATGTTGGCTTGGTTGTTGTATTTCAGAAAGGCTATACGCCAAAATGGTCCTTAGTTGATAGAATTATTTGTATTTATTAGAATGATTGATAGGTCTAGCCTATCATTAAAAATGTTAGACTAAGACTTAGTCATAATGATACTAAGTCAGGTCAATGGAAATGTCAAGTGCTAGAAGCGAAGCGGGGCTGGAATTTCAAAACATCACTTTAACAAGTAAGTGCATATTAACTTCGACTTACGCATAGATATGAAGTTTCTTGATGATTTTTTTGTTAAATGTGCCTATTTTCTGTACATCCTGATATATGTGCTAGATGAAATATTATAACATGATTTTATATGATTTAAATGTATTTATATTTTAATATATTCGGTATAAAATGGATGATAATGATGAAATAGATTAGATGATATGAGGATAAGATGAGAGGCCTTGACTTTATAGATGATCTAGTCGTCTAGCGGAGTATAGATGATGACCATAGACTAATCTAAATAGTCCAGTGGAACGTTGGAAAGCTCGCAACCTGTAGGTTTTTTTATCTATGTTTTCACAAAAGGTGTAGTCCATCCCCCCTGGTTGCCTTATTGACATACATTTGCTAAGCAGTCTCATAAGCAGTGTTGTCCACCCCAATGCTTACAATGATCCTTAGGGTAGGTCCCTTATTATTATAATTAAATAATATATTTAAAGAATGTAATTATTATTTTGAACCTATACATAAGAATTATCAGTAATTCCAAGTTATAACACTAATTGATTTACTTACGATAGAGGTGACTATAATGGTCATGTTGGCTTGGTTGTTGGATTTCAGAAAGGCTATAAGATGATATGATCATGAATCCCAACTTACCTGCTTGGCTGATCCTTATTTGATAGAACTATCATTATTTATTGGAATGATTGATATGTCTAGGCTATCATTAGAAATGTTAAACTAAAACTTAGTAATAATGATACTAGGTCACATTAAACGAAATGACATGTGCTAGATGAAAAATGAGGAACAAATTTTGAATCATCACTTTAACAAGTGATTGCATAGTAACTTTGACTTACACATAACTATGAAGTATGTAGATGATTTTATGTTAAATGTGTCTATTATCGGTACTTCCTGATATATGTGCTAGATGAAATATTATAAAATGATTATATTTGATTTAAACATGGATATTGTTGGATAAGGTGTCTAAGTTCATAACTATTTCTTGTATGTACTTGACCCAGTTAGCATGGTCCATTTGGGTTGCATGGCATCATGATAATTGGATAGAAAAAATGAGAAGAAGAACACTTATGATTTGTTAATATATTATAAGTTATAATATAATAATATGAAATCAAATTATTTAATTAGTATTGATCAAGAATTAATTTGGAATTAATTTTGTGATAAAAAAGACTAATTAAATATATGGGGTTGATTGTGTAAATCATCTATTCTTATATTTGGTTTAATGATCCATGGTTTATTGAATTGGGCTAAAACCCATTAGGTGCTCCATGAATGCTCTATGGAGGTTAAAACCCATGGATCATGGAGGAAATGAAAAGCCATGTCAAATAGGGTTTACATGGTGTAACCCTACTTGTGACACACTATATAAAGACCCCATAGGCTAGCAAAATCGACACTAAGACTAGAAAAAGGAGGGCTAGGCGATTTTGAGTGATAGTGTACCTCTCTCAAAGTTATTCCAAGACTTGTGGGGTTGTGTGAAACATTTGAGGCATCACATTTGGGTGGTAGGCTCACAAAGTTCTTAAGGAATCTAAGCAACAAGAAAGGTATGTTCTTCTACTAGTTTTTATGTTTCAAGTTCCCCATGCCATGCTAGTTAGGTTAAGAACCTTGGAAAAATCAAATTTGCATGTATCTTAGTAAAACATAGATCCAAGGTTTCTAGTGTTGCATGTACACAATATGAGTGTTAGAATGCTTAAAACCCAACACACACACACACACACACACACACACATATATATATATATATATATATATATATATATATTGGGTAGAAAAAAGATGACAATGATGAAATAAATGAGATGAGATGATGATAAGATGAGAGGCCTTGACTTTCTAGATGATCTAGTCGTCGTGCGGAGTATAGATGACAACCACATACTATTCTAGACAATCTAGTGGAATGTAGGTAGGCTCGCAACCTGTAGGTGTTCTTGAACTATGTTCTCATAAAATTAGTACTCCATCCCGCCTCGTTGCCTTATTGACATGCATTTGATAAGGAATCCCCTAATCAGTGTTGTCTACCCCGATGCTTACATGATCCTTAGGGTAGGTCCATTGAGACAAGTATATAAGGTCATAATGTGAGGATAACGGGAATGGGTAATTAGGTGGAATTGTTTGATAAAAATAATAGAATTAAATAGTTTAATTATTGTGGGTTGAAACCCCATGTGCTCACCAGACTTCCCCAAGTCTGACCCACTTAGTTTCCATGTTTCAAAGGTAGCGATACGAAAGCACATGTGTGTTCAGATGATTTTGATGAGAGGATAATGGAATGTAGGCCAATTGGTTAATGTACTATTGTAAGTCCTGTAATCTTTCGTTTACGCTTATGTACTATATTGATGATGACATCCCAATGTTTTCAATATAAATAAAGTACATTTATTCTGAAATGCATTGATAATATTATTATCATGTTTTTGGAAACAAATTTTGCATTATAATTCTTTAAAAAGAACACTCTGCTTTTTAATAATCATAAATAAATCAGTCTTTTCTGGTCGTAAAATTTGGGATGTCACAGTTGTATCATTGCATTAGTTTAAGTGAATTAGGAATTTTGAGGATTTATAGACTTAAACTTAGAATGTTGAGCAATGATTGTCTTCTATATTTTAGCTAGTATGCCCGAAATGACAGATGCTCTAGCTTATTTTACGAATTATGCCTAAATTGATTTTATGTGCTAAATGATTTATGATATAGCATGCTATATCTATATGATACCTTTAGGTGACTCGGGATACCTGCCTAGGATGCTATTATTTGAATAAATCAATCATTTGTTATCGACCTAGATTTAGAAATTTTATGTGCTCAAGTTTCTAAATGTTAAATTATGGTATTAGAACTGGCATATAACTTTTTAGAGTGATAAGGAGAATTATGTTTCTAAACCTTCCCTATCTTAAATTCCCGTCACAGTACATTGAACGTCTACTTTGGTATATAGATTGACATGGTGAGAACTCGAAGCGGTTTACTAAACGATAATTGTTATCAACAACCTAAGCCTCGTGCAATCGAGCATGCATCCGTGGCAATACCTGCACAAGAACCAATTACGTTGGCAGGATTCCAAGGAACGATTCAGGCTATGATAGTAAAAAAAGGGAAGAGATGAGAGGAATGTTGAGTGATGATAGGGATGAGCCTATTGCACCTGCTCTGCAAAACTAAGTTGAATAAAGAACAGTCTGAGGAGGGAAACTACAACCAAACTGTTAGCCAAGCTGAGCCAAGAGTGGTTAGAAGGAACCAAAAAAATAGAGGAGATAATGGAAGTGGATGTAAGTATAAAAATTTTGTGACAGCTAAACCACCAAGCCTCTCTGGAAGCCTAACACCGGTGGAGGTCATGATTGGATTTATGAGATGCAGATGGTTTTTGAGAGTTGTGAATGTAGCATTTGGCAAAAGACCGTTCTTGCGATCAGACAGTTGAATATTGGGATATTAAGTTGGTGGAAGTTACTGGTTGATACCATGCACAACAGAGAAACTAGTAAGATGTATTAGGAATACTTTTTGGTGAAATTGAAAAGAGAATACTATTATGAGCAGGATCTTCCAGAAATCAACGAGTTCCAGAATCCAAAGAAGAGAAAAATGAGTGTCAGCGAGTATGCTGCAAGTTTTATGGAGAAATCAAAGCTTGTTCCTTATTTGGTTCCAACATAACTCTCCAAAATCAACAAGTTTGCTAATGGATTGCCAACGCACTTTGGTCCAATGGTCAAACTAGCAACTACTTAAAAAGCCTCCATTTGGGCAGCTACGAATGTTAAGACCCAGTTAAGAGACATGGGGATGGAGAGAGCTGAGGTAAGAGAGAAGATGAAGTTTGAGGGATCATCAAGATTCAACAAGAAAAGTAGATTCTCAAAGTATAGTTCCAAGAAGTTTGGAAGAGGAGGAGGTGAAGCAAAAGGTTGTGAGAAGTGAAAAAATAAGCACTCTAGGAAATGTAGCGAGGAGGTGACATGTTACAAGTGTAGAAGGAGGGGTCACTATGCCAACGAGTTTTCATCCAATAATTAGGTGTGTTACGAATGTGGTGAAAAGGGGAAAATTGTGAAGGACTGCCTGAAGAAGAAAGAGGCTACAAATCTTAATGTGTCACCGAGGCCAAAGGCGAGAGCATTCTAGATGACTCTTGAAGTAGTAAAGGAGGAAGAAGATGTCGCTTCAGGTACCTTTCTAGCAAATGATTTGCCTGCCAATATACTGTTTGATTATGGAACTAACTACTCCTTTATATCTCATAAATTTAGTAGAATACTAGCATTGCCTGTAGATAAACTATATAGTGCTCTAGTAGTAGAGATCGTTAGTGGGAAATTCAAATGTGTTATTGATTGCATTAGAAACATCCTCATTAACTTGAACGGAAATAAGTTCCACGTGGGATTGTTTCCCATTGAGTTGAACATCTTCAACATAGTATTAAAAATGGATTGGCTTAATGCGAATGATGGCGACATAATATGTAGAAAGAAAATGTTGGGAGTAAACCCACTCAGACAAAAGAAATTTATGGTGTACGGGGACAAACGCCGAGTAAATTGCAGAATCATTTCCATGATGAAAGCCATAAAGTGTTTAGCCAAAGGATGTACATCATATCTTGCATTCGTAACCGATGCAAAGAAAGAGAAAAAAGAGATGTAGAAAATATCGTTGGTATGTGACTATCCATATGTATTTCCCGAAGATCTTCCTGGCTTTCCCCCTTATAGACAAGTAGAGTTTAGGATAGACTTGTTACCAGGTACCACACTGATAGAAAAAACACCATATTGATTAGCACCAACGGAGATGAATGAGCTAATTATACAACTTCAGGAGTTGTTGGACAAAGGTTTCATAAGACCTACTTCATCACCCTAGGGAGCCCCGATATTATTTGTGAAAAAGAATGATAGAATTACGAGGATGTGCATAGATTATAAAAAGTTGAACAAGGCATCGGTAAAGAATAAGTACCCAATACCAAGGATTCACGACCTGTTCGATCAGATTCAGTGTGTGAGCTATTTTTTGAAGATCAATCATAGTTCAGGATATCATCAGCTGAAGGTGACAGAGTAAGACATCGAGAAGACAACCTTCAAAACAAGAAATGGACACTACGAGTTTTTGGTTATGTCATTCGGAATGACCAATGTTCCAATAGTATTTATGGATCTAATAAATAGGGTTTGTAAATTATTCCTTGATAAATAAATAATAGTGTCCATCGATGACATTCTTGTATACTCGAACAACCAGTAGGAGCATGGCAAACACTTGAGCGAAGTGTTAGAAGTTTTAAAGATGGAGAAACTATATGAAAACTTCTCCAAATGTGATTTTTGGATCTGAGAGGTGCAATTCTAGGGTCATGTGTTTAACTAAGAAAGAATAATGGTAGATCCAAGAAAAATTGAATCGGTAATGAAGAAGGGACAACCAAAAAGCCCAACTGAGATTCGTAGCTTTCTAGGATTAGTTGGATATTACAGAAGGTTTATCCAAGAATTTTCTTCAATAGCTACTCTGTTAACATCTTTGACCAATAAAGGAGCTACTTATACATGGACTGAGAAACACGAAGAAGCTTTTGAGAAGTTAAAGAAGAAACTATGTGAAGCACCGATTCTTTCTTTACTCGACGGATTTAAAGACTCCACAATTTACACTGATGCATCTAGGTTTGTGTGAGGTTGTGTTCTAACCCATAGAGATAAAGTAATCGCATATGCATCCCGATAATTGAAATAGAATGAGAAAAACTACCCCACTCATAATTTTGAGTAGGCAGCACCAGTTTTTACGCTAAAGATATGGACACATTATCTTTTATGCGGTAAAGTGCAAACTCTTCGCTGATTATAACAGTCTCCATTATCTTTTTAATAAGAAGAATGTAGGAACGGTTTTTCACCATGGATCTTTAAGAATCGTGTGGCAATGATCAAATCATGTATATTAGTGGTAGTTAATTCCAATTATAACTACCCACGATATAAATAACTTAATCACAAACACACATTCTATAAACATCAACGACCGAAAATTGTTGCTAGGTTCTCTTTTATTTTTTTGTTCTCAACTGAACTAAACACCCCCCCCCCCCACACACACACACACACACATATATATATATATATATATATATTCATATAATCTAACTCTCTATTGTGTGGATGTAAGGATTAATATGAACCAATCGTTTCAAAGTCCTATATAAGGGTAAAATTGTAACCTTACCTATTAATTTATTTTGGTAATTAAATAAATATTTAATTAATCGATTTAGTTTAGTCATTATATATACAATTAATTATATTCCAAAACTATAATTTCTAAAATAATTGGTCAATTTTCCTTAAATCCAATTGCATCTCAACAACCCTAACGTTGCATCTTAATAACCCTATCGTTCCATCCTAATTTCTTACTGGAAATGGTTCTAATTGCGACAACCATCAATTTTAGTCAAACAAAGTCAACAAAAGTCAACGAGGTCAACCCAACTCGTATTAGAATTTAGGTGAATTGTAATATTCCCTAATACGTCTAATGTACAATTGACAAATTATAATGTAAAGTACCACTCTTATTGGAAATTATCGAACATAAACCCTAAGTAAGGTTAGTATTGTAACAATTCGGTAATTCAATTTTATATTATTTTAGTATAAATAAGATTCATAAGTTGATGTAATAGAATTCATAATCCTTATACTACATGGAAAATTCATAACAATGGCTACAAATACGAAATTTTGGTAAATTCGTCACCAAATACGACAAATTCCATACCCGGGCAAAAATGCCCAACTTTTAATGGAAAGAATTTAGAAATCAACCTATTTTTTCATGTAACGTATTATTATTTTTGTTAATAATGATTTTATTAACAATTGGAATTTTTATAATTCAAATTAAATATTTCTACATCATTTATACCATATTTTCTTTATAAAAAAAACACCATGCTTTTTATAAAAATGTCAAGATTTATATAAAAATTAGACGAGTTGACTTTGGTGCATAAAAAGCCCAACTATGGTAATGTATTGCTCCAACTTCCCACAAAAACATATTACCCAACATATAACCAAGTCATTAACCAACAAATAACCATGAATGTCACCTCACCCCACCACCCTCCCTCCCCTCCCCCTCCCCCATAAATTAGGTCCACCTTCCCCTCCCCCCCCCTCTCTCTCTCTCTCTTCATCTTTATCTCTCACTTTATCTTCTTCATTCCTCCATAATCCTCTCAAGAACAAGCTCCAATCTTTCAAAGATAATTCTCCATAAGTTGGTTCTTAACTTTTTGGTAAGCTTTTCTCCATAAATCTAGTGATTCTACACATAAAAATACTAGTTTTGTTACATTTACACACATTTATATGTGTTATTATCCATAGGGTAATACCATCTTCAAGTGTTCTAAGCTTTAGGATCTTCATCTTCATCTCTTTATCCACTAAGAAATTCATTTAAGGTGAGTTCATACCCCTTCATTTTCAAGTTTTTCCAAGATTTAGGGGGGGGGGGGGGATACAAGTAAAAAAATCCTATTTGGATGATCTAACGGCTATGCAAACTAAAAATACAAGTTATGTCACTAAAACATATCTAAGCTTAAAAGTCAGCTTTTTATAGAAAAGTTGTCGTCTGTTCACGAACTATTTTACCCTGCTTAAAATTCATATATTTCAAAACTGTTCAATATGCTAATAGTTCAGGTATATAGCTTTTTAAGGACAACTCGAACGAGTTCATAAGATTTTTATACTTGTGTTTAGATGTAAGTTGATATGTTATAATATTTTAAAACATCTATACATGATAAGTTACATGTATTTATATATTTGATTATATTAATGGACTTAACAAAACATTCATAATAAACTATAATTGATATAGTTTATGGGTCACAAATACTACTTTATCATTTTGCACGAACCATATAATTATTTAAAGGTATAATTATTATTACACTATGTAACCACTATGGAAGGGTAATTCTTTCATTTGCAAAAAGGACTTTCATTACACTAGATGTAAACCTGTTAATACAATTTTGTGAGACATAGCTTTTACCGTACCTAGTTGAGTACATACTAAAGTTCCTAAATTATAAACAGAGTCTCGGTAAGAGAGCATGACACTTGTATATAGATCTATACGGGATTGACAAGCCCCCACCTAATCTGTTAGCTACAGTTAGACCGGCAGATCTAGTGTGACAAATGTCTAACATTCCGACGCCTGAAGAACGTCGTAGTAGGCCAACTAGTCGTTAGCACAATTATAATAACTCACATGGGGTATTAATAATATATTTGGTTTACGGGGCTAACATACATTCAATCGGTTTTATTAAGCAATAAAACTACATAATACTATTTTCCATTACAACACTACTTACATTTTTGGTCTTTGGATTTAAGACTTACAACTTATTTTTAAAGAAAATATTGGATTATCTGAAAGTACACTCTATCATTTTTACAAGGAAAAGTTACCAATTTTTCTCATACAAAACTCTTATGAACTCACCAACTTAATTGTTGACACTTTTTCAAAACCACTTGTATACTCAGAAAATCAGTAGATAGGTAACCAAAGCGTTTTGATGATGGGGCGCCGCAACATCACGTCATTTACTTTTGTCATATGTATTTGGTATCAAGTAAATAATGGTTTGGATACAATCTAAACTTCTTAATTATCAAGATGATGGTTGTATGTTTTGATCATTATTATTCATTATGTTATGATACTATACATGAAAGTCATCTACGCTCAGACGTTTCCGTCGTTCTGGTTTGGGGGTGTGACACTAATCCGCGCACAATCGAAGATGGCGTCGTAGCCCAGATGGGAAAGATACCCATGTCGTTCACAGTAAGCCAATTTCTACTTTTTCCATTCTAATTTCTATTTAATCTCTCAGTCTCATTTTTTTAGTTCCACTGTGGTATATCGGTGGCAAAATAAAATTCCATCTTCCACCATCGCCACCTTATTTGAAAAGGGACAAAGACCTCATAAACCGAACCCCAAATACTTTGGGTAAAAAATCACGTGGCGGTCGAAGACTTGTTTTTATTTATTTATTGTTTCAAGTATTGTAGGTGGTAATTACTAAGTACAATCAATTTCTTTTCCCACGTACACCTGCAACATTGAGGGACGCATATAATAGGTGGTAATTACTATTTAATTCTATATTTTAGATTTAGTATTTTTTTGTATTATATATTAATTTCTTCAATGTTGCTTACAATTAGATAACGTTTTTTTTTTCTATTATACCAGTTGTTTGTTTGTTTGTTTTTTTACCTCATTTATTACATCAGAAGTTTTATTGGAAGCACCTAGCAAATTATCACATTTTAGACTTGTGGTTTTTAAGAAGATGGTTATTAATTAATTACATCAAAAGCTTTATTGGAAGCTCCTTGCAAATTATCGCTTGTAAAATTTGAAAATCCTGCCATCGATCGGATAGATCATATGTAGTTTCAAATGAAAAAAATAGACCAGACACTTTTGAAAATCATGCCTTATTTACCATATCATCATTTAAATATAACATATATAAAAATTATCAATATTTCTTTTGTTTTTTTTGGTAGATGTCACACCCCCAAACCAGAACGGCGGAAACGTTCGGGGGCGGAGGACTTCATGTAAGTATCACAACACATGCAATATAGTAATCCAAGTACAAACAACCTTTTGATTAATAAGTATAAGTTTTACATAAGTGTTTAAACATTACATATTCAAACACCAAAGTAGGTACAGTAGAAGACAAGAGTCGCGGTACGGTACTAGGTAGTCTTCTCAAGAGCTTCGGGAGTGTACCTGTCTACTGGAATCCTGAGAATACAAGTTATATGAAAAGAGTAGATCAGCATTTAAGCTGGTGAGTTCATAAGTATTTTAGTTCTGTAAAGTATACTCTAGGTTCTTTGGAAAAGTTCACTGGTTCCTCCAGAAAATCCTATATTTCCTGAGGTGATAAACTGATAACCTCAATAGTTTCCCTCTGTAATTACTTAGTTGATATTAATTATGTATACCCTCATATCGAACTGACAGTGAAATGGGTGTATCTTCCCTAAGCCCACAACCAAACAAGGAACAGGAAGTAAGGCGGAAGTCACACATTTCACTGTCAATCGGATATTACTTATATATCACTCTGATGTAATAACTAAGGACTTATAGAATTAACCACTAAAGGTCTTTTATGTTATACTAGTTTACAGAGATTGAATGACTAAGTTTCATTTGATAAGTGGTTTAATTCCATAACCCGTTTCATTTGTAAAAGTGGTTTAATCCCATAACCGTTCCATTTGTAAAAGTGGTTTAATCCCATAACTGTTCCATTTGTAAAAGTGGTTTAGTCCCATAAACTGTTTCCTTTGTATAAGTGGTTAAATCCCATAACCCGTTTCTTTTGAATAAGTGGTTTAATTCCATAAACCGTTTGATTTGTAAAAGTATTCTTAGTTATATGTGCTCTATGGTAAAAACCTTAGTACTAATCCTGGAAAATATTATATTATCCATAATACTGCCTTGTGGTTTTAAATGTTCAAAAACAGAAGTACAAGTATATTTACCATACTTGATTTCATGATTCGTAGCTTTTACTGTAAGTAAAAACTACAGAAGGTATATTTGGTCGGGATGTAATTATCTTTTCTTACTGTTTTAAGAGAAGTAGATTACTTAGTAATTCACTCATTGTTTTATCCATGTGAGTTCTATTAACCATACTAATATGACTGATATGCATGCGGTGACGTTCTTCAGGAGTCGGAATGGAATGATATTTAACACCCTAGGCCTGCCGGCCAAACTGTAGCGAACAGTAGAGGTGCGGGATTGTCAGTCCCATATAGATCTATACACAAATTCACGCTCTCCTTACAAGAGATTCTGGTTAATAGGTCAGGACTAAAGCTCATACTTAGATAAGTAAACCGCGAAGGGTTTCACAAATTTATTGTTTCAACGAGATTTATGATGTATTATTACCTCGTGATTGCTAACCCTGGTACTCTGTATCGTACATTTGTTAATGCAAACCCGGTATGATGTATCTTTACTTCTTTAATATGTTATTCGTATATTAAAGACATTATACATATCCTGGTATAGTTAAATAGGTTTTGGTACCTTCCTTGGAATGTGAATCATACTCGTATATTTAGTTTTGAATCATAAATTATACCTACTATAACTTATATGCTCTATCTGGTTAACATGATTTCTCATGAATGAACACCTTTGCTCAGCCTGATACATAGGTAATGATACCAAAATGAGTGACCTTTTTATACTAATATATGTATAATATATATAATTAAGAAGGAAACGACCTTCGGACAAATAACACAACCTTAACTCCACATCTAAACAAGGAAAAGGAAATAAGATAATTCATCAGTCCTAAGTCCTTCAAATCTTAATTATATATTTATACATATATAAACATGATTTTTGGCATTTATAATTTGAAATAATTTATAAAACATTTTTCAAAGAATTTAACGGAGTTTACATGACTTTAAAGATTTAACATGGCTTTAAGTCATTTTGGATGTATTTGGTAATTCTTGAAAGCATACGAAAACTATTTGCGTGATTATTATCATATACAGTTATTAACACAATTTAATATTGTGTTAAACTTGTATTCCCCCCTAAAAAGCATTTAGAAACCATTAAAAATGTAAATTATAGGGGTATGAACTCACCTTGATAAGAGGTGATTCGGACAGCGTTTCGTTTCCCGGAAAAGAGTTTGTTTGACGAAAAACCGGCTAAAACCGGGCAGAGTTTCGATAGGAGAGAGGATGAATTCTCGAGAATTACGGGGCTCCGGGGCTTGCTTCAGGCTTTGGATGTGATACCGGGGCCTTCGGGGGTCGTGAAAAAGTCTAGGGGGTGAAAAGGTGAGAGATGGTGAAATTTGGGGTGAAAAACCTCTCAAATCCGAGAAGTCTCGCAACCTTTATATAGGGGTGCGAGGGTGTGGTCCGAAGGGAGACAGTTGGCGAGGGTGAGGAGTCAGCAGCCACGCGTCGTTCATGCGAAGGGTACACGTGCGAGGGTCGGACAGATGGTGGCTTCGGACTTGACCAACCTTCGGTCCAATTGGAGGATGCCACGATGCGAAGGGGTGTCCGATGCGAAGGTGTAGGCTTCTTAGTGGACCGCAGCTGTGGTCCAATCTGATGGTAACACGGCGATTTGCTCTCCAACCCGAAGATGACACGTGGCAGTCTCGCATGCGAGGGTGACGTGGCAGAATAGTGACTATGCGATTTTTCTCGGTTTTTGAGCCAAAAACTTCTAGAATTCATAACTTTTGCATACGAACTCCGTTTTTGACGTGCTTTATATGCACGCGTAGGTAAAATTATACTCTACGACTTTCGTTTAGACTTTGTCAGCTAATTTTGATTTTATTTTTAATATTATTATTTTTAACAAACCGGGACACGAAAATCCGTTAAAAATTCAAAACTTCTTCATCCGACGTCCATTTTCGTCTGTCTTTTTACCGTTGTGCTACTTTTGTCGAGACCTTTGATTCTCGTTTAAGTTGCGTCGGCTAAATATCGATCGATTTATATTTCGAATTTTTAGCTGTCTACTGCTAAACCGAAACTTTGAAAAATCATAACTTCCTCATACGAAGTCAAATTTTGACGTTCTTTTATGAACGTTCTCGGTTTAACATATTCTACAACTTTTATTTAGATTGTTAAGTCTAAAAATCTTTTTATCGAAAATTCTCTTTTTACGCTGAACAGTGTTTTGCCGGTTTTATCGCGGATTTTCGATTGGTCATAACTTCTTCGTTATAACTCGGATTTCAGTGTTCTTTATATTTTTTGAAACCTTGTTACAAACTCTACCACTTGGTTCATACCAATTATGATTATAGATCAATAAATTTTTGACCAAAATTTGACTGGTGTCACATTATCCCCCCGTTAGAGGGAATTTCGTCCCGAAATTAAGTCTAAAGTGATACTCATGGACTATGTCTAATCTTCCCTTTCCCAAGTGAATTCAGGTCCCCGGTTTGTAATCCAGCGAACCTTCACTAACGGGATAACACTTTGCGTGGTTCTTTAGATTTCCCTATCCATGGTTTTTATTGGTTCTTCTACAGAGTGTAGACTTTTATATAACTTGATTTCATCAAGTGAAATAACAAGTGTTTTATCGGATAGACACCTCTTAAAATTAAATATGCGAAAGATGGGATGATTATTATTATGTTTTTGTGGTAGTTTAAGATTAAAGGTACAAGACCAATTCCGGCAATAACCTCAAATGGTCTTATGTACTTTGAGTTTTGTATTTCACGCTTTATAAAGCGCATCTTGTCTTTCCTGAGTGAGACCTTCATATGACAAGGTCATCAATCTTGGAATTCCAAGGGTTTTCATTTATCGAAGCCGTAGTTTCTCTGGTTAACTCTGGAAGCTTTATGGAGCTTTCGGATTCGTATTTTGTTTTTGGTAGTTTCTCAGATGAATTCCAGATGAGCGAGGGTGATGTGTTGAAATTGGATCTCTAGCTAGTTGCGTATTACCTAATATAGTCTAGTGCAGATGGGATCGGTACTTGTGACCGCATAAGGTTTTGAATGGAGCAACTTGAATGCTAGTGTGATAATGGTCTCAACTAATTGGTAAATGGGTATCCCATTCTTTACCATAGCCGATCCCATCGAATCATGACTACTCTAGTTCCTAGAGAATTTTGAGTGACGGCCTGAACTAGAAGATGATTCTATTATCTCAGTGGAGATAACAGATATTCGCATACCGTGCTCTCACACGTTCCAATTATCTTCTCTACTAGCCACATTTTCAGGTCTCACGGCTTCCTGTTGACCCTGCTTACTTTGTGTGGAGAGATTTGAATGGGTTATCATAGTCAATGATTGGAACTATGACCTAGGTACTCTTTTCGACTTAGGGTGTTAGTTACTATATTGGCTTTATCGAGATGATAACGAATTTAAAATTCGTAGTCATTTAGTAGCTCGACCCACTATTGTGGTCTCATGTTGAATTCTACCTGGTAGAATACATGATGTTGGCTTTTGCTCCGAAGTTCCTGATCAGACTCATACTTGGCTCATCCATCATCACCTCGTGTATACAAGTCGTATATAATTTAGATTTCCCAAAACGTTCAGATGGGTGACTCTGCCCCACGTCCACAACCAAACAAGGAACAGGAGATCTTGTTAAGTCTAACTTATATACCACCCTCGTGTATACACTTAGCAACGATAGATCAAGTTAATGAGTTCTTAGTCTCTATTCTTGAACTTGACCTGTGGTACAATGATTTTCCTATGAGATCTATTGAGGTATTTCAGTAGTTACTGACTTCTAAGACTACTTTTGTGCTTTTCGTTTGAAGTTTCCTGTCTACTAAGTAGGCTAGAATGGCGTGGTACTCTTCTCATGGGTACTTCTGAAGTTTTGAAACGAGAGGAAACCTAAGGGTTTTGTGTTATGGATTGAAAGAATTTCATCTTACGGCCGATTAAGGAAAAGTTCTCTTATACAGCTTAAGAATTTTCACATGGTAAGGGCCAGGCCAAACCATGTCGAATGAGGATGTCAGAACTTTCTCGATGAAATAGATATTAAGTCGTTCTGGGATGAATGATTACTAGAATGATATCCTAAGTACCTAAGTTTTCCGCACTTCTGGTTTTATTCTGTTATTATCACTACGAACCCCTTTTTGATTCGAAGTTGGTGGGTACTACCAATACGAGGGTCCTGATAAATTTAAATTATGAACTTTCATGAAACAATCCTTACTAGGTCTCTCTATAATTGCTTGGTCCATACAAGTCATGTATAATTAAGATTGGTAAGACCTTAGACTGAGCAACTGTAACACCCAAAGTTTTGAAGACCAAGAAAGGAAAGAAAACCCTAAGTTTAGGGGTCGACTCGGCGAGTCCAAGGAGGGACTCGGCAAGTCCGAGCGGGATCCGGGTCGAGGTGTAAGTGACCAACTAGGCGAGTCAGACAAGTGGACTCGGCGAGTCTGGTATGTGCAAGGAAAACCCTAAATTCGGGACTTGGAGCCTATTTTAGCGCCACATTCTCTCCCCTAGGGTTCCTTTACTGCCTCTTTCACCCAGAACATTAAACCCTAGCAGCCATATCCTTTATTTGAGCCATTTGTTGCCTTGGAAGGTGCACTAAAGCTTGGAGAAGGAAGAAGGAACTTGGAGGAGCAAGAAGGGACTAGAGATCTGGGATTGTGAGTTCATTCTGAGCATTTGGAGGTAATAAACTAGTTCCTGGACCCTTTTTGCACCTAGATCTATGTGTGGTTGTTGGCGCTTTTTAGCCATAGTGTTATTATTTTGAGTTAGAAGCCAGGTCTGAAGTTGCTACTTCAGATCTAAGCATATTATGGTCTTGAGAAGCATAAAGTAGCAGCCCTTGAGTTGATTATGGAGCCTCCTTGCCTTAAACCCTAGTTTGTGGTGTATTTTGCCTAGATCTCTTTCTCTACATGTAAAGTTTTCAACTTTACGTGAGGAATGGGTTTGGGAAGGGTAGATCTACAGTTTGGAGTCCATGCATGACTCAAAAGTCCTCTGCATGAATGGAGATCTGAATGGACTCGGCGAGTAGCATGAAGATTTGGAGAAACTCGACGAGTGGGATGAACAGCTCGTCGAGTCAGATGAAGATGGGCAGGAACTCGGCGAGTTGGAAGAACAACTCGGCGAGTCTATTGAAGGTTGTCTTGGACTCGGCGAGTCAGGTCGTGAAACCCCAAACCCTTCGAGTTGAGACTCGAATCAGTGAGTTGAATAGAGACTCGGTGAGTTGGAGAGGTCAGGACTCGGAAATTGGTAGACTCGGTGAGTCGAGTCGCAAAGAGAAGGACTCTGAACATATGAACTCGGTGAGTCAATAGGGCGACTCGGCGAGTAAGGTTGACCTGGAAGGTTGACTTTGACTAGGACTTTGACTTTGACCAGAGTTAACTTGGTTGTCTTTTGGGGGTCAGTTAGACTCAGTGTTGCTTTGACATTGGTAGCTCGGGGAGCGAGTGGAGCAAGAGTTCAGAGAGTTGCGGGGCAGCAGCTAGTAGGTTCTTCAGTCAGTTCAGCCAGTGCAGGTGAGTTTCCCTTTGTATGAATTGGTCTATGGCCACAATAACGGCCCATGTAGTGGGCGTGGCCCTGTGAAAGGCAAGGCCTAAGTGAAACAGATCTGTATCCGAGCGGGGCTCGAAGCCAGGCGGGGCCTGGAGCGGCGGGGCCGTTGTAGCGGGCGAGGCCCGAGGTAGGGGGCGAGGCCCGAGATAGCGGGCGTGGCCCAGTATGTGCAGTATGTGGTTATGCATGGTATGTGGTAGGGTGGGGAACTCACTAAGCTTCGTGCTTACGGTTTTCAGTTTTGGTTTCAGGTACTTCCGGTAGCGGAGGGAAGAGCTCGGGGTGATCGCATGGCACACACCATAGTTTAAGAAAGCCTGGGAATGTTTACTCTGATAACGAACATGTATTTTGGAAACTAATACTCTGTTTATGTTTTAAAATGATGAATTTGCTTAAAGTAATGTTTTATTAAAAGAAATTTTTGGTCTTGAATTTTGGGACGTTACAAGTTGGTATCAGAGCCTTGGTTTGAGGGATTCGAACATGCTCCTAAGCATGTCTGAACTCAAACTGAGGGATTGGTATAGAAGTTTACAAAATGAAAAGACAATTTTGTAAAAGAGAGTTTTGTGAAAGAAAACAGTTTTAGAAAAGAAAAAATAATTCAGAAAGGAAAGAACTTTGAAAAGAGAAGAGGGGTGTGGTGCATGCAATCAGCCGAGCTCAAGTAAGTACCCCAAAATACCCATACAAGCTTATGTTATGATTATCAGTTAGTAGAACAGCATGCTAGATTAGGACTAAGGATCTAGGGAGGATGCCTTATGTGCCTATTATATGTGCTTTAAGTTGCATGATAGTGCTGATTAGACAGTAGTAGGATAGCCTGTTTAGGTTATGCCTGAGTTATGAGTTTGTGTTGCATGCTAGTTCAAATTTTTGCTATTTGTGTATGATTGTTTGAGTATGTTGTGGTTAGATTTTCCCCTTGTCTGAATGCTGCTTGCTTTGTGCATTGTGGGAATTTGAGTGATGGGAGTTAGCCATTAAGTGGATACGCCACGTCACATGTGATCATGGTTGAATAATCTCAAAGTGTTGGATTTGGCCCTATTGCGCAGCTCTCGTTTGAGTCTAACCGTTGTAAGGACGAGTCTTTTACTCGAAGGATTATCTGAGCCTCGTCACATGTGATGGTATCCAGGTGATGACTAATTGGCATCGCGAGGAGGCCTTCAGCAACTGAGGACTGGTTTGAGTTGAGTCAGAGGTTTCCCTAGGGTCAGCCTAGGATGAGGTAGTGCTGGGAGCAGAAGTAGTAGAAAGGGACCTGGTGGAGTCAAAGAAATTCCTGAGGAAAGTACGGATAGATGTGGAAGGTAGTATGAGCCCGTACTACTGAAAGCAGAGGATTCGTACTCAATTCGGGAAAGGCCGAGACAAGACCGGGAACCTGGTAGGGTGTGTTGGTCTCGCATTAGTGTTGAGTATTCTGATAGTGGTTGTGGTATATTTTCAGCATGGTGACGTTGTGAGAGAGACTAGCGGGCGGATCAGGCGCTGGAGAGGGATCAGGCTCGGGTTCAGGGGCCGAGCAGCTCAAGGAGCGAATGAGGGAGTGGATACCCGCCGAGGTTACGCGCAGTATTTTAAATCAGACTCCTGTGATCTTTGGTACGGTCAAGGAGGGTATATTGGAAATTTTGGATGAGAGGCTGGGAGCCTTCCGTACTGAGATGATGGCATTGATGGGAGCGCGTACCTTGACATTTCAAGAGTTCAGGGCTTGCGGAGCACCAAATTATCATGGGGCTAGGGACCCCATCGCTAGTAGCAGATGGTTGGCTAATGTTGCCAACGCATTCCGTACGAGCCGGTGTCCTGAGGGGGACAAGGTCAGACTCGCTTCGTGTCTTCTGAAGGACAGGGCGAGGGATTGGTGGGAGGAGATTGGTCATGCTTTGGGGGATGATGTCGTGTTGGACGCGATGACTTGGAGCGATTTCTCGGCCAGGTTCAGGGCGGAGTTTTCGCCGATTATTTAGGTGCGGCAGTTGGCACGGGAGTTTAAGGATTTAACGCAGACCACTGAGACTGTGGCGGAGATCACCGCCAAGTTCAGGGAGAGGGCTCTTCTTGTACTGCAGTATGTCGCGGATGAGGAGATGAAGAAGGCCCGATACCATGAGATGTTGAGGGATGACATCAGGGAGTTCGTGAGCAGATCCAGCTGTAAGACGCTGGAAGATATCATCTCTCGGGCTAAAGAGAGGGAAATCGATTTGGAGCAGATCCGGAAGAGGAAGTCGGATGAGGTTCAGGTAGCTGCAGGTTCGGGCAAAAGGCCCAAGGGATCGGATTCGAGATCGAGGGATTATCAGGACCGCAGTCGGTGCGGGAAGTGTGGCAGGGCGCACGGGGGCGCGTGCAGGAGTGGTAGCGGTGGTGAGTCTGGTTGTTTCAAGTGCAGCCGGACTGGTCATTTCAGCAGGGATTGTACTGTTACCACCACGCAGGGATCAGACTTGTTATGTTTTCACTGCAATCAGTGGGGCCACAAGAAGGCCCAATGCCCCAGTTTGTTTTCAGCAGGACGGGTGATGGCACCTGCCCCTGCAACTTTGAGGATCACAGACGGTCGTCAGGGCCGTGAAGAGGCGTCTGCGGTAGGAGGCAGAGCTCTTCAGATGACTACCTTAGAGGCGCGATCATCACCGGACATTGCAGGTATGCGATTTCTGTTTTCAGTTCTTTTATTTGTGCATGATTATACTGTTATGGTTCTACATCATTATCGGTAAGAGTATTTTATTTTTTGAGCGGTTGAATGTGATCGAGTTATATGCCATCTGCATACCTTGGATATTCGAATGGTAGTAAGGGGATGTACCCTATTGGAGAAGGCTACATAGGATGCAGTAACTGTAGCATGCTTGGGAGGGACTTGATATGTCTCGCTAGATCGGGGTTGTATAGTGTTAGAAATGGGTTAGTTAGATCCCTAGATATGGTAAACATGGGTCCCTCAACAGATTGATTATGGAATGGTAGCAAGGAATTATTTTGAGTATTGAGCAACAAGGGGTAAGCAGGATCGAAGTGGGGGAGAATCCTCCGAGTGTGCAAAGGTAGGAGCACGCAGGTCCAAAGTGAGTGTCCGATCTCCGAGAAGGAAAAGAAGTGGTTCAGCGTTTGATGGATCGAGGATTTCAGGGTTGGGAGTTTGAGAAACTCCCCATCAACTAGTGCGTGTGTTGGTACTGGTTAGTACGTGGTTGGGAATACAGGTTGTGGATCGCCGTAGGACTCGAGGGAGTCGGAATGAGGATCTTGAGAGCTAATGGCACATGGGTGCCCTAGTAGTAGCAGTCAGTGGTAGAAAGTGATGTAAGACTACGGGGCAGCCGTAGCATTCACTAGCAGTCAGCAATGGATGGTGATGTAAGACTACGGGTAAGTCGTAGCATTCCTTAGTAGCTTCGTTAGCGGAGTTGGGGCGAGGCCCTTATCTCCTAGTGATCAGATAAGGATCAGGAATGGGTAATGGATGAGAATGATAGGGAGTTTTCCTGTATAGCCCTAGAAAGGTGAGACATTGGGAGAGGCCTCTCTAGGATATAGTTGGGTGAGACCCGTGGGCGAGGCCCGTATGAGATTAGCAGTGTAGATGAGACCTGAGAGCAGGGTTGCTCAGTAGTATGGTTGGGTGAGATCCGTGGGCGAGGCCCGAGCAAGAGTGATTAGACTAGTGGGACTAGAAGGGTAGAGGCGGGTGGGACCCGTGGGCGAGGCCCGTGAGTTTTAGCAGCACAGGTGGGACCTGGTAGGGACCTTAGTGTCAAGTTAGGGGATCGGGGATCCCAGGATTGTAGTGCCTGAGTGGCAGAATAGATTGAGCAGTTATAGGTGGTCGAAGTTTCTTCGGAAGTCGCTGGGAGCGACTAGTGGTGGTGTTGGGACTAGCTACCGGTGGGAGCCGGTAATCCAGACATTGATAGGTTGGTAGGGACCAGGGTGGTCTCAGTTCATCCGGAAGGCAGACAAGGAATAACAGGATTTTCAGTCAGTAGTACTGCGGGTAAGCAGTGTATGGTGGAATTCAGTTAGTTGAATCGAGGGGTGCTCGACACCAAGTTTTGGCAGAGAGGAGTGTCAGTGGTTACTGACGGTGATGACCCGTATTGGGAATAGTGGGTGTGATGGAGTTGGTGAAGGATGGGACCTTCACAGTGTCAGAGGAAATAGTTGGATATGGAGCTTCGCCTTGGGAAGGCAAGGGAATCGCATGAGGAAAGAAGGGGTGAATCCCTATGGGTTCAGTTGCAGTACTCAGAGAGTACCAGAAGGTTGTCGGTTGAGTAAGTTGTGTTTCCAGAATGATCAGGGTCAGAGTTGACCCGAAATGATTATCCGCAAGGAGTGATGCTAGTCAGAATGACCGGGTGGAAGACCAGCGAAGGTGGGCAGCTGGTGTTGAAATAATTGGTGGGGTATTGGACGCAGATCGCATGCGGTGGGCCATGGCAAACTTCGAGGATGAAGTTTAGTTTAAGTGGGGGAGATTTGTAACACCCAAAGTTTTGAAGACCAAGAAAGGAAAGAAAGCCCTAAGTTTAGGGGTCGACTCGGCGAGTCCAAGGAGGGACTCGGCGAGTCCGAGCGGGATCCGGGTCGAGGTGTAAGTGACCAACTGGGTGAGTCGGCCAAGTGGACTCGGCGAGTCTGGTCTGTGCAAGGAAAACCCTAAATTCAGGACTTGGAGCCTATTTAAGTGCCTCATTCTCTCCCCTAGGGTTCCTTTACTGCCTCTTTCACCCAGAACATTAAACCCTAGCCACCATATCCTCTATTTGAGCCATTTGTTGCCTTGGAAGGTGCATTAAAGCTTGGAGAAGGAAGAAGGAACTTGGAGGAGCAAGAAGGGACTATAGATCTGGGATTGTGAGTTCATTCTGAGCATTTGGAGGTAATAAACTGGTTCCTCGACCCTTTTTGCACCTGGATCTATGTGTGGTTGTTGGGGCTTTTTAGCCATAGTGTTATTATTTTGAGTTAGAAGCCAGGTCTGAAGTTGCTACTTCAGATCTAAGCATATTATGGTCTTGAGAAGCATAAAGTAGCAGCCCTTGAGTTGATTATGGAGCCTCCTTGCCTTAAACCCTAGTTTGTGGTGTATTTTGCGTAGATCTCCTTCTCTACACGTAAAGTTTGCAACTTTACATGAGGAATGGGTTTGGGAAGGGTAGATCTACAGTTTGGAGTCCATGCATGACTCAAAAGTCATCTGCATGAATGGAGATCTGAATGGACTCGGTGAGTCCTTTGAGTGGACTCGGCGAGTAGCGTGAAGATTTGGAGAAACTCGACGAGTGGGATGAACAGCTCGTCGAGTCAGATGAAGATGGGCAGGAACTCGGCGAGTTGGAAGAACAACTCGGCGAGTCTATTGAAGGTTGTCTTGGACTCGGCGAGTTTGTTCTTGGACTCGGCGAGTCAGGTCGCGAAACCCTAAACCCTTCGAGTTGAGACTCGAATCAGTGAGTCGAATGGAGACTCGGTGAGTTGGACAGGTCAGGACTCGAAAATCGGTAGACTTGGCGAGTCATGGACTGACTCGGCGAGTCGAGTCGCAAAGAGAAGGACTCTGAAAATATGAACTCGGCGAGTCAATAGCGTGACTCGGCAAGTAAGGTTGACCTGGAAGGTTAACTTTGACCAGGACTTTGACTTTGACCAGAGTTAACTTGGTTGTCTTTTGGGGGTCAGTTAGACTCAGTGTTGCTTTGACATTGGTAGCTCGGGGAGCGAGTGGAGCAGGAGTTCAGAGAGTTGTCGGGCAGCAGCTAGTGGGTTCTTCAGTCAGTTCAGCCAGTGCAGGTGAGTTTCCCTTTGTATGAATGGGTCTACGGGCACAATGCCGGCCCATGTAGTTATGAGTAGAAGACCCGGGGGTTAGCCCTAGGCACAGTATGGTAGTATGATATTCGGGACAAGGTCCAATGATAGAGGGCGGGTGCCCAAGGTATGGTTTATGTGATAGTTTATACTTGTTGTTTGTGTGATACTTGTATGTGCCTGGTAGGGAGGTGAGTGTGGGCGAGGTCCCGTATCTCACCAATAGCAGAGTGTGGATGGTGTTCCATATCTCAGTAGCAGCAGAGCACGGGCGAGGCCCAAGTTAGGGAAGGATTGAGGGTGGGCTGGGCCCGTCCCTCACTATCAGCAGGAGTATGGACGGGGTTCCATGACTCATCAATAGCAGGACAAGGGCGGGGCCCAGAGATAGGCGAGGCCTTAGGACAGGATCCGTTAGTATGTGTTTAGATTATGTGATGTGATGTGATATGCTTACGTGCTATTATATGTTAGTGAGCGAGGCCTAAGTGAAACAGAACTGTATCCGAGCAGGGCTCGAAGCCAGGCGGGGCCTGGAGCGGCAGGGCCGTTGTAGCGGGCGAGGCCCGAGGTAGGGGCGAGGCCCAGGATAGCGGGCATGCCCAGTATGTGCAATATGTGGTTATGCATGGTATGTGGTAGGGTGGGGAACTCACTAAGCTTCGTGCTTATGGTTTTCAGTTTTGGTTTCAGGTACTTCCGGTAGCGGAGGGAAGAGCTCGGGGTGATCGCATGGCACACACCATAGTTTAAGACAACCTGGGAATGTTTACTCTGATAACGAACATGTATTTTGGAAACTAATACTCTGTTTATTTTTAAAATGATGAATTTGCTTAAAGTAATGTTTTATTAAAAGAAATTTTTGGTCTTGAATTTTAGGACGTTACAGCAACCCTGCCCTAAATCCACAACCAAACAAGGAACAGGAAATGAGACGGGATTACTCACTCTAACTCTACAAATCTTAATTATAAATGACCCTTATGTGTACACTAAGTTATCATAGCTTACCTGTTAGGGTTTCAAAATTTTACATAAGTGTTATGATTTACTTTGAACTGAAGAGTAATCATAATTATAAATAGTTATCGGGGTTTGGAAGCGTACCAAAATATAGTAGGGTTCTTTGATGCTTTCCCATGTATTGGGATCAAAATCCTCCTACTCCCCCGTCGTTCTTCTCTGTTGGACAGTCACTCTTGTAAAGTCCTATTTCACCACAAAGGTGACATATGGAAATGATTCCAACATCGGTAGTTGAAGTGATGAACTCGACCGGAGTTCTACAGATGCGGGCGGTATGCCCCTTTATGTTGCATCTATTGCAATGCAGGTCTCGGCAAACTCCATGATGATGGTAGTTGCACTTGCTGCAGTGTGGGAGGTTTCCTAAGTACGGCTTGGTTGGTGCTAGAATAACAGGGCTGATGGGGGTATTGACTGCCCCAGTTCGTTGCCCTCTGTTAGGTTCTTGAGTTGAACAACTCCTTTTCAAGTTCTTGAACTTTCGTTTAAGGATATTAGGCTTAAGGTTCGAGGTGTCCTTACAAGTAGGTGCTTGTGGCTATACTTGGTCATCACCACGATCGGGGTTACCGATAGCATTACTACTAACATTTGCATTGTTAGCATTAAGGTGTTCCATGACAGCTGTTACAGCTGCTGTGACCGCAGCTGGGAACGTAGCTGCATCTATCTGAAGGATTGGTGTTTTGCTGGTGGGTTGGTTACACTTCTTTGGAGGCATGATTCTGTTATATGATAAGAAAATGAGTTCATGAGCGACTATCGTGTCTCTAGATGTATTCTAACCATTTGTATCTATGTATTAATCTTTCGTTTTGTTATATTGTTCTTAATGATTCGACCTGCATCCCTATGATGCAGTCCTGGTAAGGAATATAGTTAAGTTTCTAGAATGGTTAGGAACCGAGTATCATCCGAACTAAGTTACCTTTGCTTGGTGGATATCATTTCCTAATTTTTGAAAATATTCGAAAAAAATTCATAACAGTGTCTACATAGAATAGACTTATGAATTTGAGAAGTAATCACCATCAATTAAGATTCCGTGATCTGATTTATGGTCATTAGCTATGACAGGAAAAGAGGATAAGCTCCAAACCTAATGTGAATAATGAAATCACTAACTCACTAGGTTGAACCGATTTACTAGTTATTACTTAGATGAAATGGTTCTCAAACTCTTCACATGAATCATGCATGGTTTTCCTTTGTTCTCTATTTTATTCTCTCCTGGTATTGATTTATTCTCTCCTGGTATCTATACGGTGTTTTTCTCCTCTGTAGGTATATTGAATTCTCGGGCTGTCTTACTTCCGATTCTGACCCTGGTCCCCATTGCTTCGTAATGAAGATTTTGAATCTCTGAAGTTCATGCGAATCTCTCATTTGAGTCGTTAATAGGGTAAGGGCACTAAATGATTTCTATAGTTTTTGTACTTCTCATATGTTTCTTTCTTGGGATTCCCCTAATGAAAGTTTGTTGGATCCTCCTTGACTCTTCTATTGATTTCCAGAGTATTTATCTAAGGGGTTTATACGAGAATGGGAATGTCTAAAGAATCTATGAGAAAATATAAATTTTTACAAAGGTGATCCTTCCTGGTCCTCCTATAATCACATGGGGTGTACCGATTATATATAATAGACCTTCAAATAAGTAATCCTACTCTGAAACCACATCCAAACAAGGAAAAGGAAGTAGAGTGAAAATCACCTATTCTAAGTCCATAAAATCTCGGCTATATATAACCTTAACATATCCACTTAGTACTTATAGACTTATCAGGAAAGATCTTTTTAACATTTCCCAAAAGTTTATTTAAAATACTTCCATGGTATTTGATTCTTGGACTTCCAGTTATTAGAAGTTGATAAGTTTTCAGTTTTCTTGTTATAGTATCCTAAAATACTCCTATAGTATTTTAACCTTTGTGTTTGGTTCTACAATTCATCTGGTACGTAGGTAAGTTTTAGACTTGTTGGAACAATACAATCACTCCCAAACACATGTTGGTCATATCTCAAATGAATATAGTTGATCTGGCTATATTGATCCCAGATATGATTACATAACTGTCTAGGTTTAACTCTAATGTTCAACATCCAAATACTTTTGTTTTGTTCCTCTTGTGATACTCATTCTAGTACATATATATATATATATATATATATATATATATATATATATATTCTACATTTACTTATACTTTTATAAAATATTGTTATATTTTTAAAGTATAACTCTTGGTCAGAGTGTTTTTATCCCAATAGGTTTATAGTTGTATATCTTTTATGACTGATATACTGAGTTCACTATAAACAATGCTCTTATACCAATCTGTCACACCCCCAAACCAGAACGGCGGAAACGTTCGGGGGCGGAGGACTTCATGTAAGTATCACAACACATGCAATATAGTAATCCAAGTACAAACAACCATTTCATTAATAAGTATAAGTTTTACATAAGTGTTAAAACATTACATATTCAAACACCAAAGTAGGTACAGTAGAAGACAAGAGTCGCGGTACGGTACTAGGTAGTCTTCTCACGAGCTTCGGGAGTGTACCTGTCTACTGGAATCCTGAGAATACAAGTTATCTGAAAAGAGTAGATCAGCATTTAAGCTAGTGAGTTCATAAGTATGTTAGTTCTGTAAAGTATACTCTAGGTTCTTTGGAAAAGTTCACTGGTTCCTCCAGAAAATCCTATATTTCCTGAGGTGATAAACTGATAACCTCAATAGTTTCCCTCTGTAATTACTTAGTTGATATTAATTATGTATAACCTAATATCGAACTGACAGTGAAATGGGTGTATCTGCCCTAAGCCCACAACCAAACAAGGAACAGGAAGTAAGGCGGAAGTCACACATTTCACTGTCAATCGGATATTACTTATATATAACTCTGATGTAATAACTAAGGACTTATAGAATTAACCACTAAAGGTCTTTTATGTTATACTAGTTTACAGAGATTGAATGACTAAGTTTCATTTGATAAGTGGTTTAATTCCATACCCCGTTTCATTTGTAAAAGTGGTTTAATCCCATAACCGTTCCATGTGTAAAAGTGGTTTAATCCCATAACCGTTCCATTTGTAAAAGTGGTTTAGTCTCATAAACCATTTCCTTTGTATAAGTGGTTAAATCCCATAACCCGTTTCTTTTGAATAAGTGGTTTAGTTCCATAAACCGTTTCATTTGTAAAAGTATTCTTAGTTATATGTGCTCTATGGTAAAAACCTTAGTATTAATCCTGGAAAATATTATATTATCCATAATACTGCCTTGTGGTTTTAAAGGTTCAAAACCAGAAGTACAAGTATATTTACCAGACTTGATTTCATGATACGTAGCTTTTACTGTGAGTAAAAACTACAAAAGGTATATTTGGTCGGGAGGTAATTATCTTTTCTTACCGTTTTAAGAGAAGTATATTACTTAGTAATTCACTCATTGTTTTATCCATGTGAGTTCTATTAACCATACTAATATGACTGATATGCCTGCGGCGACGTTCTTCAGGCATCGGAATGGAATGATATTTGACACCCTAGGCCTGCTGGCCAAACTGTAGCGAACAGTAGAGGTGCGGGATTGTCAGTCCCATATAGATCTATACACAAATTCACGCTCTCCCTACAAGAGATTCTGGTTAATAGGTCAGGACTTAAAGTCGTACTTAGATAAGTACACCGTGAAGGGTCTCACAAATTTATTGTTTCAACGAGATTTACGATGTATTATTACCCCGTGATTGCTAACCCTGGTACTCTGTATCGTACCTTTGTTAATGCAAACCTGGTATGATGTATCTTTACTTCTTTAATATGTTATTCGTATATTAAAGGCATTATAGATATCCTGGTATAGTTAAATAGGTTTTGGTACTTTCCTTGGAATGTGAATCATACTCGTATATTTAGTTTTGAATCATAAATTATACCTATTATAATTTATATGCTTTATCTGGTTAACATGATCTCTCATGGATGAACACCTTTGCTCCGCCTGATACATAGGTAATGATACCAAAACGAGTGACCTTTTTATACTAATATATGTGTAATACATATATTTAAGAAGGAAACGACCTTCGGATAAATAACACAACCATAACTCCACATCCAAACAAGGAAAAGGAAATAAGATAATTCATTAGTCCTAAGTCCTTCAAATCTTATTTATATATTTACACATATATAAACATGATTTTTGGCATTTATAATTTGAAATAGTTTATAAAACATTTTTCAAAGAATTTAACGGAGTTTACATGACTTTAAAGATTTAACATGGCTTTAAGCCATTTTGGATGTATTTGGTAATTCTTGAAAGCATACGGAAACTATTTGCGTGATTATTATCACATACAGTTATTAACACAATTTAATATTGTGTTAAACTTGTATTCCCCCCTAAAAATCATTTAGAAACCATTAAAAATTTAAATTATAGGGGTATGAACTCACCTTGATAAGCGGTGATTTGGGCAGCGTTTTGTTTCCCGGAAAAAAGTTTGTTTGACGAAAAACCGGCTAAAACCCGGCAGAGTTTCGACAGGAGTGAGGATGAGTTCTGGAGAATTACGGGGCTCCGGGGCTTGCTTCGGGATTTGGATGTGATATCGGGGCCTTCGGGGGTCGTGAGAAAGTCTAGGGGGGTGAAAAGGTGAAAGATGGTGAAATTTGGGGTGAAAAACCTCTCAAATCCGAGAACTCTCGCAACCTTTATATAGGGGTGCGAGGGTGCGGTCCGAAGGGAGACAGCTAGCGAGGGCGAGGAGTCAGCAGCCATGCATCGTTCATGCGAAGGGTACACGTGCGAGGGTCAGACAGATGGGGGCTTCGGACTTGACCAACCTTCGGTCCAATAGGAGGATGCAACGATGCGAGGGGGGTGTCCGATGCGAAGGTGTAGGCTTCTTATTGGACCACAGCTGTGGTCCAATCCAATGGTGACACGGCGATTTGCGGTCCAACCCGAAGATGACACGTGGCAGTCTCGCATGCGAGGGTGACGTGGCAAAATAGTGACTATGCGATTTTTCTCGGTTTTTGAGCCAAAAACTTCTAAAATTCATAACTTTTACATAGGAACTCCGTTTTTGATGTTCTTTATATGCACGCGTAGGTAAAATTATACTCTACGACTTTCGTTTAGACTTCGTTGGCTAATTTTGATTTTATTTTTAATATTACTATTTTTAACAGACCGGGACACGAAAATCCGTTAAAAATTCATAACTTCTTCATCCGACGTCCGTTTTCGTCTGTCTTTTTACCATTGTGCTACTTTTGACGAGTCCTTTGATTCTCGTTTAAGTTGCGTCGGCTAAATATTGATCGATTTATATTTCGAATTTTTAGCTGTCTACTGCTAAACCGAAATTTCGAAAAATCATAACTTCCTCATACGAAGTCAGATTTTGACGTTCTTTTTATGAACGTTCTCGGTTTAACATATTCTACAAATTTTATTTAGATTGTTAAGTCTAAAAATCCTTTTATCGAAAATTCTCTTTTTACACTGAACAGTGTTTTGCCGGTTTTATCGCGGATTTTCGATTGGTCATAACTTCTTCGTTATAACTCGGATTTCAGTGTTCTTTATATTTTTGGAAACCCTGTTACAAACTCTACCACTTGGTTCATCCCAATTATGATTATAGATCAATAAAATTTTGACCAAAATTTGACTGGTGTCACAGTAGAAGTGTCATTCTCATAAACTTAATATGCATAATATTATCCGATAACATTGTTGCATTATGATAGGAGCAGAAGATGAAATAAAGATATTGATAATAAGTCAAAGGAAAAGGTAATGTACAATTTCACATATATGATGAAATTTTTAATATTTGAAAGTTGATTATGTTTTCTTTGTGAGTATAGGTTTTTAAGAGGTTGTCATTGATGTAGAAAATAAATAAAACATGGAAAACGAGAGTATATGCTAACAAAATGTAATATGTAAGAATGTTTATAGCGATTCTGAGCAATAATACTCTTTCAAGATGGATTTATAAAAAATATTCTTTTGAAATTGTATTCTTACATAATGTAATTCTTGTCTGATGTTAGTTTCACAAAATGTCATTCTCGTAAGAATGGTTGGAATCAAGTCAAATCTGGATCATTAAAGAAAATCAAGTGCATTTGTCAATTCAAGAAGTGAAGTAATTCGTACACAACAGTTCTTTGCCATACACAACAATTAATGCATTATATAGTTGTACAATACAACATATTGAAGCACCAATTGTTGTGTATGGAGAAAAATTATTGTGTACGGATCAGCTCCCGTTCAAGAAGATCAAGTGCTATGTTTTTTAAGGATTTATTTCATTTTTATGACATGCTGTTACAAAATGTATAATTGTATTTAAATATATAAGACTATTATTTGGATGTCCATGAATATACAAGAATCCTGTTAGTTTTCAACTAATGGTTAAAGAAATTCTAAAATTTCATTTAATCAAAATATGCATATGTATTATGATTTTCTTCTAGAATATCATTCTAACTGAATATTACTCTAATAAAATCAAGTATAATAAAAAATACGTTAAAATTAAGATTGAATTAGTTAAAAAGTTAGAATTTTTAAATCAAAAGAATTCATTATCCTCAAAAATCTGGAATTTTCCTTTTTTAATTTTATCTCAATTGAATAAAATACCCTTATAGTGAAATTAGATAGTATTTTTCAATTATTTTTAATTCAACAATATTTATTAATCATTTCTTAAACTAAATAAAATGCTTGGTCCACAATCAACCATATATCCACACAATAGATAGTTAGAATACAATAAAATGGCCATATGTATGTATATATATATATATATATATATATATATATATATATATATATATATATATATATATATATATGGGTAAAGTGAATATACCTAACAACCTTATATAAGCTTAGGTACCTAACCTCATCAAACTATGTCATTTTGCATTAAATTTTCATTGCAATCATCCAAGGTCTTAAACTTCATCCCTAAACTTGATTTACTACAAAAAAATTTGGAAATTAATCATTATATTTCTCCTACATCCTTTCATTTGTAGCGGTAGGATATGAAGCCCGTCAGGTGGTATTCGATAGAAAGACGTGATGTAAAAGAAAGATATTGGTGAAAGTCCAAAGATTTTGGAAACAATCAAGTTATGGAGTTGAAGTTTAAGAACTTTAGGCAATTACAATGTAAATATGATACAAACCGATGTAGTATTATGGAGTTAGGTACCTAAGCTAATATATGGTTGTTAGGTATATTCACTTTACCCTATATATATATATATATATATATATATATATATATATATATATATATATATATATATATATATATATATATATATTGTTGGGTTAAATAAGTAACCATTTTAAACCTTTGAAACAAGGAACCATGATATGGTTGGATTCACACTGTGAATCTGAACTTTATAAAATTCAGTTTTTAGCATTCACAATGTAAATCTGGTATACTATTTCAACACTTTAATCGTTCATAAATTAATTTAGTGAAAATTACATGTGTATCAAAGTATATATTTACTTGTAATTTTATAATATTTTACCGTCTTGATTACTGATAAATTAGATTTCGAAATTTTGTAACTGAATTTATTTACATTATGAATTTCAATTGTATATAATTTTGTTTTTAGAATTCACAATATGAATATGGCTTACTATTTCTCACAGCGTGAATCTAAACTATATATAATTATGTTTTCAACGCTCTCAATGTGAATCTATAACACCTTAATTCCCAATATGTATCTTGTTCCGACTTTAACTACTTATTGATCTTAAATATGAAAAACTGAAAAACTAAGGCCCAGGGCGCTCATGTAAAAGGCATGGGGTGCATAGGTCCATGGGTTGATAACATGCTTTTATGGTTTTGTGCACGTTTAAAAGGCACAAACCCTTAGGGTTTCCTCATTCACAACCTCCATCACCCCTTAAATGACCCTTTTAAAACCCTAGCCTCCATTCAAGGGTTTTGAGCTCATATTCTCTCCTTATATCCATTTTTGATATGTTTTGTGGTTCTTAAGCGAAGGAGTCAAGATAGATTGGTCATTAAAACTTTGTATCTGATGTATCGAGCCTTCTTACCACTTCTAGAACTTTTTAAGTCATAAGGAGCCAAGATTTATTTCATTTTGTCCATAGATCTAGGAGTTTTTTGTGTTTGTGGTCCATTTTAATGATGTTGGTCCCTTTGAGGCTTGTTCCATGGAGTTTGAATAAATCCATTAGTTTTGATTCATTTTTAAGTATAGATCATTTGATTGAGTAAAGAGTACATACAATAGCTCTCATTGTTGCATGCGTGAAGAAAGGTGAATTATTGGACATTTTAGGAGTTAGGGTTATATATCTTGCTTGTTTGGAGAATCTCAATAGATAAAGTTGGAACCTTTATCCACTAACACACTATTATGATTTCTATATGATACTTAGGACCCTTGACTTAATGTTTTAAGTGAAAAATCAAAAGATATTGATTCTGGGTGCGGGGCACCCTGAGAAGGAGGACGGAGCCTTCGGTTAATATGAAATCCAAATATCTTGTTTTATTAGGCATGGAGCGCCCTGGCTTTTACACGAGACGCTTCCGAATTTTGGATATTGGACTTTTTGACCTTTTGACCAAGTTTAACTTTTCGTCAAACTTTAGGGTTTGGGTGGTAGACTGAGGTTTGACCTCTATTCGATGTCTAGGTGGTTTGTGACATTGAAATTGAAAAATATCCATGTGTAGTTATGATATTTCCCGGTTTCATGTGAGGTGAGTCTTTTTATTATATGACTCATGTCATTATTGGATCCTTTATGTGTTGGATGTATGAATAGTAATCTAACAAGACTCGATGTTTAGCTAGACTATTAGGGTCTTTCCTGCCTGCTTGTATGTTTTCTTGCCTGTTGGGTTGATGGCAAGACCGGTGTTGCGGCACTATGAGCCAAATAAACATTCATGTTGATGACAAGACTGGTGTTGCAACACCTTGCGACAAATGGATCGTTGGGTTAATGGTGTGATTAGTATTTTGGCACAATAAGCAAAAGAGACTGTTATTTGCATTTATAGTTTTTACAATGGTGTTTACGATATTTTTGGGAACTCACTAAGCTTTGTGCTTACAGTTGTGGATTAATTTTTTTTTCATGTTGTGTTTCTGGTAGTGGACGACTCCAACTTGACTACAAAGCATGCTCATGTACCATGTTTATGATTTCGACTTCCTCTAATTTTGATATTCTAATACTAGTTTTTACATGTTTTGGCATTTTGTGATTAAACAAATTGGTACTTTATCTTTATGGAAAAATGGTTGTTTCACTTATGTTTTAAAAAAAATGGTTTGAAATCTGGAATGTTACAATTTGGTATCAAATCTCTAGTTTGAAGAATTTCGATGAACGCTTGTCACACCTGCAGCCAGGAATGGAATCACTGGGCGATGAGAGGACATCATGAATCACAGTCACTGCATACATAGAACAAATAAAACATTATAATAATAATATAGGAAACTTTTATTATTCAAGGGGAAATTACATTTGATACTTAGTCTATAGATACTGAAATGTGAAAGTATGGAGCAGGCCTCAAATGGTAGGCAAACTTACGAAAGTACTATACTTTACTAGGTAAGCTATCATTCGATGATTGTCATATTCTACCTCTTAATTCCTAAGAATACATGTGATTTGAAAGAGTGTCAATGTAATGCTAGTGAATTCACAAGTTTGGAGTATTTGAGTCAAATGTACTTTTAATCAAAAGTAGGTTCTACAATGTATATAAGTGGTTTACTAACTTATAAATAAATGAATTTAGTAAACTCTCAACATTATAATGAGTCCCTATAACCGAGGTCCTAACTGATCTTTATACCCCTCCCGATGCTTCAATGGACGTCATAAATGATAGACAATTATCACCTGGTGTGAATTGACCATCAAGGTTGTAGCTAGCAACCACAAGTGAGGGTATCAACCCGTATAAATCTATATATAATTCTCTCACTCACGAAGATTAACGGTTATAGGTCAGGGGTCGTCTAAGTATTCCACTTATGTAATGAATATGTCTCATGTAAACCATTTAGTGAAATGTTCTAAAGGGGCCGAAAAACTCACTTTGGTGATAGCGTAACTTTAAACAATACTTAGGAAAGAAGCCTGAAATTTTGTTAGAAAAACAGATGAACAACGCGTTGCCTGTTGGATGAATAGAGATCGTCATAGATGAATAGTAACTCGCCAGAGTTTGTACATAACTTGGCTGGAATATTGACCGAAAAATCTCATTGGTGCCAAAAAAATCTCACAGGAGCAATTGTCGGAAGTGGTTTCCAATAACGGATATGGCAGCCAGAGGTGGATGTCGATGCTAGAGAGGGTTGCAGAAGGTCGGAAATGGGTTGCAGTCATCAGAAGGAGGTCACATATGGATGTCGAAGGCGGCAGGCAGTGGCGGAGGGGGCTACCGGTGGCGGAGAGTGGCAGTAGAGGGCGGTTGTCGGCAGTTTCTTTCGTCGTAGTCAAGAGAGAAAGGCGGAGAGATTTAGGAGAGTGGTTTTGTGAGTTGGAGAGAATGAGAGGACCTCTTATTTATGGTTATCCAAATCTTAATCCAACTTTCCAAATAATTCCCCGATTCAATAGTTAGATGAAGCTCGATGTGACTCAATCTTATTCACAACAGTGTCAGTTTTTCATGAAACAAGTTACAGTTCTATTAAAAAAAACTAAATCATTTTACACTTTATAATATGCCAACAAAAAAATTAAAAGAAGTGTAGCTAACCTAACGAATTATTTAAAGGTTCGTTTTATGTTTTCAGTACATGTGCAATGCATTCAGTTGTTCGCTTTCATTATGATACTTGTATCTTTCTCATACAAACTTTGTTTTCGACGTTCTTTATGTCCATGGTTTCGAAATTGCATTTACTTTTTGTTTAGAGTATCATCTATACATATAATACTTAATATGTATATCTATACAAATGATATGTATCAAATCATTACGTATGTATAATTACAAATGTTTGTTTATCGATGATCTATGCACATTGAGGATTTTCATGATATTCCTGATGCTTATCAAATTATATCAAATTTATTTTCCTTAAAACGATTTAAATGGTTGCATTAGTTCTATTTTTAAAACAATTGGGTTTGACGATGAATGACTACTTTTATTGTCTATTTTTAAGGATAATATCAAAGTCTTTTTTTGGGTTGCCCACAAGAGCAAGAATAGCTAGAAGTAGTTTTAGGAGATTGAGATAATAGTTTTCTAATTTATTATATGACTGATAAATTTATTAGAAACTAGATAAAATTAATTATAATTAATTTTCAATTACTCTGGGATTAATTTGAACTGCAAGGACTAAATGTTAATTGTAAAATAATTGAGAAAAGAGAACATTCTAGAACCCCATAGGTGGTGGATAGTTTTGGAGCCTCCATAGAGGGTTCCAAAATTAATACAAGTAAAAGATAAGGCCATGATTTGAGCCATGATTAAATCTAATTATTTAATTGATTCAGATTAGGGTTATCCTGTTACCACCACAAGTATGTAAAGGGTTCTTTAGGTGCTCATATTTTCGTCCTTTTCCTCCCTCCTGAAAGGGTAAGAATTTCATTTCTCACCTCTCTCTCTCTCTCTCTCTCTTATCTCTCTCCTTAGTTTCTAGGGTTCTTGGTGTTGGTATGAAACATTAGAGGTACTCTACTTTGGGTACTAGTCTTCAAGAAGCACCAAAGAGTATCAAGAATTCAAGTCTACAAGGAAATCGAATTATCTAAAGATTGGTATTTGAATGCATCTTCTTTTAGCTTCTTAAGTTAGTTTTAAAAGTATGTTGCTATAATAATAAAACTTATATCCTAGGGTGCATGTGCACTTAGTATAATTTTTGAATACTTATGTTGCCATGATCAAATGTATATTTGCATATAAAACCCAACAGTGGAATTAGAGTCATAAGTTTTTATTATATGTACATGATTTTAACACTTACAGTTTTCGAAAATCAAAGAAACTTGAATCGCACAACGCAACGCGCCCTGCCATATTTTTAATAAATTCGGGATTTTTTCTATATTTTCAAATTTAGGGTTTATCTTTAGGTTTGTTTTTTATCTTAATTTGTTAAAATATGAATAGTTAATTAATTATAATATAATTAAATTAAATCATAAGATTTTACATTGCTTAAAATACACCCCTCATAAATTATAAAGTTTATAATAGATTTCAAATTTTTATATATGTCATACCTTACTATATGTAAAAGGAAAGTATTACAACATGTGTCCTCACATGTATAACTAATGATTGCTAGTCGAATCAAGACTAGGCCTCATTCATGAAACCCTGATATAAGAGAGATATAAGGAGACGATCTATAAAAAGACTGTTGAATGAGTGTCCTTTTCACTCTCTCTTTTTTGTGTGGTGGATAGTTGTTAGCCGAAAGGGTTCTTAGGACGATGTCTCATTCAAAGTGTAACAAATATAAGTAATAAAAACAAAATTCTCGTTCTTAGTCATTTTAGGAAAATGTGAATAGTTGTCAATCCATGATTAACACACATTAATTTTTACGATCACTATTTATGGAGCTACGTGGATAACCAACACACATATTTGATATGTAAAAGGATAATGATGTTGATTTGTGGTTGTGCATTATTGATGAAGTGAGCGTTGATAACCATCACATAAATTTGAGGGCCATAACTGTAGCATCTGGATATTTAGGTATTTACCTTTTAACCCACTTAGCATGAGAATTAATTACATTTTCACCCATAATATGAGAATTGGTTGCAAAGTGGTCCATAATGGAATTTTCATAACTATTGGGCAAAGTTCACAAACGCTAGGCGTTCCTCCAGGAACGTTGGGCGTTCGTTCCAGAATCCCAAACCGTAATATTTAGGGTTTGGACCCTATTTAATCTTCCTTATGTCCTAAACATGCCTGCTTTCATCAACCTCTAACCCACCTTCGTCCCAAAGAAAACCCTAATCCACTTTTAGAGCCTCTTGAACATTTTGTGTGTGTTCTAATGACCTTGAAGGAGAGAGGAAGAAGAGAAGGTCATCTTAGAGGAGTGGGATTCTTTGGATCCATAATAGCAACACCATTTTGCATCATTTGCAGGTAAAAAGCTTTGAACTTGATGAAGCTATGCTTAGATCTAGTTTAGCCATGAACTTTTTGTCCTTTTCGTCCCATTAGTTTGGTATTTTGAGTATGAGCTACTCCAATCCATTTAAGTTGTTCTTTCAGACATCTTGAGGTGTTTAGAAGCACAAAAATGTGGTCTTGTTCATTATTTCCCTTCCTTGCATGAGTTACAAGGCCTTAATGGATTAAATAGTTAGGGTTTTTGTGTTTGGGCACTTATTGGCCATGCAAGGCCATAAGTTGGAAACTTTATGGTTAAGGATGTTATTTTAGGGTTGGATCTCGATTATGTACAAAAGAGCTTAAGGATTAAGCTCTTAATGGAAATGAAAGGACTTAGACGCGAATGTTGGGTGTTCCCCAGGAGCGCTGGTGTTTGTAGTCAGCTACCTCTTTTTTCTGGTCAAGTTGTTTATGCTTAGCATACAAGCTAAGTACATTGGGCGTACTCAACACATTTATCCAAGTTTGACTTTTGACCTTTTGGACTTTGACCAGGATTTGACCAATTTGACCAAAGGGTATTTTGATATTAAGTTAAGGTGGGTCATGATTTGAATAATAGGTGATGGGTAGAGCAGGTATTCGGAGTAGAGATTTAGTCAGCTATTTGTTCGGACTGAGCGGTAAGTTTTCCTCACTGTACTTGTGGTTCGAAGGAACTAATGCCGACTTACTAGATTGTGTGTCCTGGTTCAGAGGATGTTTATATGTTATAGTGATATGTAGATCAGTATCATTGTATATAGGATATAGTATGTGGTAGTAGTCTATGAATCTGCATGTTGTCTAAGAACTGGTTATATGTTTATCTGTTGTTGGATATACGTTATATGTTATGTATATGTCAACATAGTATGGTTAGGTTGAGGTAGTACAACTTTGTGCGGTAGCCAAAAACCCGGGAGCAACCCATACATAAGTTGTGGGCCCGGTGGGCAAGCGAGACTTTTGTTGTAGGCTCGAGAGCAAGCCAGATATTAGTTATGGGCTCGTTAGGCAAGCCAAACTCATACTATGGGCTTAGGGGTAATCTATTATTTTAGGTGTGGACCCAATACATGTTGTGATTTGTTGTGTGTTTTGGTACTTTGGAGGAACTTACTAAGATTTGGCTTACAGTTTCAACTTATTGTTTCAGGTACATCAGAGGACCGTGGGAAAGCGAAGTCGTGATCGTGCATATCTTCCTAGTTTTACGACATTGGGTCTTTGGATACTCTGATTTTGAATAATGCTTTTGAAATAATTGTTTTGTAAATACTTTATGGATGAAATGGGTTGTTTTTTAGAAGTTCAAATTTTTTGTGATTTTTGGATGTTACAATAACATAATCAAGGGTCATGCGTTCTTGCGTGGGTGGTTCACCATCATATTTTTGAGACCTCATTAACCTAGGCACTAATATAGGATATGAAAATCCAAGATTAACATGTAATTGAATAGTTTCAATGAATCTCAAAGATCTAGGAGTTTCATAGTAGTTGAAATTGGTAACGTGCATTACCTACTTAAAATAAATTTGTAATATGATTACAGTATCCCTTTTCATAAAGAAAATTAAAATATGGATCCTATCCTTAAAATAAATTGGTTAATTATTTAAGGATTAAATAAACTAACTAAACTCTCTTTCTCTCTGTCTCTCTCTCTCTCTCTCTCTCTCTCTCTCTCTTTCTTTCTTTTTCTCTCTCCCCCTCCCTCTCTCTATTTCTCTATTTTAATAGATATCGGGAATTCCTCTTCCTCTTCATCCTCCCACTAACTTAAACTTCTAAAACATTTCTATTCTCCAAAGAGAGAAACTCACTGGCGGGGCCAACTACCTCGACTGGATGAGGAACTTGAGGATCACTCTGAGGTATGACAATTGTGAGTATATGATCGATGATCCAATTCCCAAAATTGATGGGCAATCAACTGATGAAGAGAAAACCCTCCATGCAAAACATGTCGATGACTCAAATAAGGTCTCTTGTATCCTGATAGTTACCACATCCTCGGATCTCTAAAAGACAATCAAGAGCACTTAGGCCTACGATATGAACTTACAGCTAGAAAAATGTTTCAACAAAGAGCAATATAAGAACAATTCAAACTCGTCAAATCCCTAATAACATGTAAACTCAAAGAAAGTGGTTATGCGTGTACTTATATTCAACAAATAAAGAGTTACATGGACATACTGGAAAACATCGATGTTGTCTTTGAAGAGAGCCTATTAGTCGATCTCATGCTTGGTTCCTTTTCAAGTTCATATGATAAATTTATCATGATTTAGCATTTGATGAGTATGGACATAACATTCATGTAACTATACAATCTCCACTAGACAGATGAAGCCGACATACAGAAAGCTCATGATATGCCAACCAATGAAGTCCTTTCCATCCAAAGTGGTGGAAGGCACAAAAGAAAAAGTTCCAATCCCAAGTGGAAAGGGAAGATACTGGCTTCACATTCCCAAAATGGGAACAAGACTAAAGGAGATAAAACATGCCCACCTATGAGTGATCCCAAAGAGACATTATGATTTAACTGTGGCGTGAAGGGGAAATGAAACGAAGTTTCCCCAAGTACTTGAAAGATCTCGAGGATAGAAAGGTTCAATTGATCGGGACCATTTCATGTACTTATATGATCGAACTTCACAATACTACTACTGATAATTCATGGGTTCTTAATATTGGTCGTGGTGCTCACATATGCACGATATTTTTAGGAATAAAGGGAAGAAGGAACCTTAAGCTTGGGGATATTAGTCTGATCATGGGGAATAGATGAAGATCGCCTGTCACAATGGTTAGAGGGTTCAAACTGAAGCTAGCTACTGAGTTATGATTAATCTAGTTAATTCTTATTTTACGGCTGATATGTATAGAAAAATTATTTCTTTCCATGCCTTGTATAAACAAGGTTTGCAGTCTTCGTTTAACAATGAAAAGGTTGACATTCAAGTTTATATAGATAATTTTTTTATTTTTGAAGCTTCCCTCCAATGGAATATTTGAAAGTGTTGATTGTGTTTCTAATAATGACAACATTAACTTAAATATTGAATCTTCTAATAGTATCGAAAAATCATGCTTGTGCCAGTGTCTCTTAGGCCATATCAATAAGAATCACATCGCTAACCTCCATTCAAAAGGAATCTTGGAATCATTCGACCTTAAAGTGGATAATGTATGTGAATCTTATTTACTAGGAAAGATGACAAAATCACTATTCATAGGAACTTTTGAAAGAGATGAAGGATTGTTGGATCTCATACATACAGATGTGTGTGGACCCTTCAGATCCACCACAAGGGATGGTAAACACTATTACGTTACATTTACTAATGATTTTAGTAGATATGGTTGTGTTTTTTTATTAAACATAAGTCAGATACCTTTGAAAAGTCCAAAGAGTTTCAGAACGAAGTAGAGAATCAATTTGGGAGGAAGATAAAGGTCCTCCAATCCGATAGGGGAAAAGAATACCTTAGTATCAAGTTCTACGATCATCTTAAGAATTGTGGAATAGTTCCTTCACTTAATGACATTAAGGTCTAGGGTTGTGAGGTTTTCGTTCGATGTGATACCCAAGATAAACTTAAATCTGGATCTGAGAGATGTCGTTTTGTCGGTTACCCATAAAATTCTTTTGGATATTTATTTTACAGACCCAGTGAAAATGTGGTTTTGTAGCTCAAAGAGGAGTGTTCTTTGAGAGAAAACTTATATCTAAAGAGGTTAGTAGGAGTCAAATTGACCTTGAGGAATTACTAGAGTCAACTAAAAGTGACCCTATAGTTGGCACTAGCTCCTAACCAGAGGTTGAAAGTCCTATATAACCGATTGACATATCCTTACCTATTCATAAATCTAGAAGAGTTAGCCAGCGAGCTGAGTTTTATGTGTAACATCCCAAAAATCTAGGTATAATTTTTATTTTTTTTCAAAACCAACCCAAAAACCATAAATTTACAAAACATAGTTTCCAAAAGTCCAAATCACAAATAAGTGTATCCCAAAATAAAATCTCCTAAATCTGAAGGATATCCACGATCAAGCCTTTGCCTTACCCCAATCATCAAAAGTACCTGAAACATAACAGTTAAACTATAAGCCAAAGCTTAGTGAGTCTTCCCTAAAATACCACACACAACATAATAGATAAAACCATGCATGGTGGGTCCACAGTCATCGGACTAGATTACCCTCGGGTTGGATTATCCCCGACCCATAGTCATCGAACTGGATTACCTCGGCCCAATCAATCATCGGACTAGAATGCCCTGGTCTGTTCGCTCAAATACATAGTAGTTAAGCCTCAATCCACATCACATTATGTTGACATATGCTAGCGATAAATCATATAACAACATAAATGATCATACAGGTCTACAAATCACTATAGCATAGCAACATCCTAGATACTAGGATACATGACCTAGTGGATCGGCATTGGTGCCTTTGACCCAATGTGTACCAACAATTTTTTTCACTTGTGGACGAGTTACAAAAGTCCATACATTGTGCCTTTGAATTCATGCAATTCATCTTGCGTTACTCTAATTTAGTCAGCATCATTAACCTTTTAGGTTTAATGAGTGAAACAAAATTAACAAACATGCATAAATTTGATGGTGCTCGATGATGAGTATGAACACCAACGGTAGGATCTCCAATGACTTGTGAAAGTGGATGATCACGAACATCTAGAAAAGAAATTTGATTTGAAGAAGTTGTTGGATCCTCAGTGTGAATATCAAGGACTTCAGTGTCAGGAGAATCATCATCATCAATGATAACATCAGAATCAGGACTTTGAGAAGAAGGGAAATCACGAGATGATGTACCAATTGTAACAGAAGAAGCAAAATAAATGGAATAATGTGGTTTAGGAGAATCTTCTGAGAAAATTAGCTCATTTAAAATTGATCCAAGATGATCAATAGAGTCTTTTGAGTAGAAGTCCTCATCAAGCTTTACATAAATTGATTATTCAACAAAATGCTTTATCAAATTAAAAACCCTGAAAGCTTTTCAAATGAATGAATACCCCAAGAAAATACATTCTTCTGATTTTTCTTAAAACTTTGAAAGCTGGTCCTTCTGATTCAGAATAAAATAAACACAACCAAACACATAAACAAAAAAATGTTAGTCTTTCTACCTATAATCAGCTCAAAAGAGGTTTTTCCAGGACGTTTCATAACTATTGAATGATTTTAGGTATAACATGCAGTATTAACAGCTTCAGCACATAATGAGAGAGACTGACCAACATCAACAACCATTGTTCTTCGAACTTCTATGATAGTACGATTTCGTTGTTCAACAACTCCATTTTGTTGAGGAGTTCTGAGAGAACAAGATCTTTGCGCAGGGATAAGGTTTGAGAACTCAAACCTTGAGTGAATGCTTGAGATCAATGTCTGCTTGCAAATAGATGTTCAAGTCAAGGCTGGAAAGACCAGTCAAGTCTTAGATAATTAGTTCAACAAATGATCAAGACATTAAGTATGAATAAGTAGATAATGATCAGGGAAAATCAATAAATGAAAAAGTAGAAAGTTTTTGATGTGATAAAGATAAATGCCAAAAAGTGAGAGAAAAGATCCGTCGTTAACTTGTATTGAATGCTCCTATATATAGGAGAGAGTATTACAGCGAATTAACCAAGTAACTTACATAGGACTGGACAAAAGAACTATTTCTGACATTCTGATTGTCTATGAGTACAAAAAAGCTAAGTCCTATGAGACATTACATCAATACAAATATAATAAATGACAAAAGAAAAAATAGCATCGTTCGGATCTGCAAGCATTCCAGACATGAGAGACACTCCAGAATGGTTTTCTTCTCTCCTTTCTCCATTACTTCTTTTCTTCAGCTCCGGACAACTTTCAGAGCATCTACTTCTCCGGAACCAAACATAATTCGGAATTAGTATCAAGGATTGCTAGAGGTTCGCTTTTAGGTTCCAACAATCTCCCCTAAGTGAACTTAGCAATCAATTAAGTTTAGTTCATTTCTTCCTTAATGAAGGTGTAGGCTGGAAATAGCCATTCTCGGACTTCAACATACCATGCCAGCTGACTCACAAACTTTGACTTAATGTGTTCCGGAGCATCAGACTTGGATGCACGCAAAATAAACTTCTTCCTAGCTTTGGTATGGATCAGGTGATTGTTTAGAACTCAGAAGTAGTCCTTCTTGTTTGTTTTTCTTGTAGTGTAGACAAACCCTAGAACAGGCTCTTCAATGGGACCATCAACAAGGAGTTCAGCTTCCGGAAGGATAAAGTCAATTTTCGGAACAAATTGTTCTGTTCCGTAGAGGTGAGCAAGTTCATAGTCTCTTCGGTTGAACTATGCAACATAATCTTTTATGAAGCTTAGAGTAGCATGATAGGCTCCCATACTGAGGTTATCCTTTTGATTTTCTCTAAAGTATGCGGCTAGGGTAAGAATATCATTCGGATTCATGGAGGTGAAATCCACATCGGTAAGAGTCTGGGGAATAGGTCTGTTCCGGAAAATGTGAAACCGGAACAATGGACAGTTCAGTTCAAACTTTACCAGGATTTTTCTTCTGAAGCCCGTGACCTGAGTGATTCTCTTCTTTGACCATACGTCCTTGAATGGCAAGGCATTCTTAGAGTATAATGTATCAAGTCTTTCTCTTTCTATTCGTATGATTACTTCAGGAGGATCTGTGGTATGGAGCGGAGCGAACTTGGTGTAATATTTGATGCAGGGAGAGAGAGAGAGAGAGAGAGAGAGAGAGGAAGATCCAGTTGCTCAAGATCACTTGTGGGGATGTCATAGGACATGACTGAAATGATTTGGTGATCTTGGAGGATGCCTTCACGGCAAAGAGGAGATATCCCACATAATGGGTCAGGATTATCTTTCAGAGCCTGAATTCGGATGCTTTCTTCAAGGGCTTGGTTAATTTCCTCTTGAGACCATCCATGTTTGTGTTTGAGAGGAGATCCGGAGTGCAAGGCTGATTGTTCAGTTGTCATTGGTTTCTTTCCTTTTTCTTTATGAAGAGCAGAGATAACCATCTTCATATTCTCATCAATTGTAAATTCCGGAGTAGGATTTGGGAGTGGTTCTTCCGGAATATCATCACGGGTCTGGAGTGGAGAGCCCTGATCAATTGGAGCAATTTTGGATTCCGGAATAGGAAGCTGTACTGAAGGAGTAGCTCGGAAAGCTTGGACGGTTAGAAGAGATTTGGCCTTAGCCATTTTGACAGCTTGGTCAAAAATATCCGGAAGTGAGGATGGCCAAGAGACTGCGGACCATATCCTCTTTTGTTCTTCAGAAATAACCTTCGGAATAGACAACTTAGGAGCTTGAGAGCGAGGATGCTCTTAGGAGCGTCATCAGGGACATATTTATTTTCATCTTCACTTGCTTCCTCCTTGGCACTTTTGGGAGGAGATCCAGAGAGAATCTGAAGTTCTTCGTCGTCTGACTCTTCTTTATCTCGGAGAGAGAACTGAGTAGGAGGCTTCCATGGTTAATTGGGTCCTTCTCCCCCTCTTGCATCGGTAAACCTGCGGACCGGTGCAAGGAACAGAGAGTCCTTGAGATTATCAAACCTGGAGAAGACTTTCTGAAGACCAGAAGCAAGTTGAAGAGATAGAGTATCATAGGCTTCAACAGTGGGAGCTTGCTCAGAAAGGTGTTTGAAGGTGGTGCTGAGGATAGAAATCATCTCATCAAACTTCTGGTTCGGAACATCAACGATGTTCCAAGTTGAATGAAGAAGTTTGATGAGGACTTGTTGAATAACCATATTCATTTCATCCTTTTGCTTAATCTCTTTCTCCATTCTTTGAATTTGCTTTTCATAGCGAATGTGAGTCTGCTTAATGAGTTCGTTGGTAGCAGTCACCAAGTCATCATGGACTTTGAGCATGGAGGAGATGGTGTTCAGGTAGTTATCGACAAGAGCGTCATATTTGGAATCAATTTGCTCAACAGTGTGCTTTAGGCAGAGAGAGAGAGACACATTAATTGGTCCAACTGGGCTTCTCTTTCTGCAACAGATGGTCCAGACGATTTGGAGAGAGAGTGGAGAATAGCATCAAGTTTTGCATCGAGTCCGGAGACTTGTTGATCCAGCTTGTTGTTCAGTTGAGTGACAGAGTTTTCAACTGATGACACTTTTGCCATAGTGTCAGAGACAGTAGTTCGGATCTCCAGGAGAGTAAAAGGATCAACATAATCACCAGCAGATGATTCCAAATCAGAGTCGGAGTGTTGTAGAGAGGACTTGTGAGAGTGAGGATGAGTTGAAGGGCCTAGTTTGGTGGTTGCATCGTCTTCCTGATGTTTTGAGGGAGAGTTGTCATCTGGAGAGGTGGAGGATGAGGATCCAAAGTCATATGCCGACTTAGAACCGGATGGTTTGGATTGGAAGTGAGTAGAGGATTTGAAGGTGAATTCTAGAATGTGCCTGGCATTGTTGTCCAGCAATACTTCTTCGGAAATTTCTTCTTCCGGATCAATGTGGAAAGCACTTTGAGGAGTGGTGATAGGAGGTTGCGTGGAAGTAAGTGCATCATTTGTGTCAACATCAGTAGGAGTATAGGGCAAGTTGCTCTGAGTGGCCTATTTCTCATGGAAGTAAGAGTGGATTCCACTTGAGCTTGAGTGAGATTCGGATGCCTGGATGCAGCCTTGTTAACATAATCTATCTAATCGGGATCATTTACCCATGGTCGTCCTTTACTCCTTCCGGGTATTAGACCAGTTGAGGCATCGGAAGTGGGAGGGACTACTCCTCCTTCCGGATGCTTGGGGTCCGGAACAATGGTTCCGGAGTGTGTGTGTGTGTGTGGAAGAAATGACAGGAATATCAAACTTCACACGTGGGTGTGTTCCAGGGGGCTACAGGGAACTTTGCTTAACACTTGCATCACCCTTTTGAGAGGGTGAGGGTGGATTTTGTGGAGACTCCCCGTGAGTGTGTGCATGTGATGTTGAAACATCGAGGGGTACCTCGGATGAGTGGGCAGGGGGGTGTGCGTACGGCCAGAATCTGTCGGAATTTCATGGGTGCCGTCCTGTGGAGAGGAGGCACTGACTTTGGTTTTCTTTTTGTCCTTGGGTTTGGTGGGAGAAGACTTTCTCTTGGCTGATTTTTTGGGTTTGGGTCCGGACATGATAAGGTTGGCCTCTTCCGAAGTGGGTTCAACAGAGACCGGGGCAGGTTGTGTTGGGTCGAACACAATCGAAGTCTCTAAGTGTTGTTTCAAGTAAGGAGATTCGGAAGGAATGATAGCCAACATGTGGTCCGGATTTCTATAAGCCTTAACAAGTTTGAAGGAAATACATACCTCCGGAGGAATGGTGTTCACCGGAATGGAGACATTGAGTTCCTTGAAGATTTGTTCTATCGTCAGAGCCCAAAATCTAGGGCTTGAAATTTCGTTTGGTTTTCTCTTAATGGCAGACTTGCAGAAGTCTTTCCATAATACTTCAGGAAGATCAACGATGTTATGACGTACGGAGTAGATACTGAAGACGATGTTCAGCCAGTCCTTAGTTAAGGTGTCCATTCCTCCGTGCTTGCCAGACAAACCACGAATGATAAGATGCATCAAAGCAGTCCATAGCCCATAAACAACACTTTTCTTGAAGTCTTTTGCTCGATAGTCTTGAGTGTAGCCAATGTATCGCAGAAAGGTCTAGAACTCTTCAATAGTTAGTTCAACAATTTTGAAACCTTTGGGATTAGGTTTAACACCAATGGCTTTGAGAAAACTCGATTTGTAGATGGGAATGGGGCGATCTCCAATGATGGTGGTTTCCAGAACTCCATCTTCAAATTTGATGGTTGTGAATGCACGGTGCAGATGATGCAGTGGTAGTGGTGGATCAGGGATTTTGGTAAGTGGGATGGAGATGGGGTGATTAGCGATGAACTCGATCATTACTCTAATCGATTCATCATAGTCCAATGGGTTTAGAGAGAACAGTTGGGTTGTATCTCTTAAGAAGGGTTCTTGATCTGCAGAAGAAGGTGAACCTTTCGAACCTTTGGATGACTTCTTTCTTGCGATCGATTTCTTGGGAGTGGAAGCGGTTTTGATTTTGTTTTGGGAGGACTTTATTTTTGAAGAGTGATGAGTGCTTGAAGAACACGAAGAACAATAAGGGTTTTTGGGAGAATTGTAGTTGAGTGAGTGTAAAGAGGTAAAGTGAGGATTTGAGAGAGTATTTATAGGTAAGGGAAGATGGGTTAGGTTGAAAAGGTAATGATGAGGATCCGAGGTTAAACGGGTCGCATTAAATGAGTTTATACCTTTTTGGGGTTTGAGGTGACAGGAACGTGAAAGGTTGAGTGGTTCGAAGTTGAAAATGGGAATAGAAACTAGCGATACGATGCTCGCTTTTAGAGTTGGTACAGTCATGGCTCGAGGATCAAGGAGAAAGGGATAAGGATTCAGAAAATTAACCATTGTTGACGGTTCAGCGTAAAACCTTTTGGTATTTCGGATGAGTAAATCAGGGATGACTAAGATCTGATAGGTACAAGGGCAAGTTCTGAATTTATTCTTTTGAGGCAGTTCGGGAGTGAGAAATGTTCCGGAGAGGATTTGCAACTTATTTTGAAAATCCGAAGTAATTTGAAATTACAGAGCACATTTTGAAAATTCCAGAGCAATTTGAATTTTCGGAACTCATTTGAAAATTGTGGAACGTTTTGAAATTCCGGGCGAGATTTGAAAATTCCGGAGCAATTCTTGAAATTTCTGACGAGATTTGAAAAATCTGGAGCAATTTTTGAAATTCCGAACAAGATTTGAAAATTCTGTAGCAATTTTTGAAATTCCGGACAAGATTTGAAAATTTCGGAGCAATTTTTGAAATTCCGGACGAGATTTGAAAATTCCGGAGTGATTTTTGAAATTTCGGATGAGATTTGAAAATTCCGGAGCAATTTTTGAAATTTCGGACATGATGATTCTGATGATGATCGATCCAGATCGTCGAGAAGAAGAGAATGAACTATTCAACTTAATAAACTCAAGGGATAATTAGTAAAAGAGACAAGTAAAAGAATCCTGTGTATTTAGAGGAAAAATAGTTCTGAAGCAAAATAAATGAGTTCGGAGCATATACTTCTTCTGAATACTTCTATCAAAGAGAACATGTCTCCTGAAAGAATTGAGGATCAGGCATCATCATACCCATTTTGCTCAGAAAACCATTAAATTTGGTTTCGTCTAATGCCTTGGTAAAGACATCAACAATTTCATCTTCAGATGGAACAAAAATAAGTTCAATATTGCCATTTAGAACATGATCTTTAATAAAATGGTATCGGATGCAATGTGCTTCGTCATGGAGTGTTGAATTGGGTTGCGAGACATGGCAATGGAACTTTGAGAATCATAGTAGATAGGAATGCGTTGAAATTGATAACCATAATCCAAGAGTTGAGATTTCATCCAGAGAACTTGAGAGGTACAGCTGGCAGCAGCAATGTATTCAGCTTCGTCTGTAGAGAGAGCAATGCAGTTTTGTTTCTTGGATGACCAGCTGACTAAACGACCACCTAGGAATTGAGATCCTCCTGATGTACTTTTCCTATCAAATTGGAGACCACCATAGTTTGAATCCGAGCAAGCTTGCAGAAGGAAACTTTCATTTGCTGGATACTAGATTCCGAGGTTCTTTGTACCTTTGAGGTATCGAAAAATTTGTTTCACAGCCAAAAGATGAGACATCTTTAGATTGACTTGAAATCTGGCACATAAGCATGTTGAAAACATTATGTCCGGTCGACTTGCAGTGAGATAAAGCAAGGATCCAATCATTCCACGATACTTCTTTTCATCTACAGAAACACCCGAAGGGTCTGCAAAGATTTTGTGACTGAAACCCATGGGTACCTTGGCTGAGGCACAGGATTCCATAGAGTATTTCTTGAGAAGCTCAGAAATATACTTCTCTTGGTGGATGAAAATGCCTTTGTTAGTTTGTTTAACTTGAAGGCCTAGAAAGAAACTTAATTCTCTGTTTATGCTCATCTGGAATCCTTCGGTCATTAAGTTAGCAAAGTCTTCAACCATGGATGAGTCCGTAGACCCAAAAATGATGTCGTCGATATAAATTTGAACCAACATGAGATGTCTTCCATTTGATCTTCTGAATAGAGTCGGATCTAGAATTCCTCTTTGAAAACCTAAGCGTTTGGGAAAGTCGGTGAGGGTTTCGTACCAGGCGCGAGGAGCTTGCTTGAGGCCATAGACAGCTTTACGGAGCTTGTAGCAGTAGTTCGGAAATGAGAGATTGATGAAACCGGGAGGCTGTTGAAGATATACTTCGGTGTCAAGCTCACCATTAAGAAAGGGAATCTTAACATCCATTTGATAAACTTTGAAACCTTTGTGGGATGCATATGTAAGAAAGATTCTGATAGCTTCAAGTCGTGCAACAGGAGCAAATGTTTCGTCGTAGTGAAGACCTTCAATTTGAGTGAAACCTTTAGCTACCAATCTTGCTTTATTTCGGATGATAAATCCTGCATCATCTAGTTTGTTGCAATATACCCATCTTGTGCCTACAACAGGGTGGTTTGGGGGAGGAGGAACAAGAGTCCATACTTCGTTTCGGTCAAATTCAGCCAGTTCTTCTTGCATGGCTGTGATCCAGTCAGCATGCTCCAATGCTTCCTTAATGGATGTTGGTTCGATCATAGAAATGAAAGCTGAGAAATGACATTAATTTTGGATACTTGAAGCAGAGCGAGTTTGTACACCAGCATTGAGATTTCCAATTACTTGGTTTGGAGGATGATCCTTGGTCCAAACATGCAATTTGGGAAGTTCTTGAGCAGCGGTTGATTCAATATCAACAATAGGATTTAGTTGCTCCCCCTGAATGACTTGAATTTGAGGATGATGCTCCCCCGCGAACTTCTGAACCAAAGAGATTTACATCATTATCAGAAGGGAACTCAAAGAAATTTTCGCTGTCGTCATTATTGATAGGATTTGAGTCATCAAATTCAGCAACTGCATCTTGGAAGCCATCCACATTTGATTCACGAGAGGGATTAGCATTATTCTCCCCCTCAACCTGAGAAGGTTGAAATGGTTCGGAATCAATGGTGACAGGCTCGGAAGAGGACCAAATAGGTTGTGAGAAACTGGGGCTTCCGAAGGAGGAATTTGAATCATAGATGTTTTTGATTGAGATTCGGAATCAAGAACGGTTTCGGAAGGACCAAAGAGGGTTTCAAAATCAACTTCGAGAATAGTTTGAGGGTTCGGACATCCTGGCGGAGGAGCATTAGACTCCACAATATCAATAGTGATGTGAGAGGGGCCAGAATTCCAAATGAAGTTGTCATCAAAGGTAACATCAAAGCTTTCTTCTATAACACGAGTTCTTCGGTTGAGAACTCTGTAAGCCTTGGATTTTGAAGAGTACCCAAGAAAGATAGCTTCATCAAGTTTGGGTTGGAACTTTGTAAGCTGATCACGGTTGTTTTTGATGAAGCATCTGCATCCGAAGACATGTAAGAACGAGATAGTTGGCTTCCGACCATTCATTTCTTCGTATGGTGTCATGTTGAGACGTCGATTAATGATGCTTCGATTTTGAGTGAAACAGGCGGTGGATACAGCTTCAGCCCAAAGATAGAGTGATAGGTTTGCATAGTTTAGCATTAATCGAGCGGCTTCAACAAGTGTTCTATTGCATCTTTCAACTACACCATTTTGTTGTGGAGTGTAGGGAGCTGAGAGATTGTGGTTGATCCATTTTTCTGTATGAAACTTCTCAATGGTGGAATTAACAAATTCCGAACCATTATCACTTCGGATTCTTCTGACCACGACTTTGATGAGAACTTCTATTCCTTTGATAGAATTGATGAGCTCAGAGACTGTTTTGGATTTTAGCCTCAGGAAGAAAACCCAGGTGAACCTTGTAAAGTCATCAACAATCACAAGAATGTATTTCTTATGATGAAGACTTTCTACAGTGGATGGTCCACAAAGATCAATGTGTAGGAGTTCTAAGGGATCGGAGATAGATTTTTCGATAATGACAGGATGACCCTTCTTTGATTGCTTACCACACTCACATGCAGCACATAAATGATCATTTTCGAATTTGAGAAGAGGTAAGCCTCTTAACATTTCTCCTGATACAAGATCATTCATGTACCGAAAGTTCAGATGTGCGAGCCTTCGGTGCCATAACCAGCTAATGTCAGGAACAACTTTGGAGAGAAGACAAAGTTGAGGTTTACCAATAATCATGTTGATGTCGAGAGGGTACATGTTTTTGTTGCGAAGAGACTTTATCAAACGTTCTTTTTGGTCTTCAGTCATCACATAGCTGTATTTTTTGCAAAATTCCACACGTCGACTTGAGTCAGTAAGCTGAGCAACGCTTATCAAGTTATGTTTCAAGTCAGGTACATAAGCAACATGTGAAATAGATAAGTTTCCATTAGTGAGAGTTCCATAACCACGAATTTGTGAATTGGAGTTGTTGTCATATGTTACATAGCCTGCATTAGGAGAAAGCTTCAAATCACGCAGAAAGTCTTTCTGCCCCGTCATGTGCATGGAGCAAGCACTATCAATATACCATATTTTTTCTTGCTCCAAAGCACAAAGTGCCTGCAAATTTAGTGAACAATGGAGCTTTTAGGCTCCGAGTTAGATTTTGGGACATAGGAATGGACTTTAGACTTTAACTGTGACTTTGGAACAACTACTTGTTTTTTGGTGAGATTTCTTGAGTGTTTTGGAAAAAGACAGAATGCTAAAGTCTTTTCATCTATCCAGTAGTCATATTCAACTGTTTATGGGTTAGGAACTGACTTCTTCTGAACATTGGTTTCCAAAGGATGAACACTTTTTGTTATCTCCGAGACAGTTGCTTTGTCCACAAATGTGTTGATTTTCCACACAAGATTTTTGTTTGAAGATTTTGAAACAGTGACTTTTGGACTTGTGAATTTGTTTGGTGACACATTGTTCTTTGAAATGCTTGGTTTAAAAATTGTGCCATCAGAATTTGCAATAAAAACATATGATACATTTTGAGGCGGTGGTGAGTTATTTCGGATGGTTTTGACATTGACATTAAAATGAGCTTGAGGTAATTTGGCCCTAAGGATTTCTTTTGGTTCTGAACGAACAGGAGGTTCGGAAGGTCTCTTCAGGATTCTTGTAGGAACAAAAGAGTTTTGACTATGAGTGAAGACACAAGGATTCCGGAACGAACTTGGTTTAGAATTAGCAAGGAATCTAGAATCTTGTCTAGTTCTAACTTCCTTTTTGAAAGCATTTCTAGCTTCGACATTGGGATCTACAACATCATTTCTATTCAACATTGGTTTTCTCTTAGGATAAGGAGAGGATCCAGAGGATTGTCCTTTGGATAGATTTGAAAATTTGATGGGAACCAATTTGGTTTTTGAAAGAATTACGGAGTCCGATTCACATGAATCAGAGGACACATTGCTTGAGACTTCAATTTTATCATCTAGAGATGCCCATATGAATTCCAAGGCATTGACTTCAGTTGTTTCTGGAATAATTTCCTCCATCACGCAGTTGTTGACGTGATTGCTTAAAGGAACATGGTCCACACAATTTGAGAGACAATGATGAAATTTCGTGGTCCGATTCAGGTCCAGGTTTATCAGAGGCGGAAGAGGCGTGGAATCAGGACACTTGACAACTATAGGTTGGAACTCAGGAATTAGGGACTCAAAAGATCTTGTATCCTCCTGAAGGGGTGATAATGGGGAAACAGGAGTGTCTGAATTTTTGATATTCGGAACCTCTCCCATGAATGACAAATTTTGCAATTCCCTCAGGGGACTATTAACTGGTTTCGGAAACTCACTTCCGAGACCCGGAGCTTTTGACCATGGATGACGAAAAATATGAGTCATTCGAATGTCATCTTCAAGCATGTTTACAGAGTTATGCAAAGCATCTATTTTAGCATTGAGATGTTTGTTATCAGAAATCAATATGTTTCGTTCAAAATAAGTGATTTCACATTTATCCTTCAAAATGATACATTCATCTTTTGACATTACAAGTTCATGTTCTAGAGACTCAATTTTCAATTTCTTATCCTCAAAACGTAATCTAAGATGACTTAGTTCACAATCTTTCTTCTCACTGGCTTCTATGGCAGACTCATAGGCTTTATAGATAGTGTTCATATTTGTTTGAATCTGAGTCAGATAAGGTTCACATAAAGTCAAATCAAAATTTTGATCAGAGATCATGGCTTTTACCTGCTGAACAATGCTTCGACGGGTGGATCATTGGTGTCCATGTAGCACTAGTGAGGTTCAGCAACATCATCTTCATCTTTGGACCCAGAAGACCAATAACCTTCATCACATTCAATTGTTTGCCTTTCCATCAAACATATATTCCTTCCAGACACCAAATCTTCATCATCTCTGGATGACCAGTATCCTTCGACATCTCTTGAAACAGTAGTAACAAATGCATTCTCACTTTCAGCCATTTATTGTGCTTTTCGGACATAATAAGATGAGTCCTTGATTTTTGGTTTTTGTGGAGCATCAGCTAAACAGTCTTTGGAAAAGTGATTTGCATGACCACATTTGTGGCACATAATCTTGGGTTTTTCTGAGTTGGAATTTTGAGAGGATTCCAAGATTGAGTTTGGTTTAGTGAGGTTAGGCTTGTATGCCGGAGGGTTTTCGGAGGTATGTTTTGGTTTTGGAGCAAATATGGTTGAGGATGGTTTTGGTGAAGAGCACTGAACCTGTGTTGGTATGGTTTGTAAGAGGGATTGAAAGGACGTTTGTATTTCATTGAAAGTAGGGCAAATTCTTGTTGGAAACGGAGTTTAGAATCCGAAGTTTAGGAATCATCGTCAGGATAGATATGTGTGGATAAGGAGGTTAAGGATGACTGAGTAATAGGAACAACGGGTTTGTAAGGTTTCGGAGTAGGTGGGTTCGGAATGGTCGATTCAAAAGAACTAACTAGAGCGAGTGGTCCTCCGGAAAGTTCTCTTATGGTTTGAGCAACATTGGATTCATGTCCCTAAAGCTCATCAAAAAGTTGATAGAGTTTCAATTTTTTTAAGGAACCATTAATTTGAAGACAAGACTTTACATTTCCCCATCCTTTACCAAGACTGTTAATGAACTTGAGATTGTATTCGAGAGGAGTTCGAACAATCCCATGAGCAGTCATGTTGTTGACAACGATTTGATATCGGTTGGAGGCTGAGGCTACGGATTCACCTGGAGTGGTAGTGAAAGTGTCAAAGTCATTGACAACCGAGGTGAGGCGTTTGTCCTTCATATTTTCGGAACCTTCAATCAGATCCTGAAGAGTGTCCTAAATTTCTTTGGCTGATTTGCATAGCTTGATGTGCTCAAAGAGTGATAGAGAAACACCAAACACCATTTCCAAGAAGGCAACTTGATCAGTATGCAGCTTTTCAACATCATCTGCAGTTAGAGGAGCTTGACGAGCTTCATCTTGACCCATAATCTAAGCAGCAACATTTCTTACAATGGTTCTAACAGGAACATGTGGACCTTCTTTCACGGATCTCCAAATCCCTTCACCTTTATCTTTGGCCAAAAGAAATCTTTCCATTCTGACTTTCCAGTGATCATATTCTTCCACAACTAGCAATGGGGCGCGTGTAGGGCCACCCACGCTATTTGTGATTTGCATTGAAATCATTTGTTGAGGATTTGAAGCAGCCATTGAAATCAAGATATCTTCAAGCTTAAGTGGTATATAGAAGAACTTTTATCCTTAACACATAAATGGTTGAAATACCAAGGTAAGTTCAAACCAACTATAATCTGATCTTATGGATTCAAAGGAAAACCACTCAAGCTCTGATACCAAATGAGAGAACAAGATCTTTGCGCAGGGACAAGGTTTGAGAACTCAAACCTTGAGTGAATGCTTGAGATCAATGTCTGCTTTCAAATAGATGTTCAAGTCAAGGATGGAAAGACCAGTCAAGTCTTAGATAATTAGTTCAACAAATGATCATGAAATTAAGTATGAATAAGTAGATAATGATCAGGGAAAATCAATAAATGAAAAAGTAGAAAGTTTTTGATGTGATAAAGATAAATGCCAAAAAGTGAGAGAAAAGATCCGTCGTTAACTTGTATTGAATGCTCCTATATATAGGAGAGAGTATTACAGTGAATTAACCAAGTAACTTACGTAGGACTGGACAAAAGAATTATTTCTGACATTCTGATTGTCTATGAGTACAAAAAGATAAGTCCTATGAGACGTTACATCAATAAAAATATAATAAATGACAAAAGAAAAAATAGCATCGTTCGGATCTGCAAGCATTCCAGACATGAGAGACACTCCGAAATGGTTTTCTTCTCTCCTTTCTCCATTACTTCTTTTCTTCAGTTCCGGACAGCTTCCAGAGCATCTACTTCTCCGGAACCAAACACACTTCGAAATTAGTATCAAGGATTTCTAGAGGTTCACTTTCAGGTTCCAACAAGTTCTAATAGAAGATAAGTTTTGAACGGTTCCTTTTTCTTCATAAAAGCTTTCGAGAGATTCATTTCAAAACTCAATGACATGATCACTTCTGAATTGTTTGACTTTCAGATCATACCGAACTTCACTTTGTTTGACCGATGATATGATCTCATTAGCATCATCACTTTTGTTACGTAAGAATATAATCCAAGTAAACCTTGAAAACTCATCAACAATAAGCAATGAGTATTTCTTTCCAGCATGAGATTCAACTGGAACAGGGCTAAAACGTACAATAGATGAAATGGGTCAGTAATAGATGAACATAGATTAGATTTAAATGAAGACTTGGTCAGTTTTCCTTTTTCGCATGCAGTACAAACTTTATCCTTGATCAACTTCATCTTAGGAGGCCCTCTCACACGCTGGTCAATAGAGATTTTTGATATTGGTTTAATATTGAGGTGGTAGAGTCTCTTGTGCGACAACCAGTTTAGATGAAATTGAGAATGAGAGAAGAAACAACTCCTAAGAGAATTATCAACTAAAAACATATCTAAAATGTTGATATCACTTTGATGATTTGTTGATAGAATAGTAACACATGTGGAATCAATAACGTTTCCTTCATGCTTGTTGAAGTGAACTTCATAATCAACATCATATATTAAACTGATAGAGATGAGGTTATGCTTCAAGCATTTGACATAAGCCACATTTGGGAGTTGAACTGTCTTGCACTTGATGGTTCCGAAACCTTTTGTTTTTCCTTTTCCATTGTCTCTATATGTGACTATAGGGCCATCTTTCTTCACATAACCCTCCAGGAGAGACTTAAATGTTGTCATATATCAAGAGCATCCACTATTGAAATATCATATATTCTCTTCACCCTGTATCACTTATACACAATTAGAACACTTTATTGAGCCATTTTGCAATGGGTTTGACGATGGAAGCTTTAACAGATCCAAAAATGTTATAAGACTCAACAGGAAGACAATTCAAGGAATTTTCTTTCTTCAACAAATTTTTGCTTCGAATCAAACTACTTTCTTCTATTTTTGTATTTCCCCGAAAGTGCATTTATCAGTCTTGTGAGGGAGATCAACACATCTATAACACTTCCTAATTCCAAAATAGGTTTTTCTTTTATTGTCAAATTTTTGTTTTTCAAATAACTTAGGTTTCCATGGAATAGAAGCATTTTTGTTTAATTTAAAAACCCTTTCTTTAGTTCTAGAAAAATGAGAAATATTAGATTTACAAGATATGGATTCAGTGGTATAATGCTCAAAAGATGAACATTCAGAATTACCAGTGTCATAAGTCATTGGGCAATCATGAGCATTATAGTCACCAGTAGCAAATTCAGGAAACTCACAAAGAATATTCCTACCAGTATGAATATGACCATTAGATGCCGATGACTTAGATTTTGCTGGTTACTTTCTTGCTCTGCCAACCTTTTTGTTTTCAGCCTTTTTGAAGTGCCTCACAATCATAGCATCACTTGAATAAAGCTCAGGATTATACTCTTCATCATAATCAACATTATCTAACTTTTCACTTTCACTTTCAGGGACAAAGCTTGACTTTTTGGTGAGCAATGCAAAATATCTTTCTTTGAATGTGTCCATCATTATCTCTTTCCTCGGAACCTTTGTTTCTTCGAAATTTTTTAAATTACCATACAGGCTGTGAAGATTCATAGATTTAATTTTTCGTCACTCTTCTGTAGCACATCACCATGACGTTCCTATTTTTCGTCGAGAGAATCTAGAAACTTTAAAACTAAAATAGATTCATGTTTGAAAATATAAAATCTTTTGAATTCATTAATTAAAACAATTAAAAGTTTCAGTAAAAGATTCATTCCTTTGAGCAAAGAAGTGGTCATTTGCGATTGAGATTGTTTTCCCTGGTGGATTTGACTTCTTTAGTTCCTTCATACATTACCGTCAGCGTATCCATCATCTCTTTGGTAAAGACACAGTTCTGAACGAGGTGATAGATATCATAAGAAGGATAGTTACCTATTACAATGTGAGCTTGAAAATTAAGGTTATGTAAGCGCTTATCTTCTTCACTAAACAAATGTTTAGTAGTTTTCTTAATGACACTAGTCTTCACACCATCTTTTGTCTCATCGAAGGTGGGAACATGTGGACACTTTTCGATAATATCCATCATATCATGATCTATGGTTTCAAGAACAACCATAGCTTTCTTTTTCCATATGGAAAGTTCATTTCATATAATGTAAAAATATTATTTCTAGAAGTAGTACTTTAGTAGAGTTTAGATTAAGAAGAATAAGATGAAGAAGATGGTTTAGTCATTGAGAGATATGATTACCTGATCTGATACCAATTGAAGGATCAAAACTAGAATATAAAATATCAGGCAATGACAAGAACAACAAGTGAACTTAATCAAAAACAAATTTTGATTAAGAAAATCTCTCACAAAGAGAAATTTCACAAAGCGATAGTTTTACATGCAACCTTATTGTAACATATATACTATGTTGATGATTGTTCTAGATTCAAATCCCTACATAACACGGATTTGAATAACTATGATAACTACCATATATTAAAGATATATACTATACAAAACATATCCTATCACAAAGATAACAGATCACAAAACTTAACTAACAAGAAACATATCACGTTATTCTTAAAGCTTGATCAACATTTGATTGTGCTGATTTTGTTTATTCAACATGATAAAAGTTTGACTAATCATATTATAAGGTTTAACTTTACAAATGATGTTTCCATTGGTAGTAAGGGGGTAATGATCGTAAGGAAGAAGGGGATAATGACTGTAAGGAAGAAGGTGGTGGTTGGTGGCGGCACCAGAGATAAATGGTGGTCATGGAAAAACATCAGTGGTAGGAGGGATAGAAAAGGGTTGATATGTTTGGTGTGAGAAAGAGGGAGAATGAGGTTTCTAGATCTAATGTTTTGATCTGAGATACTTAAGTTTCAGATCTAATAATGTCTTTATGAAAATGGGATTAGACTTCTTTTTATTGACATTCGAATAAAGAAAATATGTAACATATGCATCACATTTGTAAAAACGCTTTTTAGAATGTATTTTCTATTGAAAAAAATAACTAAAAATATATAAATTCATCATTTTTAACCTCTACCCATTCTTATATTCGAAGAAAAAAATTGCATATAACGTTAAAGGTGCACCATATGCACATATGTACATATAGAATAGAAAAACAATTGTTTTGAATTTTTTATTCAAAAAATCACTTTTTGTATCATTGTCCTAGTGTCCTAACTTATTTGGATCCTTTCATATGTACATTAATGTGCTATATGCATGCAGATCTGCATATATACATATTTTAATTTTGTGTATATGTGCATATAATGCACATTTTACGTAAAAAAAAAATTTGAATATCAATATGAAAAGTGGTTAATAAATGATGAATTTACATACTTTTAGTTATTTTTTCGATAAAAAACAAACTCTACAAAAACGTTTGTACAAATAATGTGCATGTGATGTAAATGTTACATATTTTCTTTTTTCGAATGTCTCTCTCTCTCTCTCTCTCTCTCTCTCTATATATATATATATATATATATATATATATATATATATATATATATATATACACCGAGTGAGAGAGAGAGAGAGAGAGAGCTAGGTTCAAATGTGGATTGACATCTATTGTGCGGACGTGTGGACATTGCTATTATGTAAGAATGACAAAGAAATATATTGTTTGATAATGTGAATACGTTTAATTTTACATAACTATTGTCTTTATCATCCATTCTCATTAATTAAATTGTCTATAAACTATATAGATTTTTTATTATTATTCTCATTCAATCTTATTCTATCATCAGCATGTTTATTGAGTCATATTCTGTAAAAATGAAAATGAGTGAAAAACTACGTGTGAGAACAAAAATGAGTATGAATTAGTGAGAATGCATGAAAATGACAATAGTTGTGTGAGGTTGAATGTATTCATATAACTACACATTATATTCTCTTTGTAATTCTCATATAATAACATTGTTCACACGTCCGCACAATAGTTGTTAATCCATATTATAACCAACGGTATCAGGTGGTGTCCTCCCTCTTTGAGGTCAAGGGTTCAAGTCCCGTCGTGGACATAGGTGAAATATGTGTTGTTAGCTTAGGAGTAGATTAGATTTGCCGTTTAAAAAAAAAAAAAAAAAAAAAAAAAAAAAAAAAAAAAGTGTTACATCATTAATTATTTATACCATTTCATTTAATTTCAAGTAAAATCTCGTAATGGAAAAAATAATAAATAAATATTTAAATTTTGAACACAAGTTTAAGTCGATCGAATAAGCAAATTATAGATGTGTATTATGGGCATTTGAACAGTAAAATATATTTTATATTCAAATGAATTAAAATATACATATATTACTTTTATTTTGTTATTCTTATATTTTACATAATATTTTATTGTAATTAAATGCACTACATAAAAGAGAAATAAGACTTTTGATATGATAAAAAGAAAAGGAAAAGCAAAGGTGCCAAGAGTGGGACAAATACAGTGAAGTCATAATCCATATTCGTAAATTTGGTGCATAGACCCATGTGGTTATCTACTCACCCCCACCCGACCCCGTCACGACCCTCCCAGTTATTGAATGTATCTACCTGATATTCGACAGATTAACAAAAAAAATAAATCTATAAAAACTTTAGACAGTACTAATTTTACCGAATTTCTTTTCATGTTTTCTAAAGAACAGTTATAAATCTAAAAAATTACTTCTAAAGTTAAAGCAATTTTGTTTTCATAATGGAAAACATAAAGTATTAGTATTTCCAAGAGAATTTATGTTGACATAAGATTTAAGTCTTGATCTATCCTATTATGTATTTAATTTTTTATTTTTATTTTTGTTAGCGGACTAAAAATGGTTTGGTAAAATATGTGCGTTTTAGTAGTTTACTATGTTTTTGTTGACAAAAATAAAACAAAGTTGTTATGAAAATAATATTTAATAGTTTTATATAATTTTCCCTATAGTTTTATGTAGGGGAATTTGTTAAAAGAAAAGTGGGACGGTACCTATGTCCTCTATAGTACACTTTCTGTTTGTCCCCAACTGCCAAATACCCACCACACACTATACACCTAATATTCCATTGGATAGTTGTACTAGTGCATTATCAACTTGTAAATACTATAAATGGCAATTAAATAGCTTTTATGAAGAAAAGATATTGCCATTGGTGTACAAGTTTTTCCATACTTGCAACGATATTTTACATAAGATACTGTAGTGGACTTACAATCATCCGACAATCAATTCTTCAAAAATATAGTTAACAAGAATGCATGCATTAAAAAAATTATATACTTTATCAAATCTAACGAATTTTAGAACTTGTTAATAATAAACATCGTGTATAGTTAAACCTTTTTTTTTTTTTTTTGAAAAGAAATTACAACAAAAACCGTAGGAATTTGGACTATGGTATTGATATTGATGCATAAATAGGTTTAATTTAATAAAAGACTTAAAGTGTTACTGTTATTTTTTGGGGTTTAAATCAAAAACTATTTCTTTAACATAAAAGTTCTATTATTTACCATTCTTATATATTTCTCGATTATCGGTTTGAAGATTAATTTCCGGTAATAAGCCTTAAGTTTCTCGGGAAAAAAAGATAATTTTTTCCGGTAATGTACACATTTGTTAATTTCTTTCAATTTTCCAAAGCTATATGAGGTCTGCATATGCATCTTTCTTAGCTATATTGCAATTGATTAATTGCACAATTGATTCTACTGTTTTCTCTTCCCGTTAACCCCTCGTGGTTATTTTATTCCTTTTGGAAATCATGTTTGTTTATTTATTTATTTATTTTTTCCTTTTGATAGACATTCAAGAATTCTTGTACAACTAAAATCCACAGTTTGTAAAGTTTTCACTGTTAACCTAGTCGAGTTTATTTGGATTAAAAGGACTCCATGTAATTAATCTCCAGTACAAGTAAAAGATCAGGTACAAATGAGTATCTCCGATTTTTGTGCATAATTGTCTTTTTTGAAGTAAAAATTCTTCAAAAAATTAAAGGTTTCTCAAATATCAATGAAATGCAATATTATTACAACAGCTAAAACGTAATTTTGTTGCCAAAACATTGTAATATTGGCTCTTTCATTATGCAGGATCTCAATGGTGATGGTAAATTGTCAGTCTCTGAGTTTGTAGTACTTATAAATTCATTTGGCAATCCAGTGGCGGACCTATGTAGGGTATTTGGGGTCCCGGGCCACTGCTAAATTTCCGGCACGCAATGTAATTTTTTTTTTTTGGTTTTTTCTATTACGTGCATCCGCTTGAAGTACGAGGGACACCCCTACTAAAACAGTCTGCGTCCGCCACTGTGGCAATCGACTGGCTAAAAAGGTCTGATTTAATCCCATAATCATGTTAAATTTTTGGAATTCATTTTTTTAGTTAATTTTACTAAGCATATGTTAGGTTTTGTGAGCTTAAATTGGTAAAATAACTAAAAGATTGTTGGGAATTGATGGTTTAGGAATTGGTGCCGATTGATTTTCTTCTCGATTTTATGATTTATAAGACTTGCTTGAACTTTGTAATTACATTAAGATAAAAGTCTTAGAAAAAAATATTTATTATCCTTTAGTATATTAATTAATTTTTTAGTTATAATATATTCTGTCAAATATCTTTATATAAATATATTCTGGTAAAATGTTTTTTTATATATACAAATACATTCTTTAGTTCTTAATTCTATAGATCAAGACTTTTAAAGAAGATCAAATTTACTTTGGATTTTAGTAGAAGATCAAGTGAATTCTAGATTCTAGTAGAAGATGAAGTCTATTCTATTAGAAATCATTATTCAAGAATACACTCTGAAATCATTTTGATATTATTCCAATTTCATTACGTTAAACAGCCATCCGACAGCGAAATCGTCTGGGTAGCGACGTCAATTGAATATCACAGTCATATCATACATTGAACAATATATAAATAATAATACATTACAGTATTGAGCAAACTTGTCTTATGTCATTACAATAACCGTTGCATATCCTCAATGATGAAAAATAGTTGCGACAAAAACATATTCTATATCAAAAGTACTAAATGTGTGATCCATAATATCCGGGATTGAACTTATGTGCCTTAATTACCTAAGAATACATGTTTAAGATGTCTTACGTCATTACAATAACCGTTGCATATCCTCAATGATGAAAAATAGTTGCGACAAAAACATATTCTATATCAAAAGTACTAAATGTGTGATCCATAATATCCGGGATTGAACTTCTATGCCTTAATTACCTGAGAATACATGTTTAAGATACGTCAACAAAAATTAATTGTTAGTGAGTTCTATAGATTTTGACTCCGTATACTTTCATGATTAAGAACATTATATCATATAAACTTGGTTATTATAAAATAAAGTATATTTTTCAAAAAATATGCATAAAACCATTCATTTATTTCTTTGAAATTCCATGTAGAAAATACATATGTTTATGTGTATAGATTATAACTGTATACACAATGGGAAGATTGTGCCCTGATGTTTATTAAGTATTAATTTACTTAATTGCATTAATTGACACTTGATTGTGTGAGCGAAACATTTCTATTACGTATGGTCATATTTCGACCCGTATGGGTAAACTAACTCAACATATAATTATCGTCCCAATTCAACGTGTGCATTTTAATGAACTCTAGGGATCTATCACGATCCTATAACCGAACTATGGACGCAAAAATTTCTAGGGTAGCACCGAACCGTACTGAGAACAGTGGGTAACACTGAACCATGTTGAGAACAACGGGTGGCACTGGACCGTGCTGAGAACAATAAGTAGCACTGGAACATGTTGAGAACATTAACTAGCGGATGGTCGAACCGTAGAAGTCCAATAATATGAACTTATATGTGTCGTTAGTCGTCCCTTACAGATTCACAATTATTTAATATAGGGTTTCTACTAAGTATTGAAGTCTTAGTTTATACCAAACTGAAGATACTTCATAAAAGGGAACCACGTTGGGTCTTATATTTGGAATAAGTATTCTAATTTATACTTTTCCTTCTAAATTCATTAGACCTTTGTAAGTATTTATTGTTTAAGGAAACCATGTCCAAAATTCTTATAATTTCTAAGTTTTATCATACTTGTCATATTTCGATGTCGTGTTAGCGAAATGGTTAATTATAGAATTTATCCATGTTTGGACCAACTTGAAATCTATGTTCCCAATACTTTATATAATTTTTACCGAAATATTATTAATACATTTTATTGAGATAAACGGCATTTTTAACGCAATACTTAGTAAGTCTTTATTTATATTAACATTTATAATGATATATATCATAATTTTTATACTGAAAACAAGACCACCTTGATATATTATGTTTAGTTCCACATTTACTAAAACTAGTGGATATATAATTATATAATTAAGTTTATAATCGTAAGAAAGTTTAACGTGATTATATCCCTAATATAATTTATTCTTTGTTGTCTTTATTATTTAGAATTTGGTAATCCATATATGAAATTCTAGTATACTTAATAGAGCATAAATATTTAGCTATCTATGCATTTGTAAATTCGTTACTTGTCTTATAACTTTCTACACCTAAACATTTTTTTCATTAACATTAAATGTTCAGGACACTACATAGAGCATATATATATATATATATATATATATATATATATATATATATATATATATATATATATATATATATATATATATATATATATATATATATATATATATATATATATATATATATATCACTGTTGTAAAAATCTCAACTAGATCCCAATTAATCTCCGATTAATCCCTAGGCGCTACTCGACCGATTAGAGGGCGTCTAATGATTAATTCTTGCATATATAATGAGTGAAACATTATAAAACAATGAAATTTTAACATTTTGACGAAGTTTTATCTTAATGGAAACTATTTGAGACATGATTAGTGTTGTATTAATCATTTTTTGTTATCATATTAGTGGTATTTACAAACTTTGATATGATATTAGTCATATTTAATTTCTTAAAATTCAACAAATTTGCAATTAATGGTACCCGATTAATCATTTGATTAATCTCCGCCTAACCGATTAATCCTTTGACCTCAGTCCACCGACTAGCTAACGTCGAGCGTTTTTTGCAACCTTGATATATATATATATATATATATATATATATATATATATATATCCTATTTTAATAATTGAATAGTTTTAATCTCCTTTTGACAAGTGTCACTATAATACAACTCCTCATTAATATTATATCATGTGTCATATAAATATATTAGGCAACTCATTTCAAAATTCAAATTTACATTTTCTAAAAAGTTATAATAACTTTAAAATTTTGATATATCTCTTAATTAATAATTTATTTAAAATGACTTATTTAAAATAATTTATTAATAACTATAAATTTTTATTATAAAAGTTTAATTAATTTTATAACCGTGGTTCCTACGGGTTATAAACTAGTATATATATATATATATATATATATATATATATATATATATATATATATATATATATATATATATATATATATATATAGAGAGAGAGAGAGAGAGAGAGAGAGAGAAAGAAGTAGGTCAAATGTTTCTCATATATATTATATGCTAGAATGCATCAATAAGAATCTAATAAACATTAAACGTATATTAACTGATATCCATACTTATAATTCTTTTTTATGGAAACTAATTAAATTCGTCATTAATATCAATAATAATATTATTTCAAAATGAATTCATATCTAGAAGAATAAGAGCATATTCTAGTAGAATGATATTATATTCTACTAGAATACACTCTCATTATTCATATTCCGTACAACTTTATTGTATTTTAAGTTAATGAGTTCTGAAAGAACGTTATTGCTAACATAAAAATCTAGATTCAAATTTATTCTAAAAGAATGTTATTGCTGACATTAATGACGTATCTATTTAGTTTCCATAAAAAGAAAATTATAATTATGGATATTATTTAATATACATACAATTATAGAAATCATTTAATGTCTATCTTTATTTAATTAAATAATTATTTAATTTACTAAATTAATATTGGTGCATTCTAGCACACAATAAATATAACAAACAAATTAACCTAGCCATATATATATATATATATATATATATATATATATATATATATATATATATATATATATATATAATCCGTGGAAACCACGGTTACAAAATTAATTAAATTTTCTTAGTGAGAGTTCAAAAATTATTAATTATTTTCTTTAAATAAATTACTAATTAAAAGACATTTTTTTAGTTATATAAAATTATAATCGCTAATTTAAATAAATATATGAAATATTATATCAACTATAATTTGTATTAATTTTATTCAAATGTTATTGATTTAATTTAATTAGAGTGAAAAATTTAAAATTTGAAATTTGAAATGGAGAACTAATAGATTGGCAAGTAGTATGCATTAATTAGTGGCCTAATATGGTGACACATGGCAAAAGATGAATAAAATATGTATTAATTAAGAGACCTAATATGATAACACATGTCAAAAGGATATTAAAACTATTTTTTTTATTAGAATAAGGATATTAGAATAGGGATATATATATATATATATATATATATATATATATATATATATATATATAGGCTCATGTATTCTAAATATCTATTGTGTGGATGTAAGGATTAATATGGACCAATCATTTTAATTAAATATTTTTAATAATTAATTAATTATATAAGGGTAATTTGGGAACTTCATATATAAATAATTTTATAAACCAAAAATAAAACTTAATAAATCTGGAAATTCCTTGAGTGTTGGACAGTTACAATATAATCTCATTAACCACAAACAATCGTTCATATTGTCTTCATCATCTTCACACACCATTGTGTGTCGTTAGTATAGAGAGAAATGAGGACCGAAGTCTCCAAGTGTGCTCGATCAATGGGGTTGTCGTTGTCGGAACGTCTATCCACCACCGTGTCCGCTACCAACAACCACAATAACAACATACATCACCAACAATCGTGTTTCTATCTAAACCTAATTAGATTTCTCTCTTTTTTCTTTAAAATCTCTGCCTATCAACGACCATCACGACCTCCTAGAATCAATCCAATCCAATTTCTGTTAGTTTTTCCTAATCTAATCTAGTTTTCTAATCTAAGTTTTTTCTAATCTAATCTGATGGTTAAATCCAGAGCAAGTGTGTATCTGGTTTATGTCCTGTTGCGTGGGCTTAAGGAATAGTGTCAAGTTTTGAACATGTGGTTTCCGATTTTGACTGTTCATGGCTAGGTTTCGGTGGTCGTCGATTGGATTTAGGGAATGAGTCGACCCCAATTGAAGCCAAGCCTTCCCCATTTAATTGAACGACCCCAAGAACCCCTATGGTTTTGGGGGTGTGTGTCGGTGGTGGTTTTGGTCTCGTCGTATTTTACCAAAAGTGCCTAAATCCGTTTTTTCACAAGGATTTGATGCAAATATTAAAATGAATTTTAGATACAAATTGTTAGGCCTTTTGTTAAGGGGCGTATTAAAAATCAGCTTCTTCCTCGTTATTAGCCTAGAACTACAGAACAAGAGTTGCAACAGATATCTGGAGAGTATCCATCTTTAACCATGTTTTGATTATTTATATTACATTAATCTAAAATAAATATATTAATCTATCTTTACAATGTAATATTTTCCTTGATTCTGTTTCTTTAAGTTCAAATGCTACAATTGTTCCACTATTTGAGAAAGTTCTGAGTGCCAGTGATGCTGGTAGAATTGGTCGTTTGGTTCTCCCAAAAGCATGTGCTGAAGTAAGTATATTGTATTTTTATGAGAAAAGACAATTATGTCCTTTGAATAATACTCAATTTCACATACTCTACAGGCATATTTTCAACCTATTTCTCAACTAAAGGGGCTTCCAATCAGAATACAAGATGTGAAAGGCAAAGAATGGCTGTTACTTGGATATTTTTCCAACAGAATGCATACGATAATTGAATCATGAATTCCATTTCTATCGGAATGGAATCACGAATTACAATTATGTTGGAATGGAATATGGATATTTTTTTTCACTAATTTATGCATGTTCTACAATTCTTGGTCATTGATTTTGGTGCAATTGACAAGTCTGTATATTTTTCCAAAGGAATTTAGGGTTTTATTTTTCATTTGCTAATGCGTTATTGGATTCTACACTACAATTGAATTTGTTTTCACAGAATTTGATGCTTGAAGAACGGATCACAAAATTGAAAGTGATTCTTAGCAACATTATTCTTTTAGAATGTATTAGTTTATTTGTTAAATTTTGATGTTTTTTCCCGATTTTAAAGTTTTTTTAGTTTTATTCTTTAACAAAAAATGTAATTCTTAGCAATTGTTACCCGTATTCTATAAGAACTAATGTAATTTTTGTTTTTATTCTTCAATTGATGGTTCGAGAATTTGTTATTCTACAAGAAGTTTTTAAAGTCACGATCAATAAATAGGTTCAAGAATATTTTTATTATTTACGGTTCAAGGATATTTTTATTTTTGAATATACTCATAAACATATTCTGTCAGAATGTCCGAATTAAAAAAATTATAATTCGTAAATCAGATTTGTAAAATTAATAGAATCTATGATCCCTTAAAATATGTAATTTTCCTTTATTAAATCTATACTAATTGACTAAAATACCCTTGTAATTAAATTAGATGGTATTTTTCAATTATATTTAATTTAATAATATGTATTAATCATTTTCTTAAAATAAGCAAAATGATTGGATCACAATCATTCCTACATCCATACAATAATTAGTTAGAATACAGTAACCTAATCCTATACATATATATATATATATATATATATATATATATATATATATATATATATATATATATATATATATCGTAATATTAACACTTTATCTATCTTTATGAGTTTCAAAATATTCATGCTAACTCATTTTTGATGGGTTTTGAGCATTCTAACACTCCTATGGTGTACATGCAACCCTATAAACCTTGGATCTACGTTTTCTCTATTATACATGCAAATATTCAATATTTCAAGGTTTCATCCTAACTAGCATAATATGAAGTATCTACAATACAAGAATCTAGTAGAATGACATACCTTTTGATAGAGATTGAAGTCTTGAACCTTTAAGAGCTTAGTGCCCCAAGTGTTGCACCTCAAATGGTTCACACTACACCAAAAGCCCTTAGAATAAATTGAGAGGAAGAATACTTAGGTTCACTCTTATGAAATCAGCATTTCCCTCTTTTTGTGTATGCACTAGTACCATTTCATGAACCATAGACCTCTTTATATAGTGTGGAGGATTAGGTCTACATTCATGTAAACCCTTATACCCATGACCTTTCATTTCCATAGGATCCATTGGTTAAAAACTCCATGGACTATCCATGAAACCTTCACCCAACCTAAATGAACTTGGCACATCCTATATATATAAGAGTCCATATTTAATTAGTTCATTTTGATCACTAAATTAATTTTAAATTAATTCTTGATCAATACTAATTAAATAATATGATTTCATATTAATATATTAGAAATTTTAATATATTAATATAAATCATAGGTATCTTTTTTCTCATTTTTCTATCCAATTGTTCCAATGCCATGCAACCCAAATGGACCATGCTACTCTCGGGTCGAGTACATACCAATAATAGTTATGGGCTTAGACATCTAATACAACAGTCTCTTACTTAGATAAGTCTGAAACTATTATTGCGTATGACTCCAAGATCCCGACTAGTAATCGTAGCTCTTAAAGCCACTGTCGAACTCTGACCCAGTCAATGACGTGTCCGTTAGATAAGGGATCATATATTCCTCTATTCTAGATTTCATATGGACTGAGACATGGATTATAATCATTCTCTTTGCCCATTTGTTGTTTCCCGGTTTCCGATTTATGACGACTGACTAATTGAACAAATCAAATCAGTCCAGGCTTGGCCAAGCACTTAGGGGTGTCATCACTAAATTATCGAGGGGCCCACAAATATCGATTTTATCCCTGCAAGGGTAAAAGGAATAGATAAACTTCGACTCATATGCTTGTCCTACTACTTGTTGAGTCATATACAAAAGCACGTTTTATAACATCAAGTTACTGATGCGTTTTCGCATAATCAATGCACAACCAACTCATAGGCAACAACTCATATCTCTAGGTTTGAAGAATATAAGATATTATTGTCTCATGATTCACTCATGATAAAATCCATGAAGTGATTCAAATGAGCATGTGTTGAATCCAATACTCGAATCTCATTCCAGGAGCACGCATGAACATTGCAGCCACTTTATCCCAGACAAACTACATACCCTTCATGATAGTCTTGCCTCAATACCTACTTGCAAAGTATGATCGACTGTGGATAGTTTGAATAACCTAGTTATTCAGGAAGTCAAAACACGCAACATGAAACACAAGAATAATCGAATCCAATATGGTCTCAGAACTTATGAATATAAATAAAACACCTTTTACTTATTACCATATTGATTACAAATTGTTCATTTCATAATGTTTCAAATAATCAACTTAATACTTCAATTAAAACAATAGGCATGCCATGCTCCAAGCATGCACACTATGTTTGTCCAAACAATAGTTATGGCATACACCAAGTATGCACACTATGTTTGTCTATGATCATTACTTTGTGGAATAGATCAATTGAACATACTTCCAATGATTCTCATTTCACAATCCCAAATCCTTATCGTAAGTGTAAGAATTCCAAATTCCTGCCATTTACCGAAATCTATTAGATTTTAAACTTATATGCATTGATCCTCTTCTTATGACTATGCACAAAGTCACAAAGACTTGGCAACAGACATTACAAAGTACTCCAATGGAGATCAATTCCATCAAAACGAAGTCTCAAATTTAAAGTACATTCCTTTGAATATCCTTCTTGCATTAAGTTTTCTAATCTTACACAGATTGAATAACTTTCACCTATGGAGAGATTTCCACATTCTCATTTTGACTATCACTTCTAAACAAGATTTGTCTCTTTTCAGAATATGTCAATATGGTCATTTCCAAAAATCTACACCATACTTCCAACTGTCCATGAGCAACCAATCTTTGGTAAACCTTATATTGTCCTCGATAATTACTTAATCAGTTTTAGTCATATCCAATTCCAGACCTTTTCCCCTCTTAATGCCCTAGGCATTTGGAAAATTTTAGAAAGGATAAATATTATAGACCATGTAATTGATCCTATATCTAAAGTATATGGGACACAATTCATGGTGTGTCACATAAAGACTTGATCCTAGACTAGTCTTTTTCTACAATATTTTTAATTTTCCATGTTTTCATAATTTGACTATGAAGAGGGATACCGTAATCATAATCGAATTTGAGAACGCAATATACATAGAATTTCCTCATGTTAAACCATCCCAACACAAAATTCATATATATATATATATATATATATATATATATATATATATATATATATATATCATTGACTAAAGATGAGTAAACTCTCAATCTAAGCTTTTAGAATTGAAATGAACTATAATTTCCTCTCCCTTAATTATAGCAAACAACTTTTCCCAATTGAAACTTTTGTTTTCTATAATTAACATTGCTAACCTGCAATACTTATCATAATTATCATGCTCCCACTAACATGATAATTTTTAACATAACACTTATGCCCCCACTAGCTGTAACATGTACTCATAAATTAGTTGGACTTCTAGAAATCAATACTTTATTGACTTTGTTACCAAAGTTCAGATTTCTGATACTAGATATTTTGATAAAAACTTTATCAAAATCATACACTTTTCCTTAGCTCACATGTGTGTCTAAAAAAATTTTAGAACTATGAAAAGGGATGTAGTAATCATATTTTCAATTGTTTATACCTTTTCCATTTCTCAGAAGTCCATGTTAGTGTGTCAGTTAACCACACACGCTCCACTAACGACTTTGAGAATGCAAATATCATAATTGTTATCTACTTAAAACCTACTTAGTGAAAGCGTTTCCTCACCATCATTTTCATGAATCAGAGAGAAACCTTATGACACTTAGATTTTATGGTGTATGTGTTCCTACCCATGTGAATTTGTCAAAACCATAATCACAAGACAAGGTTAGTGACAAATCCAAACTCATATGGACTGAACTTGTGCAATCTTAAATTCTTGCCACCTGGCAGCACAAGGGCCTACCATTGCTTCAAAGTTGTTATGCAGACAATTGAGAACTTGTAGAACTCAGATGCATAGTCAACTTTAACTGGAATGGGCACAGAAATAAGAATGTGTCAACACGATAGGTTATAAACCTCAAGTCGTGTGCTAGTGATAAACTACATGTTTTATTCTTGATTAGTTCTTGAAAATCTTTCAGGATCTTTTAGACTCCCGCTTTACTCTTGACATATAAGACTCTCTTGCCAAGAACCATTCCTTGACAAAAAATATTCAAGAGATAGTGCGAATTCTTATCAAGACAAACACTTCACACAATTGGCCTTAGTTGGTCTTTGTTTTATCCAAAACATCACAACATACCAAATTCAAATGTCCAAGAGTAGAAATCATTTTACTCTTACATTTGACAAGTGTTCTAAACCTTCTTTAAGATGTGTCACTCAAGTTACAATCTTGGAGTATGACTCTAAGAATTGTTTTGGAACGAAGTATGACTCATCTTCTTGATTTAACCACTTCAACAATTCATGACTCCTCTTCTTAGCCATAAGAATGCACTAAGATGTCCTTAGAGGATGAATTGTGATATGGTTTCATAATCATTAAAATGATCATAAAACATGATACTAAAATCTCTCCTATATTTTCAGATTTGAGAAACTTTTATCTTTCTGCCTAATTTAATTCTTCTCATTCATTCTGCCATACATCGAAACTTTTCCAATGTTTCAGAATTATACTTAAACTTGTAAGTATAACCATATTTACTAAACTTTAGTAAATCATGACGAATAGTCTTATCGATCTTTGTGGTGGACTTGACCAGTTCACAAGAATGTATACTCGACCCTTAGTCCTTCACTTGACCCACATATACATGTGAACAAGGAATTAGTCTTAATTTTCCAAAGATGAAATTTCTCATTCATAATACAACTTGCATGATTCCAACTTTCGGTCCAATTGAAACTTGAGTGATGAGATTCTTTCTTTATTTGGTAAATTAGACACTACCACAAATGAAAGAATCAAATTCATATTTCCATTATTACTAGAAACATACAAAAATTAATTTTCCATAAATGCCATTGCAATGAGATATAAAATAAAAAAAATTTATTTATTTATGAAATGCAGAAAAAAAACGTGTTCCTTACAATGCAACTTTAAATGAAAAACTATGCTATTACATATTTCCTAGCAATCTATCATAACTCCTAAGCAGCAGCTCAAAAATCCGATCTTCGAACCATGCGATTGAAATCCATCTTCGCGACCAGATTCAACATACTCTTCTTTTAAGCTTCATTCCCTTTGCTTGATCCTACAAAACATCAAAATGCAACCTAGTCACATAATGTATTAAGAATCAACAATTAGGAACTTAACAGAGTTAGATAGTGGACTTACCTGAAGAAGAGTCAAACTTTTTGATTCTTCCTTCTCTCAGATCTTTTAGGTAGTTAGTGCAGCTTCGTAACCAATGCCCCTTCTCTTGTTAATAAAAATATATAGACTCTTTGGGAATGGTGCATGAGACTATCACAGACTTAGCCTTTCCCTTTACATTTTGGTCAACCGTGTTGACCAAGGCAGATCCCTTTCCATTCGGAAGAGAAAGCTTTTCTGGACTTCAAATGTTTCCATTGTCAAAGCCCATGGAAGTTTGAGAAATAGACCTTCCACCCAAATTTGCTTGACCATTGTGCCAAATCATTTATGATTCAGCAGCAACAAGAAAATAAGAAAGATCTATTAGGGTCATGTCGTGATCTGTCACATAGTAGTCTTTAATGAACTCACTATATGACTTAGTAAGTGACTGAAGAACCCAATCAATAGCCAACTTCCTTGAGACAATGACACCCAACATTCTCAACCTGTCAATGTGTGACTTCATCTCTAAGACATGAGTACACACTGGTCTTCCATCTTTATGTTTCATTGCAAGTAAGGCTTGAGTGATCTTGAGCTTTTCAAGTCTTCGAGCTTGTGGGTCAGGGAGAATAATTGGAAGAGGTGGAGGAATTGAAGTATGATTTCCATGATCCAACCACAGGACATCATATTCATTAGGAAAGCTTGTTCCAAGGGATCTGGGATGATCATAGTTGTCTGAACCAGACATCTAAAGTGGGAGATATTCAAGTTAGTTGATTTAAGTCCTTAATAGAACACCCAATATGAAATATTAAGGCTAGGACCCAACACAACATTTTATAACTTGGAAGAGGGATGCCGTAATCCAAGCTATAAAATATTTGAAGGTAGGTTAATGACGATTCACCAATTTCCACCATTAAAAAAGAAATAGGTATTAGGTTTTAAATGGTTTGAAACTCCAAGATCTTTTCAGATTCATTGAACTTTTCAATGGCATGTTTAAATCTCGATTGTGCCCTCTCAAGTTTGTGACTGGGATGCTGAGGATCACAAAGAAGGTGTGAATAACCATGCAAATATACTTGGTAGTCTTAAGTTTTATCACCTAATAGATGTGTCAGTTAATAACACGCGCTCCACCGATCTATGATAAACCTTAAGCCACCCTTTGCCAACCTTGTTAAATCCAAGTTAGTGTGTCGGTTAACCACACACGCTACACAAACGACTTAAGCAATGTGTAAAGTGTAATTTCATAGGTTAGCACCAAATTCACATTTTCCTAAGTAACTAAGATTGGGAATTTATAAGTGTTTAGTTACTTGCTATTTATCATTATACCTTTAATGAAGGGAGAATTATAGTCCTGTCCTACCCGTTCGGCTAACGACCCTCCACCAGTCAAGGAAACGGTGGGTGAGAGTGGATACTCATTAAACTGCCATTTTATAGGCGGTAACCTTATACCCCCCTTATAGACCGACTTCGTGAATGAGGCCTACTAACGGTAAGACTGACTTTTTTCTTATACATATATGTATAACTATTAACTATTAATATTATAATAGTATAAGGGTTGAATTTTAACTTTTAAAATTCCAAGTGTTTAACTTGGAATTAAAGTATTCATGGGGGGAAACTTTACAAATTCCAAAACTTGAGGGCAAATTTTGAACAATTCAAAAACTTTTCAATTCCATAACTTATGAGTTTATAGTAGTTTTAATGAAAAAAGTCTTCAAGTTCCATAACTTGAGGACAAGTTATGAAAGACTTTAAAGCATTTAAAAAAATGAGACTCTTCATTTTTATAACTTATGGTAATCTTATGAGTTTTTTAAAAAATCATAAATGAGACTTTTCATATAACTTGAGGACAAGTTACAAAAACACATTTTATGAACAAATCATAGATCAATTTGGATTGAATACAAATTATCACATAATTTTTCTATTAATCTAAACTAACTCATAAGAACAAGATTATTCAAATCAAACAATTTTTCATGTAATTAGCCTGACCATTAAACTAATACAAAACATGAATCTATTGACAATTATCTTTTGAATTGGATTAGAATGATCATGACCACATCAAAAACAAGTTTATAGGTTCAAAGAAAGCTTAGGGTAATGATTCTAGTCCAATTCCTGCCTTAAAAGTCGAAAATATGTTGTCAAGGGCTCCTACTCGTCGAGTGTATGAACCTACTCGACGAGTAGGATGGATTTCTTCATGGACTCGGCGAGTCCACAGCCAAGACAGCCAAAAAATCACTTTTTTTTAGCAATTTTCATCAAGTATAATTGAAAACAAGCCTAGTCTCTGATACCACTGATGGGTTTTGAGCATTCTAACACTCCTATGGTGTACATGAAACCATATAAACCTTGGATCTATGTTTTCTCTATTATACATGCAAATATTCAATATTCCATGGTTTCATCCTAACTAGCATACTATGAAGTATATACAATAGAAGAATCTAGTAGAATGACATACCTTTTGATGGAGCTTGAAATCTAGAAGCTTTAAGAGCTTAGTGCCCCAAGTGTTGCACCTCAAATGGTTCACACAATACCAAAAACCCTTGGAATATCTTGAGAAGAAGAATAATTAGGTTCACTCTTATGAAATCGGCCTTGCCCTTTTTTTGTGTATGCACTACTGCCATTTCATGAACCATAGACCTCTTTATATAGTGTGGAGGATTAAGGTTACATTCATGTAAACCCTAATATCCATGACCTTTCATTTCCATAGGATCCATGGGTAAAAAACTCCATGGACTATCCATGAAAGCTTAGCCCAACCTAAATGAACTTGGAAAATCCTATATATATATATATATATATATATATATATATATATATATATATATATATATAAGACTCCATATTTAATTAGTTCCTTTTGATCACTAAATTAATTCTTGATCAATACTAATTAAATAATAAGATTTCATATTACTATATGAGAAATTATAATATATTAATATAAATCATAAGTATCCTTTTTCTCATTTTGCCTATCCAATTGTTCTGATGCCATGTAACCCAAATTGACCATGCTACTCTCGGTTCGAGTACATACCAATAATAGTTATGGGTTTAGACATCTCATCCAACAATTTCATCTTATCATTTTGTAGATATAAATACCATTTAAAACCACCTGTATAACAGATGTTCATTTGCAAAATCCTTTTTGACTATTAAAACATTTATCAACACACATGAATTATCCCCCAAAACATCAAAATCGAAAATGAGGGGCCGTAGAGACTCACCTTTGAAGCATGTTATTACTCGGGTTTTCATTTATCTTCCCAGGAAACTTCTTGTCTTGACATTTAAGTAACTATCGAAAGGGGACCTGGAAACTGTTTTTCTCTCTTAAAACCACTGGAATGATGAATATTAGTGCTGATCTTAGATCGAAAGGGTAAGAAAATGAAGCACCATCATTGTTTTGGTTGTTCTCGGCAGCAAGGGGGTGGCAGGGGCTGTTTCAACAACCTCTTTGTTGCCTCCAGTTTCTGTTTCAGTGCTAATTCGCAAGACGGAGAGGGAGAGCATGTAAGATTGAATAACATGGGGTGTTTAGGTTGCTTGGTGCGTCGCAAAACAGAAGGAGAAACCGAAGGGGCTGCTTCCCTTGACTCGCATGAAACCACCAACAAAACACCTCCAGTGGGGGTGTTCTTGGGTTGCTTATGTTGGGTTTTGAGCATTCTAACACTCCTAAGTGTACATGCAACCCTAAATACCTTGGATCTGTGTTTTTCTCTATTATACATACAAATATGAATATTCCAAGGTATTACCCTAACTAGCATACAAAACATTGATACTTGGGTAATAATATATATAGAAATACATACCTTGTTGATGTAGCTTGACTCCATGAAGATCGAGAGCCTAGTGCCCCAAGTGTGACACGTCAAATGGTTCACACAACATCATCAACATATGTAATAACCAAGAGAAGAAGACATACATGTTCAAATCGGCTAGCCCTCTCACATATGTATCACTAGTGCAAATTTCTTGAACTAAAGGGGTTCTTATAGAGTGTGGCTATTAGGGTTACACCATGTAACTCATGACTTTACCCATTCCTTATGTTCCATGGGTTTTAACCTCCATGGAGTATGCATGGATCACCACATGGGTTAAACCCAACATAAGGAATCTTGGATCATAAGCCCACATATATAAGAATGATTGATTTACATAATCAATCCCCATATATTTAATTAGTCTCTTTTTTATCACTAAATTAAGTCCAAATTTAATATTGATCAATACTAATTAAATAACATTATTTCATATTAATATATTAGAACTTATAATATGTCACAAAATGTATTTTCCTCATAAACGGTCTATCCAAATTTTGCGATGCCATGCAACCCAAATGGACCATGCCGAGTCGGGTCAAGTACATACCAATTATAGTTATGTACTTAGACACTAATCCAATAGTCTCCCACTTGGATAAGTATAAAACTATTATTGCGTATGACTTCAGGAACCAAATGGCAGTCGTAGATCTCAAAAGTCGATGTCAAACTCTGACCTTGTAGATGAACTCTGACCTTTGTCAATGACTTGTCCATTAGATAAGGGATCATATATTCCTTCATTCTAGATATCATATGGACTGAGACATGGATTATAAATCATTCTCTCTGTCCATTTGTTGTTTCCTGATTTCCGATTTAAGACGACTGACTAATTGAAAAAATCAAATCAGTCCAGGCCCAGCCGAGCACTTACATTTGTCATCACCAAATCATCGAGGGGCTCATAGATATCGCCTTTATCCTGAAGGTAAAAGGAATGGATAAACTTCGACTCATATGGCTTGTTCTACTACTTGTTGAATCATACACAAAGGCACGTTTTATAACATCGAGTTACCAATGCAGTTTCGCGCAATCAATGTACAACCAACTCATAGTAACAACTCATATCTCTAGGTTTGAAGAATATAAGATATTATCGTCGCATGATCACTTGTGATAAAATCCATGAAGTGATTCAAATGAGCATGGGTTGAATCCAATATTCAGAACTTATGAGCACTCATGAGTATTGTATCACCTCTTTGCTATGTCCAACATCTTAGACATCTACAAGCCAACACATGACAGTCGTGATTCATATCTACTTCCAACATATGACTGACTGTGGATGGTTAGAATAACTTAGTCATTCGGGAAGAATGACCTAGTTTATTCTGGAAGTCAAAACATGCAAAATGAAACACAAGAATAATTGAATCTAATATGGTCTCAAACCTATGAATATACATAAAACACCTTTTATTTATCACCATATGATTACACATTATTCATTGCATACTGTTTCAGCTATCAACTTTATTCTTGAATTAAAACTATAGTTGTCACATGCTCCAAGCATGTACACTATGTTTTCTAAACACTAGTCATGCCACACACCAATTATGCATATTATGTTTGTCTATGATCTTTACTTTGCGAAATAGATTAATTGAACATAACTCCAATGGTTCTCATTTCACAGTCCCACTTCCTTACTGCAAATGCAAGAATTCCAAATTCATGTCATTCACTGAAATCTGTTAGATTCTAAACTTATGTGTATTGATCCACTTGTAATGATTATGCACAAAGTCACAAAGACTTGACAAAAAACATAACAGAGCATTCCAAAGGAGATCAACTCCTTGGAAACATCCTTCTTGCATTAAGTTTCCTAATCATACATATATTTACTGAACAACTTCCACCTATGGGACCATTTCCATATTCCCCCTTTGACTATCACTTTTGAATAAGAGTTGCCTTTTTCCAGAATGTGTCAATATGGTCCTTCCAACAATCAACACTATACTTCCAACTGTCCCTGAGCAACCAATCTTTGCTAAACCTTAGATTGTCCTCAACAATTGCTTAATCCTTTTAGTCATATCCAATTATAGACCTTTTCCCTTCTTAATGCCCCAGGCACTTGGAAAATTTAGAAAAGATGATTATTATAGCACATGCAATGAGTCCTATATCCGAAGCATATGGGACACGATTCATGAAGTCTCACATAAAGACTAAACTAGTCTTTTGCTATAACATCTCCATTTCAACTTGCCAAGTTCCTAAAATTCAGATTATGAAAAGGGATGTCGTAATCATAATCAAATTTTAGAACACAAATAATAGACCCATATATAGAATTTCCTTATGTTGAGCCATTCCAACATGAAATTTATATATATATATATATATATATATATATATATATATATATATATATATCCATGACTAAATAAGATTAAAAACCTCAATCTAAGCTTTTAGAACTAAAGTGAAGTATATTTTTCTCTCTCTTAATTATAGCAAAACAACTTTTTCCCAATTGAAAATTTGTTTTTTATAATTAACATTGCTAACTTGCAACCTTTATCATAATTATCATGCTCCCACTAACATGCTGATTATTAGCATAACACTTATTCTCCTACTAGCTTTGACATGTACTCAGAAATCAGCTAAACTCCTAGAAAAACTATACTTTATTGACTATCTTACCAAAGTTCAGATTTCTGATACGTGATTGCTTTGATAAAAATTTATCAATATCATACACCTTATCTTAGATAGCTCACAGGTGTGTCTAAACAACTTTAAGAACTATGAAAAGGGATGTCGTAATCATAGTCTCAATTGTTTAGACCTTTTGCCATCTGCTTCAAATCTACTTGGTGGAAGTGTTTCCTCACCATCATTTTCATGAATCGGAGAGAAACCTTATGACACTTAGATTTAATAGTGTATGTGTTCTTATCCATGTGAATTTTCAAAACCATACTCACAAGACAAGGATAATGACAAATTCAAACTCATATGGACTGAACTCAATCTTAATTTCTTGCTATCTGGTAGCTCAAGGGCCTGCCATTGCTTCAAGGTTGTTGTGCAACCAATTAAGAACTCTAAGAACTCATATGCAAAGCCAACTTTAATTGGAATGGGCACAAAATATGTCAACATGACATGTTATAAACCTCAAGTCGTATGCTAGTGAAGAACTTCAGGTTTTATTCTTGATTAGTTCTTGAGACTTTCAAGACCTTTAAGACTCCCACTGTCCTCTTGACATATAAGACTTTCTTGTCAGACATTCAAGAGAAAGTGTGGATTCTAATCAAGACAAACACTTCATACAATTGGCCTTAGTTGGTCTTTATTTTATCCAAAACATCACAATTTACCAATTTCAAATGTCCAAGAGTAGAAAACTTTTACTCTTACATTTGACATGTGTTTTAAACATTCTTTAAGACATGTCACTCAAGTTACAATCTTAGAGTATAACTCTAAGAATTGTTTTTGGAACGAAGTATGAGTCATCTTCTTGATTTAACCACTTCAACAATTCATAACTCCTCTTCTTAACTATCGTAATGCACTTAGAGGATGAATTGTGATAAGGTATCAAAATCATTAAGATGGTCTTAAAACATGATACTAAAGTACTCTCCTATCTTTTCAGATTTAAGAAACTTTTATCTTTCTGCCTAAGTTGATTCTTATTATTCACTCTACCATAAATTGGAACCTTTTCCAATGTCTCAGAATTACACTTAAGCTTGTAAATATAACTATATTTACTGAGCTATAGTAAATTATGACGAATTGTCTCATCGATCTTGTGTGGTGGACTTAACCAGTGCACAAGAATGTGTACTCGATCCCTTAGTCCTTTACTTGACTCACACATCCATGTGAACAAGTAGTTAGTCTTAATTTTTCTAATGCTTGAAAGTTCTCAATCATCATGCTATACAACTTGCATGATTCCAAGTTTCTATCCAACTAAAACTTGGGTGATGAGAATCTTTCCTTATTTGGTAAATTTAGACATTACCACAAATGAAAGAATCAAATTCACATTTCCACTCTTGCTCTTAATGGAATCTTATAAGCAACAAAAATTTTCACAAAAGCCATTGTAAGGATATTTTTTAAAAATAAATAAAATCAAAATTTTTTCCATTTTATTTTAAAACTTTGCAGAAATACTTATCCTTACAATCCATATGAAAACTTGTTGTTATCTATTCCTAAGCAAAATATTATAACTCCTAAGAAGTAGCTCAAGAATCCGATCTTCAAACTATGTGATAGAAATCCATCTACGCGATCAGATTCAACATATTTTTTCTTTAAGTTTCTTCACTTTTCTTTGATTCTTAAAACATCAACATGTGACCCAGTCACATCATGCATCAAGAATCTTAGAATAGAAACTTAGCAGAGTTAGATAGTGGACTTCACCTAAAGTAGAGTCAAACTTATTGACTTTAACATCCTTAGGTAAATTTGGTAGCTTCGCAACCAATGCCCCTTTCTTTGGCAATGGACACTTGATAATGGGACTATCTCAGACTTAGCCTCTCTCTTAACCATTTGATCAACCAAGTTGACAATGGACGATCCCTTTCCACTGGGAAGAGAGAGCTTTACCAAATATCCAATTTCATCATTGTCAATGTCCATAAAGTTTTAGGAAGTTGATTTTAGCAAATAGATAAGAACATTAAGGGTCTTGTCATAGTCTGTTTCATAGGAGTCCCAAAGGAACTCACTATGTGACTTTAGAGAGTCGTTGAGCCACCAACTTTCTCAAGACTTTGACACCCAACTCTCCCGGCTTGTCAATATGTGACTACATCTACAAGATGTGATCACACCTAGACCTTGCCTTGCCAATAGGGCTTGAGTGACCTTAAACTTTTCAAGAACTTGTGGGTTGGGGAGAATAATTAGAGGAGGTGAAAGAAGTATGATTTCCATGGGACATCATCTTCATTTAGGAAAGATTGTTTCAAGAGATTTGGGAAGATCATAAATGTCTAAACCAAACATCTTTTGGGAAATATTCAAGATAGTTGATTTTAAGTCCCTAATATAACACCCAATATGAAATATTAAGGCTAGGACCCAACACAATACTTTTATAACTTGGAAGAGGGATGTCGTAATCCAGGCTATAAAAATATTTGAAGGTAGGTGAATGACGATTCACCAATTTCCACCATGAAAAACGAAATAATTTATTAGGTTTTAATTGGATTTGAAACTCTTAGATCTTTTGAGATTCATTGAACTTTTCAATGGCACGTTTCAATCTCGAGTGTGCCACTACTAGAAAATAGACCTTTAATGACGCGCTTTTTACGACACGCACTGATTAATGATACGCAAAAGGACGTGCCCTTAAAATAGTGTTATCTCTCCAAAAAATTTAAGGATTTACGTCACGCATTTTTGCGTGCCCTTAATTTAGTGTCTCAAAAAAAAAAAAAACACGGAGGGCACTTTATCTTAAACACGCGTTGTCTGTACCTGTCGCTTTATAATTTTAATGAAGCGCACTTTTAGTAGACAAGGGGGGAAACGAAATCCCCAAAATTTTGAAAACCCGCCTCCTTTTTTCTATCTTCTATCTATCTTTCATCCTTGCAATCCACTCTCCCTCTCTGATACTCTCTCCTCTAGATCTCCCTTCATTCTCTACCTCCCATTTCTCTGTAAACCCTAAGCCATCACCACCTCCCTTCTTTCTAGCACGTGCTAGGGTTTTATTTTCTTTCAAGCTTCCACTTCTCTCGTTTTCTCTCAACCCAGTACGTGTGAGGGTTCAAAATAACTGAGCGAATTCAAACAATCAATCTTCCATTTCAACTTCTTTCAACTATGGATCATCAGGTATTTTTTTCAGATTCCTTTTCCAGTTTTGTTCACTTTCGAAGTTGGAATGGGACCCGTTCTTTTCTATTTCAATACTCTCGATCTCAACCAGCTTTTCTTCTTCCACTTCGTCTTCTTCTACTTCTTCTAACAATGGTGGTTCCTGCTCAGGGGTAACCTTGGCAATATTCAATTTCAAAACCCCAAATAAGTCGAATTTTTAGGTATAGGGTTCTTAATCTGGAAGCACAACGCCATCTGCAATTGATTCAGCTAATCTGAGCTCACAGGTACATGTTATAGTCAACAAATCGCCATCATCATCTTTTTATTTTATCAAAACGGACTTTGAAGCCATATGCCCGTTAGTGTCACGCCTATTGACCATTTTATAACTCATTCATATAATGTCAGTGTGTAAAAGAGAATATAAACTCATTTATGTATGTACGTACTCTTTGAGTGATCAATTGCACATACATGTATTCTTTGAGACCATGTAGTACTGAAATCAGAGAATGATGAACTTATATATTTATGCATTTTGCTGGTTTAGCTCTCAAGAATGGAAGGCACAATTGAACATACCTGCAACAGATACCCGTTACAGGACAGAGGTACATATGGTGTAAAACAATCTTCTTCATTTTTTTTCCTGTGATGCATTTGCATACCTCATATACCTTGTATTATCTCATTTTCTGATAAAGATATTTACTTCGATTCTAACACTCTTTCGTCCCCCCCCCCCCATTTCCTTCGATTCTAACACTCTTTTTTTTCCAAAGATACCCGTTACAGGACAAAGGAATTGACTGGAATGATGCTAACAATTGGGTTGTAGAGGTTCAGAACATGCTTAAGAAATATGCACATAAAGTGTTTGTAGAAATGCCAAAGAGAGAAAAAAAAAGTGGTGAAACTGTTAAAACTATGGTGGAAGCACATGTGGAGGTGGAAGCACTTCTTCTGAGGTGGAAGCACGTGTGGAGTTGTCAAGTGTGAAAAGTGGGGAGACTTCTGCAGAGAGAAAAGTTTTGGCTCCTAGTGTAGCGATTAGTGAACGTTTATGGGAAGGTGACCTGCAGCTCAGCATCTCTTCTTCAGTGTCTGTTATGGGACTGTTCAGAAGGTATGTCTGCCAAGTTGTTTGTTTTAAATTCTTAATGATGAGAAATTTATCAAGATTTATACAGGTCTGTTTGGTTGGATGGAATGGAATGATTACATTGTATTGTCATGGTATTTGTATATTTGGATATAGTATTTATTCACAGTTAAAAAAAATATAGTATTGAGTTTATTTCCACTTTAGATATTAATGAATGAAATTTTTTGAATTTATTATTTATAGTAGTAAAAGAATAACAAAACAAGTAAGCTTAAGAAGAGAGCAAGGGAAAAGCACCCTTCAAAACAGCCCAATCATGACAGATGTTCATCTTGAGTCAAAAAATGAATCTCAATATCACTGTTGCAGATACCTTCATTGAGGTTGCTTTCAGAACATTCGATATGATTACGGATGCTTGGGATCTCATGAGTCTGAATGTTTTTCCTGAAAACTCAAGATTAACAGCAGCAACTCACACCAATGAAAATAAAAATACACTAGCCCCCTTACATATAATTTGCTTTGTAGAATGTTGTTTCAAATCAAGGTAAATAATGGTGTTCTTTTTTTTTTTTTGCAGATAATATAGAGAAGAGGATCCTGGATCTTGAATCTCAACATATAATTTGTTGCTGGCACATACATGCGTATCATTACTCTTGTATGGGAACCGAGAAAATAGACGGTTAACACAGGTAACAAACAAAATATTTTGTATTCAGTATCTGGATATTTTTTGTATTATTATAAGGCTCATATAACTTATATTAAAGTTAATATGGAGTGAACAAAACAATTAAAGATTTTTTTTTGTTGTACATAGTTGTACTTTTTCATTCGTTTTTGATGGTTGTCTCTAATTTGGATGATATATTTATTCCGTTGCCAGATGATCTCATTGTGAACTTATCAGAATCCATAACTTGGATAAGATGTAAATAATCCATGGGGAAAGAATTGAAAAACGAAGGCTGTCATGAGGGCAAGAAGGTAATTTTAAAAAGCCTCGAGTGTGTGATTAAAAAACAACAAACACAAGTGGTTTAGGTATGAAAGTTGATGGGGTCTCACAAGAACCTCTCCATTTGTTTGGCACGTGTCTTTATAGACATGTCAAACACCTTATGACGAAATTCGACCACAAGCCCACCAAGAATACTTTGATCAATCTGATTGATATAAAAAGATGAGTCATCATTTGATTATGTGCTAACCTATTACAATTATGTCCTGGATTGTTTTTCTCGATTAAACTACAATTTTGGTCCCTATACTCTACTAAAAATCACAAGTTCAAACCAAATTTTGAGATTGTCCCAAATGTCATCCTTAGATTTGCATTGTGTTGTGGCTATATAATAATGACTTTAATTTTTGGAGTAAATTTACAATTTTGAGTTAAACATAGGGACCATATCCGCAACAAAATAGGACATTATTGGGACAATTTCAATGATTGGATTCAACATGTAGTTTTGTGTAAACCATAGGGACTAAGTTAGTAATTTACTCTTTTTTCTTTTTCTATTTCCTCCGGGATGCCTCGTTTTCTCAAATACGTTTTTTTTAAATATGAATTTTTCAGACCACTTGATATCTTTTAAATTATCATTTTAGTCTTTTAGCTCCCAAGATTTTAGAAGGTTATCAATTTGTTTTCTACAATTATAACTTTTTTTAATAGTTTTCAAATCTTGAAATGATCCGTTTAGCAGGAAGTGGCTGAATGAAATAATTTGCAAGTCAATTGAAGACCAAACCAAGTATTTCTTATTTTAGCAATCTACTAAAAAAATCTACCCATTTAAATCAAAATCAATGTTGTCCAAATATAAGGATATAAATGTCCTAATAAGAAAATGATTGGTTAAATGCTGCCTATAATTGAGTAGCTTTTTCAAAGTACAATGTCTTGATAAGTCAAAACTTGAAAGTATAATGTTGGTATATTTTGCTTTATGATAAGTTGTAAATAATATGATAAAGAAATGAATGGTGGATGCATTCTTGGATAGCTTGCCATCCATGTTTTAGCTCAATGTTGATGTGGAATCTGCTTTTGGGCATGCGCTTAAAGCAGCTTTCATGATTATGGTTAGTTAAAAAAATGAACAAAATCATGTGGTGTTGTAGATATCAAGTAAATTATCAGGCAAGGTGTTCTTGGAAGCTGTCAATTATCAAATAAAGAAGGAAGTTCTCAAATTGGTAAATATAATATATATATATATATATACACACACACACACACACACATATATATATATATATATATATATATATATATATATATATATATATATATATATATATATATATATTTGATATGTTAATGTTATGATGGTTATCAGGGTGGACGAATGGCAGCTAAACCTGGAGTCAAGAGAGTAGCTTTACTTGCAGCAAAACAAGTGATTGGATTTGGATATAAATATAATATATTTATATTATCATAATCTATTTATTTTGTTGTTATTTGCAGATTGTTGGATATTAAATATAAAAATAATATAATATTAAGTTGTGAATTTTTTTTAGTGAAAGAATTGTTTATTGATTGGTGATTTTGTGAACATGGGTTAGCAGGTGCTGCATCGCGATATCTTGGTGTTAATTAGGAGCATAATGGTGTTACTTGGTCCTATGTATTATTCCTTTTTTACCCTTCCACTAATAATAATTTATTTATTTATGTATTTATATTTATTTATATTTATTTATGCAGGCTATGGGGAACATTACTATAAGGTCCTTTCATTGAAATGATATTGTTCCACTTGTGATGCCTTTCATTGAAGAAAACATAACAAAACCAGATTGGAGACAAAGGGAAGGAGCTACTTATGCTTTTAGATCTATCTTAGAAGGTCCTTTACCCAATCAGTTGACTCCTTTAGTCAATGTTGCTCTAAACTTCATGCTCACAACTTTGACCAAAGACCCCAGCAACCATGTAAAAGACACCACAGCTTGGACACTCGGAAGTCAGATTGGATATCCCATTTGGTGTATCTCCCAAGATTCTGGACCCTGTATATCCAAGACACGAGTTTCCTCTTCCTCTAAATTTAGCAGAATCAGGTCGGATAAGATGGCGTCCATTAGGGAACACTTACCTATGGAGTGAAGCTTATAGCATTTCCAATATTCTTTCTAATGAAAGTAAGATTGGACATTTGAGGTCATTTGTCTGCTACCCTAATCTAATCATATAGAATCTTCTCCTTTGATCTTACTGGAATATTATTTCCTATAGGGTCTAGAAATGGGATTATTACTAATAACAATAGATAATTACTTTGCTCTTCATGGGATTTTCAGGTATTATGTTACTTGGCTTCACTATTTCCAATATTCTTTCTAATGAAAGTAAGTTACTTTTTCACCCTTTTATTTAATATTTTGGTGATTGAATGAAAGTCTTAATGAAAGTAATTGACAACCCTTTCTCTGTAAATGATGTTGTGATTGTGGGAGAGGTGTTGAGTTTTTCTCTGTTGCTAGGTAACCTTCTCAACAACAACATTCTACTTAAGCAGGTGAGTAATCAAGATTAAGGGAGACTTGTAATCATGTTTGGCATTCCTTTCCAATAAGAAACAGATTTGTATGATTATTTGTTAGTTTTATAGGAATGTATAACCCATGTTAGCAATGTATTATTTTTGTTTAACACTTGAATGATTCTTTGTATGACATTATAATTTGTGCAATTTATATTATTTTTTGAGTATGAAATTTTATTTTATATTATGCAATGGATTGTATTTTTTGTATATGGTATTTTATTTCTATTATGAGAAATTAAATGCAAATTTAATTTAAAAATTAATAAATATATAAATTTATTTTTTTTAAACATTTAAATTTACGACACGCAAAAATGTGTGTCATCTTCATTTATGACATGGCCTTTCTTGACAGGGGCTTTCTTGATACGCATTGCGAGACATTAACACGCGCGTCGTAAGGTTATGACACGCGAATGCGTGTCGTGTTCCTTTATGACAGGGCCTTCCTTGATACGCATTGCGTGTCGTAAACGCGCGTCGTAATTGCGCGTCGTAAATGAGCGTCGTAAATGCGCGTCGTCTCTCTTTATGACAGGGCCTTCCTTGACACGCATTTGCGCGTTGTCTGAGCCTTTTACGACGCGCAATGAGCGTCGTAAAAGGCTGTTTTTCTAGTAGTGTGCCCTTCAGGTTTTGTGACTGGGATGCCGAGGATCACAAAACAAGGTGTGAAGTAACCATGCAAATTACTTGGTACTCTTAAATGTTTATCACCCAACCGATGTGCCGGTAAACCACACACGCTCCCCCAACCTATGATAAACTTTAAGAAACCCTTTGCCTACCTTGTTAAGTCCAAGTTAGTGTGCTGGAAAACCACACATGCTCCACCCACAACTTAAACAAGATGCAAAGTGTAATTTCATGGATTAGCACCTAATTCACATTTTCCTAAGTAGCTAAGATTGGGAATTTAAAAAAAAGTTTTAGTTACTTAGTATTTATCATTAAAACTTTTAATGAAGGGAGAACTTATAGTCTTTTTTCCTACCCGTTCGGCTAACGATCCTCCACGAATCAAGGAAGCGGTGGGTGAGAGTGGACACCTATTAAACTGCCATTTTATAGGCAGTAACCTTATACCCCCCTTATAGATCGACTTCGTGAATGAAGCCTACTAACGGTAAGACTGACTTGCTCTTCTACATATATATATATATATATATATATATATATATATATATATAGATATATATATATTAAATTATAATATTATAAAGTATAAGGGTATAATTTTAACTTTTAAAATTCTAAGGGATTAATTTGGAACTAAAGTAGTCATGAAAGAAAACTTTTCAAATTCCAAAACTTGAGGGCAACTTTAGAACTATTCAAAAAACTTTTCAATTGCATAAGTGATGTATTTAAATTGGTTTTAATTTAAAAACTCTTCAAGTTCCATAACTTGAGGACAAATTATGGAAGACTTTAAACCATTAAAGAATGTGACTTTTCCTTTACTTATAACTTATGAAATATTTATGAGTTTTATGATTCTTAAATGTGACTTTTCATGTAACTTGAGGACAAGTTACAAAAACACATTTTAGAATCAACTCTTAGATTAAAATGGATTGAAAACACAATATCAATTAACTTTTCCTATTAATCTAAGCAACTCATATGAACAAATATAATACATTCAAACCTTTTTTTCATGTAATTAGCCTAATCATTAAACTAATACAAAACATGAAACTATTGATAATTATCTTTGAAATTGGATTAGTATGAACATTACCACATCAAAAATAGGTTTAAAAGTTCAAAAATAGCTTAGGGTAATGTTTCTAGTCCAATTCCAGCCAAAAACCTCGAAATTATGTTGTCTGGGGCTCCTACTCGTCGAGTGTATGAACCTACTCGACGAGTAGGATGATTTTCTTCATGGACACGGCGATTTCATCAGTTGACTCGGCGAGTCCAGTGCCTAGAAAGCCAAAAAATCGATTTTTCTGCATTTTTCAGCAATTTGCATCAAGTATAATTGAAAACAAGCCTAGACTCTGATACCACTGTTGGGTTTTAAGCATTCTAACACTCCTAAGTGTACATGAAACCTTAAATACCTTGGATCTATGTTTTTCTCTATTATACATGCAAATATGAATATTCCAAGGTATTACCCTAACTAGCATACAAAACATTGATACTTGGGTAATAATATAGATAAAAACACTTACCTTGTTGATGTAGCTTGACTCCATGATGATCAAGAGCCTAGAGCCCCAAGTGTGACACCTCAAATGGTTCACATAACATCATCAACACATGGAATAACCAAGAGAAGAAGACATACATGTTCAAATCGGCTAGCCCTCTCACATATGTATCACTAGTGCAAATTTCTTGAACTAAAGGGGTTCTTATATAGTGTGGCTATTAGGGTTACACCATGTAACTCATGACTTTACCCATTCCTTATGCTCCATGGGCTTTAACCTCCATGGAGTATCCATGGATCACCACATGGGTTAAACCCAACATAAGGAATCTTGGATCATAAGCCCACATATATAAGAATGATTGATTTACACAATCAATCCCCATATATTTAATTAGTCTCTTTTTTATCACTAAATTAAGTCCAAATTTAATCTTGATCAATACTAATTAAATAACATGATTTCATATTAATATATAAGAACTTATAATATATTAATATGTCACAAAATGTATTTTCCTCATAAACGGTCTATCCAAATGTTGCGATGCCATGCAACCCAAATGGACCATGCCGAGTCGGGTACAGTACATACCAATTATAGTTATGGACTTAGACACTAATCCAATAGTCTCCCACTTGGATAAGTCTAAAACTATTATTGCGTATGACTTCAGGAACCAAATGGCAGTTGTAGCTCTCAAAAGTCGATGTCGAACTCTGACCGTGTAGATGAACTATGACCTTTGTCAATGACTTGTCCATTAGATAAGGGATCATATATTCCTTCTTTCTAGATATCATATGGACTGAGACATAGATAATAAATCATTCTCTCTGTCCATTTGTTGTTTCCCGATTTCTAATTTTTGACGACTGACTAATTGAACAAATCAAATCAGTCCAGGCCCGGCCGAGCACTTACATTTGTCATCACCAAATCATCGAGGGGCCCATAGATATCGCTTTTATCCTGAAGGTAAAAGGAATGGATAAGCTTCGACTCATATGGCTTGTTCTACTACTTGTTGAATCATACACAAATGCACGTTTTATAACATCGAGTTACCAATGCGGTTTTGCGCAATCAATGTACAACCAACTCATAGTAACAACTCATATCTCTAGGTTTGAAGAATATAAGATATTATCGTCTCATGACCACTTGTGATAAAATCCATGAAGTGATTCAAATGAGCACAGGTTGAATCCAATATTCAGAACTTATGAGCACTCATGAGTATTGTATCACCTCTTTGCTATGTCCAACATCTTAGACATCTACAAGCCAACTCATGACAGTCTTGATTCATATATACTTCCAACATATGACTGACTGTGGATGGTTAGAATAACTTAGTCATTCGGGAAGAATGATCTAGTTTATTTTGGAAGTCAAAACATGCAAAATGAAACACAAGAATAATTGAATCTAATATGGTCTCAAACCTATGAATATAAATAAAACACCTTTTATTTATCACCATATGATTACACATTATTCATTGCATACTCTTTCAGCTATCAACTTTACTATTGAATTAAAACAATAGTTGTCCCATGCTCCAAGCATGTACACTATGTTTTCTAAACACTAGTCATGCCACACACCAAGTATGCATACTATGTTTGTCTATGATCTTTACTTTGTGAAATAGATAAATTGAACATAACTCCAATGGTTCTCATTTCACAGTCCCACTTCCTTACTGCAAATGTAAGAATTCCAAATTAATGTCATCTACTGAAATCTGTTAGATTCTAAACTTATGTGCATTGATCCTCTTGTAATGATTATGCACAAAGTCACAAAGACTTGACAACAAACATTACAGAGCATTCCAAAGGAGATCAACTCCTTGGAAACATCCTTCTTGCATTAAGTTTCCTAATCTTACATATATTTATTGAACAACTTCCACCTATGGGATCATTTCGATATTCCCCCTTTGACTATCACTTTTGAATAAGAGTTGCCTTTTTCCAAAATATGTCAATATGGTCCTTCCAACAATCAACACTATACTTCCAACTGTCCCTGAGCAACCAATCTTTGGTAAACCTTAGATTGTCATCAACAATTGCTTAATCCTTTAAGTCATATCCAATTATAGAGCTTATCCCTTCTTATGCCCCAGGCACTTGGTAAATTTAGAAAAGATGATTATTATAGCACATGCAATGAGTTCTATATCTAAAGCATATGGGATACGATTCATGATGTGTCACATAAAGACTAAACCAGTCTTTTGCTATAACATATCCATTTCAACTTTCCAAGTTCCTAAAATTCAGATTATGAAAAGGGATGTCATAATCATAATTGAATTTAAGAATGCAAATAATAGTCCCATATATAGAATTTCCTTATGTTGAGCCATGCCAACATGAAATTTAAATATACATACATACATACATACATACATACATATATATATATATATATATATATATATATATATATATATATATATATATATATCCATGACTAAGTATGATTAAAAACCTCAATCTAAGCTTTTAGAACTAAAGTGAAGTATATTTTCCTCTCTCTTAATTATAGCAAAACAACTTTTTCCCAATTGAAACTTTGTTTTCTATAATTAACATTGCTAACTTGCAACCTTTATCATAATTATCTTGCTCCCACTAACATGATGATTATTAGCATAACACTTATGCTCCTACTAGCTTTGACATGTACTCAAAAATCAGCTAAACTCCTAGAAAAACTATACTTTATTGACTTTCTTACCAAAGTTCAGATTTCTGATACGAGATTGCTTTGATAAAAATTTATCAATATCATACACTTTATCTTAGATAGCTCACAGGTGTGTCCAAACAACTTTAAGAACTATGAAAAGGGATGCCGTAATCATAGTCTCAATTGTTTAGACCTTTTGCCATCTGCTTCAAATCTACTTGGTGGAAGTGTTTCCTCACTATCATTTTCATGAATCGGAGAGAAACCTTATGACACTTAGATTTAATAGTGTATATGTTCTTATCCATGTGAAAATTCAAACTCATATGGACTGAACTCAATCTTAATTTCTTGCTATCTGGTAGCTCAAGGGCCTGCCATTGCTTCCAAGTTGTTGTGCAACCAATTGAGAACTCTAAGAACTCATATGCAAAGCCAAATTTAATTGGAATGGGCACAGAATATGTCAACACGATAGGTTATAAACCTCAAGTCGTGTGCTAGTGAAGAACTTCAAGTTTTATTCTTGATTAGTTCTTGAGACTTTCAAGACCTTTAAGACTTCCACTGTCCTCTTGACATATAAGACTTTCTTGTCAGATATTCAAGAGAAAGTGTGGATTCTAATCAAGACAAACACTTCACACAATTGGCCTTAGTTGGTCTTTATTTTATCCAAAACATTACAACTTACCAATTTCAAATGTCCAAGATTAGAAAACTTTTACTCTTACATTTGACATGTATTTTAAACATTCTTTAAGACATGTCACTCAAGTTACAATCTTCTTGATTTAACCACTTCAACAATTCATAACTCCTCTTCTTAACTATCAGAATGCACTTAGAGGATGAATTGTGATAAGGTCTCAAAATCATTAAGATGGTCTTAAAACATGATACTAAAGTACTCTCCTACCTTTTCAGATTTAAGAAACTTTTATCTTTCTGCCTAAGTTGATTCTTATTATTCGCTCTACCTTAAATTGGAACCTTTTCCAATGTCTCAGAATTACACTTAAGCTTGTAAGTATAACTATATTTACTGAGCTATAGTAAATTATGACGAATAGTCTCATCGATCTTTTGTGGTGGACTTAACCAGTGCACAAGAATGTGTACTCGATCCCTTAGTCCTTTACTTGACTCACACATCCATGTGAACAAGTAGTTAGTCTTAATTTTTCTAATGCATGAAAGTTCTCAATCATCATGCTATACAACTTGCATGATTTCAAGTTTCTATCCAACTAAAACTTGGGTGATGAGAATCTTTCCTTATTTGGTAAATTTAGACACTACCACAAATGAAAGAATCAAATTCATATTTCCACTCTTGCTCTTAATGAAATCTTATAAGCAACAAAAATTTTCACAAAAGCCATTGTAAGGAAATTTTTTAAAAATAAATAAAATCAAAAAATTTTCCCTTTTATTTTAAAACTTTGCAGAAAAACTTATCCTTACAATCCATATGAAAACTTGTTGTTATCTATTCCTAAGCAAAATATCATAACTCCTAAGAAGAAGCTCAAGAATCCGATCTTCAAACTATGCGATAGAAATCCATCTACGCGATCAGATTCAACATATTTTTTCTTTAAGTTTCTTCACTTTTCTTTGATTCTTAAAACATCACCATGTGACCCAGTCACATCATGCATCAAGAATCTCAGAATAGAAACTTAGCAGAGTTAGATAGTGGACTTCACCTAAAGTAGAGTCAAACTTATTGACTTTAACATCCTTAGGTAAATTTGGTAGCTTCGCAACCAATGCCCCTTTCTTTCGAAATGGACCCTTGATAATGGGACTATCTCAGACTTAGCCTCTCTCTTAACCATTTGATCAACCAAGTTGACCATGGCCGATCCCTTTCCATTGGGAAGAGGGAGCTTTACTAGATATCCAATGTCATCATTGTCAATGTCCATAAAGTTATAGGAAGTTGATCTTAGCAAATAGATAAGAACATTAAGGGTCTTGTCATAGTCTGTTTCATAGGAGTCCCAAAGGAAATCACTATGTGACTTTAGAGAGTGGTTGAGCCACCAACTTTCTCAAGACTTTGACACCCAACTCTCCCGGCTTGTCAATATGTGACTACATCTCCAAGATGTGATCACACCTAGACCTTGCCTTGCCAATAGGGCTTGAGTGACCTTAAACTTTTCAAGAACTTGTGGGTTGGGGAGAATAATTAGAGGAGGTGAAAGAAGTATGATTTCCATGGGACATCATCTTCATTTAGGAAAGCTTGTTTCAAGAGATTTGGGAAGATCATAAATGTCTAAACCAAACATCTTTTGGGAAATATTCAAGATAGTTGATTTTAAGTCCCTAATATAACACCCAATATGAAATATTAAGGCTAGGACCCAACACAATACTTTTATAACTTGGAAGAGGGATGTCCTAATCCAGGCTATAAAAATATTTGAAGGTAGGTGAATGACGATTCACTAATTTCCACCATGAAAAAGGAAATAATTTATTAGGTTTTAATTAGATTTGAAACTCCTAGATCTTTTGAGATTCATTGAGCTTTTCAATGGCATGTTTCAATCTCGAGTGTGCCCTTCAGGTTTTGTGACTGGGATGCCAAGGATCACAAAACAAGGTGTGAAGTAACCATGCAAATTATTTGGTACTCTTAAATGTTTATCACCCAACCGATGTGCCGGTAAACCACACACGCTCCACCGACCTATGATAAACTTTAAGAAACCCTTTGCCTACCTTGTTAAGTCCAAGTTAGTGTGCCGGTAAACCACACATGATCCACCCACGACTTAAACAAGATGCAAAGTGTAATTTCATGGATTAGCACCTAATTCACATTTTCCTAAGTAGCTAAGATTGGGAATTAAAAAAAAGGTTTAGTTACTTAGTATTTATCATTAAAACTTTTAATGAAGGGAGAACTTATAGTCTTTGTCCTACCCGTTCGACTAACAACCTTCCACCAGTCAAGGAAGCGGTGGGTGAGAGTGGACACCTATTAAACTGCCATTTTATAGGCAATAACCTTATACCCCCCATATAGACCGACTTCGTGAATGAGGCCTACTAACGGTAAGACTGACTTGCTCTTATACATATATATATTATTAACTTATAATATTATAAAGTATAAGGGTTTAATTTTAACTTTTAAAATTCTAAGGGATTAATTTGGAATTAAAGTATTCATGAAAGAAAACTTTTCAAATTCCAAAACTTGAGGGCAAGTTTTGAACTATTCAAAAAACATTTCAATTCCATAACTGATGTCTTTAAAGTGGTTTTAATTAAAAAACTCTTCAAGTTCCATAACTTGAGGACAAGTTATGGAAGACTTTAAACCGTTAAAGAATGTGACTTTTCCTTTACTTATAACTTATGAAATATTTATGAGTTTTATGATTCTTAAATGTGACTTTTCATGTAACTTGAGGACAAGTTACAAAAACACATTTTAGATTCAACTCTTAGATTAAAATGGATTGAAAACACAATATCAATTAACTTTTCCTATTAATCTAAGCAACTCATATGAACAAAGATAATACATTCAAACCTTTTTTTTCATGTAATTAGCCTAATCATTAAACTAATACAAAATATCTATTGATAATTATCTTTGAAATTGGATTAGTATAAACATTACCACATCAAAAATAGGTTTATAAGTTCAAAAATAGCTTAGGGTAATGTTTCTAGTCCAATTCCAGCCAAAAACCTCGAAAATATGTTGTCTGGGGCTCTTACTCATCGAGTGTATGAACCTACTCGACGAGTAGTATGATTTTCTTCATGGACTCGGCGAGTTCATCAGTGGACTCGGCGATTCCAGTGCCCAGAAAGCCAGAAAATCGATTTTTTCAGCAATTTGCATCAAGTATAACTGAAAACAAGCCTACACTCTGATACCACTGTTGGGTTTTGAGCATTCTAACACTCCTAAGTGTAAATGCAACCTTAAATACCTTGGATCTATCTTTTTCTCTATTATACATGCATATATGAATATTTCAAGGTATTACCCTAACTAGCATGCAAAACATTGATACTTGGGTAATAATATAGATAGAAATACATACCTTGTTGATGTAGCTTGACTCCATGACGATCGAGAGCCTAGTGCCCCAAGTATGACACCTCAAATGGTTCACACAACAACATCAACACATGGAATAACCAAGAGAAGAAGACATACATGTTCAACTCGGCTAGCCCTCTCATATATGTATCACTAGTGTAAATTTCTTGAACTAAAGGGGTTCTTATATAGTGTGGCTATTAGGGTTACACCATGTAACTAATGACTTTACCCATTCCTTATGCTCCATGGGTTTTAACCTCCATGGAGTATCCATGTATCACCACATGGGCTAATCCCAACATAAGGAATCTTGGATCATAAGCCCACATATATAAGAATGATTGATTTACACAGTCAATCCCCATATATTTAATTAGTCTCTTTTTTATCACTAAATTAAATCCAAATTTAATCTTGATCAATACTAATTAAGTAACATGATTTCATATTAATATATTAGAACTTATAATATATTAATATGTCACAAAATGTATTTTCCTCATAAACGGTCTATCCAAATGTTGCGATGCCATGCAACCCAAATGGACCATGTCGAGTCGGGTCAAGTACACACCAATTATAGCTATGGACTTAGACACTAATCCAATAGTCTCCCACTTGGATAAGTCTAAAACTATTATTGCGTATGACTTCAGGAACCAAATGGCAGTCGTAGCTCTCAAAAGTCGATGTCGAACTCTGATCTTGTAGATGAACTCTGACCTTTGTCGATGACTTGTCCATTAGATAAGGGATCATATATTCCTCCATTCTAGATATCATATGGACTGAGACATGGATTATAAATCATTATCTCCGTCCATTTGTTGTTTCTTGATTTCCGATTTATGATGACTGACTAATTGAACAAATCAAATCAGTCCAGGCCCGGCCGAGCACTTACATTTGTCATCACCAAATCATCGAGGGGCCCATAGATATCGCTTTTATCCTGAAGGTAAAAGCAATGGATAACCTTCGACTCATATGGCTTGTTCTACTACTTGTTGAATCATACACAAAGGCACGCTTTATAACATCGAGTTACCAATGCGGTTTCACGCAATCAATGTACAATCAATTCATAGTAACAACTCATATCTCTAGGTTTGAAGAATATAAGATATTATCGTCTCATGATCACTTGTGATAAAATCCATGAAGTGATTCAAATGAGCACGGTTTGAATCCAATATTGATAACTTATGAGCACTCATGATTATTGTAGCACCTCTTTGCTATGTCCAACATCTTAGACATTTACAAGCCAACTCATGACAGTCTTGATTCATATCTACTTCCAACATATGACTGACTGTGGATGGTTTGAATAACTTAGTCATTCGAGAAGAATGATCTAGTTTATTCTGGAAGTCAAAACATGCAAAATGAAACACAAGAATAATTGAATCTAATATGGTCTCAAACCTATGAATATAAATAAAACACCTTTTATTTATCACCATATGATTGCATATTATTGATTGCATACTATTTCAGCTATCAACTTTATTCTTGAATTAAAACAATAGTTGTCCCATGCTCCAAGCATGTACACTATGTTTTCTAAACACTAGTCATGCCACACACCAAGTATGCATACTATGTTTGTCTATGATCTTTACTTTGCGAAATAGATCAATTGAACATAAATCCAATGGTTCTCATTTCACAGTCCCACTTCCTTACTGCAAATGTAAGAATTCCAAATTCATGTCATCTACTGAAATCTGTTAGATTCTAAACTTATGTGCATTGATCCTCTTGTAATGATTATGCACAAAGTCACAAAGACTTGACAACAAACATTACAGAGCATTCCAAAGGAGATCAACTCCTTGGAAACATCCTTCTTGCATTAAGTTTCCTAATCTTACATATATTTATTGAACAACTTCCACCCATGGGATCATTTCGATATTCCCCCTTTGACTATCACTTTTGAATAAGAGTTGCCTTTTTCCAAAATATGTCAATATGGTCCTTCCAACAATCAACACTATACTTCCAACTGTCCCTGAGCAACCAATCTTTGGTAAACCTTAGATTGTCATCAACAATTGCTTAATCCTTTAAGTCATATCCAATTATAGAGCTTATCCCTTCTTAATGCCCCAGGCACTTGGTAAATTCAGAAAAGATGATTATTATAGCACATGCAATGAGTTCTATATCTGAAGCATATGGGACACGATTCATGATGTGTCACATAAAGACTAAACCAGTCTTTTGCTATAACATATCCATTTCAACTTTCCAAGTTCCTAAAATTCAGATTATGAAAAGGGATGTCGTAATCATAATCGAATTTAAGAATGCAAATAATAGTCCCATATATAGAATTTCCTTATGTTGAGCCATGCCAACATGAAATTTAAATATACATACATACATACATATATATATATATATATATATATATATATATATATATATATATCCATGACTAAGTATGATTAAAAGCCTCAATCTAAGCTTTTAGAACTAAAGTGAAGTATATTTTCCTCTCTCTTAATTATAGCAAAACAACTTTTTCCCAATTGAAACTTTGTTATCTATAATTAACATTGCTAACTTGCAACCTTTATCATAATTATCTTGCTCCCACTAACATGATGATTATTAGCATAACACTTATGCTCCTACTAGCTTTGACATGTACTCAAAAATCAGCTAAACTCCTAGAAAAACTATACTTTATTGACTTTCTTACCAAAGTTCAGATTTCTGATACGAGATTGCTTTGATAAAAATTTATCAATATCATACACTTTATCTTAGATAGCTCACAGGTGTGTCCAAACAACTTTAAGAACTATGAAAAGGGATGTCGTAATCATAGTCTCAATTGTTTAGACCTTTTGCCATCTGCTTCAAATCTACTTGGTGGAAGTGTTTCCTCACTATCATTTTCATGAATCGGAGAGAAACCTTATGACACTTAGATTTAATAGTGTATATGTTCTTATCCATGTGAATTTTCAAAACCATACTCACAAGACAAGGATAATGACAAATTCAAACTCATATGGACTTAACTCAATCTTAATTTCTTGCTATCTGGCAGCTCAAGGGCCTGCCATTGCTTCCAAGTTGTTGTGCAACCAATTGAGAACTCTAAGAACTCATATGCAAAGCCAACTTTAATTGGAATGGGCACAGAATATGTCAACACGATAGGTTATAAACCTCAAGTCGTGTGCTAGTGAAGAACTTCAGGTTTTATTCTTGATTAGTTCTTGAGACTTTCAAGACCTTTAAGACTTCCACTGTCCTCTTGACATATAAGACTTTCTTGTCAGATATTCAAGAGAAAGTGTGGATTCTAATCAAGACAAACACTTCACACAATTGGCCTTAGTTGGTCTTTATTTTATCCAAAACATTACAACTTACCAATTTCAAATGTCCAAGAGTAGAAAACTTTTACTCTTATATTTGACATGTATTTTAAACATTCTTTAAGACATGTCACTCAAGTTACAATCTTAGATTATAACTCTAAGAATTGTTTTTGGAACGAAGTATGAGTCATCTTCTTGATTTAACCACTTCAACAATTCATAACTCCTCTTCTTAACTATCAGAATGCACTTAGAGGATGAATTGTGATAAGGTCTCAAAATCATTAAGATGGTCTTAAAACATGATACTAAAGTACTCTCCTATCTTTTTAGATTTAAGAAACTTTTATCTTTCTGCCTAAGTTGATTCTTATTATTCGCTCTACCTTAAATTGGAACCTTTTCCAATGTCTTAGAATTACACTTAAGCTTGTAAGTATAACTATATTTACTGAGCTATAGTAAATTATGATGAATAGTCTCATCGATCTTGTGTGGTGGACTTAACCAGTGCACAAGATTGTGTACTCGATCCCTTAGTCCTTTCCTTGACTCACACATCCATGTGAACAAGTAGTTAGTCTTAATTTTTCCAATGCTTGAAAGTTCTCAATCATCATGCTATATAACTTGCATGATTCCAAGTTTCTATCCAATTAAAACTTGGGTGATGAGAATCTTTCCTTATTTGGTAAATTTAGACTAATAAGTTATTAAATAAACTTGAAGATCGATTAGATCTTTGTAATAGGTAGTGCGAAGAACATAAAACAATAAAACAAGACAAGATTGAATCACAATGTGTCGAATGATTAATGCAAACAATCCTCAGTAGAGCTCGACTAAGAACTTCCGCTGTAGAGGATTTAGGGTTACAAGAACGATAATTAAAACTTCTGAATAATGCTCTGATCTATCATTACTATCGTTTTTCTAAGATGTATGCAAGCACCTATATTTATAATAAACCTTACTATACTCACGGATGGACAGGCCCATACCGGAGATACAAAAATGGACTATCTAACGAGCACAATAGATGCAACACTTAATACAAAACACGACCCAACAATCTCCCCCTTTGCGTCAAATTGGAGCGAGACTACTTCTTCTTTTTGCTTGGGCTAGCAGCGGGAGCCTTCTTTACAGTATCAAACAGACGTGTGATAAGAGCGAGAATAGTCTGTCTGAACCGAATGTACCATTGTATCATGTCATCGAAGTACTTGACATCATCCGCTGAGTTTTGCTTGCATCTGTGGATGATCCCCAAAACATGCTCTAAGCAGGCAGTAGTGTACAGATGTTTGTCAGCCAAGGCAAAAAGACGTTTATGTCCTTCGTTTCTGGTGAACATGACTGAATTCCTTCTTGAGTCAATTCTACCCATCTGCATTTGGTTTAGATCATTGGCCGAGCCAACAGGAGATATTTTTGGTTTCTTCTTAAATACGCTTGCTATCTCTTGATCCATCAGTGCAACTTCCATGATGTAGCACACCAGCATCCTCTTGAGATGGTCGATGATCGGACCATATTCAACTTCGTTGGTGAGAAGGATGTTATGCAAGATAATCCAATCATGGGGATTGAGGTTTGGAAGATCTGCAAGGGAAATGGCATGTTCGGTTTTGGCAGATCCCCGAAGTACCTTGAACCGAATGTTAATGAAGTTCCCTTCAGTATACAGCTTCAAGACCCGAACGTTGATAATCTTTTGAGCGCTCCAAGTCTGATACTGAGGTTGAGCAGCCTTCAGATAGAAATCGATTAAGTCCCGATCAACCTGTGGATGAGGATGAGGGAACTCTGCAACGTTGGAGAAGGCAAGAAAGATGAACGCCTTTCGGGTCAGTGGCATGTCAAACTGAGAGTCGACAGTATTGGAACAATCAAAAGAAATCACAGGTTCCAGCCACAAGATACTCGGTGTGTCGATGGCTTCTTTTATCATCCTCTCGAGAGTCCAAGCAGGAAAAAGAGTTTTCCTACTCTCAAGAAGTTGGTGGGCTTCCTTTTGTTTTCATTCAGCTTCTTCAGCCTCTTTTGCCACACGAGCACTGACATCAGCCTCATTGCGTCGACTTCTACGCTTCAACAAGTCGGCAATTGTTTCTTTGTCTTCTTCCTCTTCTTCCTCAGCAATATTTTTGCCTTTATCTTTCACACCCGAACCGGAGGCTTGGCCTGCTGGAGGAGGTTCGGTAGTGTGAGTTGCCTTTGAGGAATGAGGTGGTTGGGATACAGACTCCTTCTCTCCCCCTTGTTTCGGAATGGACACGAAATCAAGTAGCCCTTCGATTTTGCTTAACAGGGCAAGGGCAGGAGCGAGCTTCTCTGCAACGGTACACCTCACAAAATAGTTAAGGATAGGATCATGTGCTTCGAGGATGTTTGAGATGGCTGAGTGGACATCCGAAACACACGTCTTTATCACCTCCCTTTCGGACCGAAGAGAGTCAATCTCCTGTTGAGAATGGGAGAGTTGAACACTCTTGACCTTCAGAGCAGTGGTCTTCTTGGCAAGAACATCCATAAGAGAGTTCTCAGCAGCCAAATCTTCTTGGAGCTTCGAGAGACGCTCGTCTATGGTTGTGCGAAAGGCTGAGTTGTCGTCGGAAAGCGTTTGACAAAATGAAGTGAAGGACTTCAACTCAGTTGAGACAGACATTGTCAACTGTTGAACAATTGGTTGCAACGTAGTCTTTGCAGCATTTGCACTCTCCTGTAAAGACTTTAACAGGGAAGAGGCATCAGAAAATAGTTTATCGACTTTTTCGGTCGCAGCCTGACAGGCTTTTGTTGAGGCGTCGATGGCGGAGGTTGCAGAAGCAATGGAATCTTGCTGAGCCTTAAAGAAAGCGTCAACAATCTTCTGAACTGCATCTTCAGAAAGGGATGACTGAGAAGTGGAAAAGGAGGCAATGAGCAAATCAACTTTGTCATGGAGTTCCTTGAGATGTCGTTTTGTAACGGGAGCATCGTCATCGTCATCACTCTGTATTTGAAACGGACTATAGTAGACCGAGTCAAACGTCATATCTTCCCCGCCAAGGAAAGGTTCTTCATTCTCTGAAGCATGACCAGGAGAAGGTGGTGGTGGTGAAGCTGGTGGTGTAGAAGTATGGGTAGGTTCAGGTTGGGTTGTTTCGGGTATAGATGTAGGTTCGGATGCTTTTGTGGTTTCGGGTGCTAGGGTGGTTTCGGGTGCATCAGTATGAACCCCCGTATCAGATACGTTGGCTCGAACATCTGCAGTGGATGTTGTAGTTGCTTCGGTGAATATTGGTGTTGGTATGGGGATGGAAGTGGGTGGTATTGAAGTAGTGGAAGTTATGGGGGGAATAGAAATAGGAATGGTTTTAGGTGGAGAGGTAATGGGAGAAGTAGAGACATGAACCTCTGGGGTAGGAGATCTGGGTGGAGTGTTACCTCGTGGAGAGTCTTCAGAATCCGAACTCTCACCCTCAGACTCGCTTGAAGATGAAGCGATGATCAGTTTTCGCTTCTGCTGAGTTTTTTGTCTCTTTTGCTGTGGAGACTGAGCAGCTTTGGTTGGTTTCCTCTTCTTTGGAGAAGGGCCTTTAGCCCCTTTCTCCACCTGTTTCCCTTTATCATCCTTCTTGCCTCTTGGAGCAGGCTTGTCGGCGTCATGAATAGACTTCAACATCTCCGGAGTAAGATCCCTCGGACCAGAATGCTTGAATCCTTTGTACGTCTGGATAATCCGGCTATCAGCAGGAACATCTCCATACATAGTTTCCGGAATTGAACCGTTGAATGGAAACTTGGAAGCATCCGAGACAATGATCTTCGTGGTATGGAATGTACCAATCGAAGACATTGGAGCACCAGTGACAATGGGGATGTGGTACTTGTCCATCACCCATTTCGTGATCAAAGTCCAGAACCTAGCGTATGAAATTTCAGAATGCCTGGATGTAGAGGAGAGACTCTGGATGAGTTGTTGCCACAGAACAAACCCATAATCCATGTTGATGCCATTGTAGACACCATACATTATGGACAAAAACAACCGACTGGCACCATCAGATGCATCCCTTCTTTCAGATAACCCTTTGAATAGAACAGTGAACATCCTGTTCCACTGTGGAGGTAGGCACGACTTCTTGAACTTCGCGACTGAAGTAAGCACCTCCGTATAACCCATGTTGTAAAACATATTGAACAAATGCCCCATTGGAATTGTTTCAGGGTTAACCCTCGAGGAATCAGGTTCAAACCCTAACAATGAGCAAAATCTTTGCTTTGAAATTGAGGCCTTGTGCTGAAAAATATCAAAGAAGATTCTGTCAACGACCTTGTCGTAGTGAGCAGTCGCAAAGATCTGCGACAAGAACTCCATCGGAAATGATTCAGCTCTTGTAAGTGTAGGAGCAATTGGGGAATACTTCAAACACTCGATAATGGGGAACATGAAGGCATCATAAACATGAGGGGATAAATCAATGATTAGGCTTTGTTGTGGGCGAATGGGCAGGATGTGGGATGTTGCGTGAACAGAAGATGAATCTGCCATTGGTTGAAGAAAGTAGAGAAGATGATGAACAGTGAAGGTTCAGGGATTTCTTGCGCTCTGGGAATTTTAATTGCAGTAAAGAGGTAAACGGTGGAGGATGTTGCCTTTTATACTGTGGGGTAAGGAGAGAGAAAGATCTTCCCAAATCTTCTATCGAAAAACGAAGAGTTTTCCGGAGTTGACTGATGCGTGACAGTTGGGGTAGCCGATGATCACACATGAGAGAGAGTGTCAGATCCCAAATAACACGCCTCCCATCAAGCACCGTTTGGATATGAACAGTTTCAAATTCACACGCGCCCCTTCTGCGCCATTTGGAGATGAGACAGTTCCAATTCGCACGCGTTCCCTTTTACGCCGTTTGAAATCAAATCGATTAGACTCCCGCCTGAGGCAGCATGTCTTCATCTTATCCCTTTAAATTGTAACGACATCTTTTGAAAAATACCGCCACGTGGATTAAAATCAACCACAGCCTTTAATCGACTGCCAATCCAAGTAAAATGCCTTGTAATTAATAGAACCTGAATTTTGGAAAAACAAAGATTTTCATGCTAAGGGTGTAAAAGAAAAGAAATAAAGCAATAATTTTTGGGAAAAATGTGATGTCAATAAAGACACAAAATAAATGATCCCGGGCACGAATCTCTTCCTTCAAAGTCAAGAAGGACCTTAAAGTGTTTGTGTGGTTTCCCGTTGAATAACGATCAAACACTTATTAAGAAGTGTTGAAAGGCTTCTTTTAATTAGGCTTATTAGGGTGGCTTTCGCTTCGATTCAACATTCCTAATCTTGATATAAGATAGAAAGTGAACGAAGTACTTGTGAGACCGGTGTAGTCTGTTGAACAAGTAGGTTGGGAATAATTTAAACTGGCTGGGAATATAAAATCTCAAAAAAAAATTTAAAACCGGATCCCAAGGGAAGAAATGTTATGGGTTGTAACAGTTTCATAGGAATCACACAAAAGAAAAAACTTGAGATAGCATTAAGATACATCCGTCAATTCAATGGTGAAAACTAGAGCAAATTAATTGTTCACCGTCAATTCGTATTGGGTATTGAATTTTGGGTTTCACTTAGCACGTAGTGGCACGAAACTAAGATCATAAACACAGAAATTGTGTAACCATAAACCTCAGTGGTAATTTCTGAGAGTCTCAAGGGTTACGTATGTGAAACGAGTGTGATGGAGAAATGAAATGTACATGGCGTAAGAAATCAAAGTACCTCTGCTGCGAAAATTAGGACCAAGCAGAAAACTCTTATCTCATGTGAGAAGAGAGTTAGGTAGCTCATGATTAGAATAAATAAGAAGCCCTAATTGGGAAGACAAGGTTTGTGTATACCAAGTCAATAAGTCCTATTATTCGGAATCAAGTGAGGCTTTGGACACATACAACAGCATGCTTCTAGGGACACTTAGCTAATTTCAACAATTTCCCCATAAATGAACACACAAATAAAATTAGAGCCAAAAAGAAAATAAAGAAAAAAATATTTTTGGAGTTTTTGATAATAAAAAAAATTAAATAAATAAAAAAAGATAAAAAGAAAAAATATTGGAATTTTTGATAAAAAAAAAAAGAATAAAAATAAGACAAAAAAAATAATTAAAAAAAACTTTGGAACCGAACCCGAGCGTTCGGTCTATTTCGGTTGTGGAAAACTTTGGAACCGAACCCGAGCGTTCGGTCTATTTCGGGTGAGAAAAATTTTGAAACCGAACCCGAACGTTCGGTCTATTTCGGTTACCAAAGAAAATGGATTTTCAAAAAGAGAATTGTTTTGACAATAAGAGAAATGCATTTGGAACAATGATACAAAAGATTTACAACCAAGAAAACTACCTTTGATTGAGGAGTGAAAACCAGATGATTCAACCGAACCCGAGCGTTCGGTTCATTTCGGTACATTAGTGCAAGACCCGAACCCGAACATTCGGTCTATTTCTCTTTTTACGTTTGAGTTTGAGAGGTAATTTTTGGTACTGACTCCGATTCCATCATACCTAGCCCTTGTAGAATTTTGTTGAACGATGCTTCAGGAAGAGCTTTGGTGAAGATGTCAGCCATTTGATCAGTGGTTCGAACAAAATGAATTTCGACGTTCCCATCTTCCACATGATCTTTAATAAAGTGATACCTCAGTGCTATGTGCTTAGTCTTCGAGTGTTGCACTGGGTTATGACAGATCCTAATTGCACTTTCAGAGTCACAATATAGTGGGATCTTTTTCATATTGAGTCCATAGTCCTGAAGTTGACTTTGGATCCAAATCACTTGAGAGGTACAAGAGGCAGCTGCGATATATTCTGCTTCAGCGGTAGACAAAGATACACATGTCTGTTTCTTTGATTGCCAACTAACCAACTTCCCGTCTAGGAATTGGCAGCCTCCCGTGGTGCTTTTCCTGTCCAGTCCACAACCTCCAAGGTCTGCATCTGAGTAGGCTTGAACAAAGAAGCCTGAGTTGGATGGATACCATAGGCCTAAAGAGGTAGTTCGCTTGAGATAACGGAGTATGTTTTTCACTGCAAGCATATGAGGTTCATGCGGATTCGCCTGAAATCTAGCACAGTAACAAACAGAGAACATGATATCAGGCCTGCTAGCAGTAAGATACATCAGTGAACCGATCATCTGGCGATATAGCGTAATATCGACTGCTGGCTTATCCAATGATGGAGTAAGTTTGGTGCCGAACACCATTGGAACTTTAACCTTTGAATCTCCCATCATGCCAAATTTTGCAAGGAGAGTCTTCGTGTAAGCTTCCTGATTAATAAAGATGCCTTCAGGTCCCTATCTAATGTTTAAACCAAGGAAAAAGTTAATTGGACCCATTGAGCTCATTTCAAATTTAATCTCCATCAGCTTTCTGAATTCAGCTGTTAAGTCAGGATTCGTTGAGCCGAAGATGATATCATCGACATAAATTTGAACGATCATAAGGTGGTTACCTTCCTTCTTACGAAATAAGGTTGGGTCAACTGAACCTTGTTTGAATTTAGACATCTTTAAAAACTTAGTTAGCGTTTCATACCAGGCCCTCGGAGCTTGTTTCAGTCCATATACGGCTTTGTCCAAAATGTAACAGTGATTGGGGTACCTTTCTGTTGGGCTGAAGATTATTTTGAAGATTGCGTCCTTTGGGCTCGATAGTTTAGTTATTTTGTTTACACTCCGTTTGGGCTTGTCCAACCGAGAGCCCATTATGTTTAATATATAAGTATATGCTTGCATGCATATTAGGTTAACGATTGAGAGATTAACGATTGATACGATAATCCTAGAGCATAACAATAGTATTTTTAGGTTTCTTTAATCGTTCTTGTAACCTACTAATCCTCTACAGTTGATGTTCTTAATCGAGCTCTTCTGAGGATTTTGTTTAATCATTAGACTCGTTTGATTCAATCTTGTCTTGTTCTTATTATTGCGTTCTTACAGTTTTACATTTACATACTTGTTCAAGATCTAATCGATCTTCATAGATTAAAGTTTTATTAATCTCATCAATTGGTATCAGAGCAGGAGGCTGTGTAATCGATACACATCTTTTCTGTGAAAAAGATTTCCATTAGGGTTTTTCCACAACTGTCGATATTTATTGAGCCGTCATCTCATTATTGACGTATCTTGATATTTATTGTTTTGCCCTAATCTGCTTTATTACAAGTCTGATCTTTGAACAGGTTCTTTCGATCATAATGGACGAGACGCAATCAAACCCTATTAATATTTCCAACAGCATCGGTTCGACGACAAAGATTCCAATCTTATATACCCATGACTATGAAGTATGGGCGCATCACTTCGAAGACTACGTGATTGGATCTGAGGATAATGGATACCTCATATGGGAAGCTATCATTAATGGACCGTTTTCTCATTCTGCAACGTCCAAGATTATTAAGACACAAAAGGAGTACAATGATCTGCTGAAGGATGTTAAGGATATTGCACAAGACGAGAAATATAAATTCCAGTGCAATATCAAGGCGTTAAGGCTAATCAGATTCACCCTTCAATCCGACACCTTTAGGTTGGTCAGATCATGCACGACGGCAAAGGAAGTTTGGGATAGACTTCGCGAACTATATTCTACAGACGAGGATCTCGAACACTCTATCAAAACCTTGCTCTTATATGAGTTTGGAGAATTCAGGCAAGGAGCCGAAGAAACAGTGACCCAGACGTTCGATCGCTTCAATCATCTTCTCAGCAAGATGATCAAACATGATATTGAAAGGAAGCTTATCGAGCAGAAGGTTACTTTCTTAAATGGACTGAGGTCTGAATGGAGAGCAATGGTTTCTACAGTCAAAGCCCATGAGCAGTTTAAATCATACTCTTTGGCGAAACTGGTGGGTATTCTCAAGTCCCAAGAGAAGATTGTGGTCCAAGAGAAGAACATCGTTTCAAGCCTTGGTTCGTTGGCCCTCCTATCAAAAAGTAAAGCTGTGATGGAGGATGAAGATCTCAACCTGGAGGAGTATGACCTCACGTCTGAGGATTATGCCATGATGGTGTCCAATCCCAAGAGGTTCATAAAGAAGAGATTCCCCAGCAATAAAAACCGAAACTGGCAGGGGAGTTACAGCTCAGAAAAGGTGAACAATGAACCGAAGGTTGAGGAGCCCAAGAAGGAACCGATGGTGGATGGCGATTACGGAGTAAGCTGTTACTACCGTGGTGGGAAAAACCACTATGCTAAGGATTGTGTCCTTAAGAAGATGGCTGAAAAGGATGACGGAAAGGATGAGGAAGCTGTGTTGCAGAAGAGGCTGGATAAGTTAAGAAAGAAGAAGTCTACCGCTAACCCTTCTATTAATGCTCTTATTGTGCAGGGTTCGGTTGCTGATGATGAGTTCGGTAGCACGGAAGTTTGGTCTACCGACTCAGAAGACGATGAAGTGAGGAAGCCTACCCATGGAAAGGCTTATGTGGCAAAGGAGGAGAGCAGCGGAGGAAGATGCTTCATGGTGTCTGACATATCTCAAATGAAGGGATACAACACCGATGGAGGAAGCAATGAACCGAAGGTGCAGGAGGACATGTGCTTTACTGCCAAACCACTCAGCCAGCAGTTCAATGAGCTCGATGAACTAATAAAGAAGGTACAATCGGTTTTCATTTCATCTAAAGTACCACCATCCTCATATGAGAAAGAACTAAAAAACGTTAATGCAAGAATTTCTCATCTAGATAGTAGCTTAACTCAAACTCGAGTCACCAATTCTAACCTAACTGATCAATTAAGCAGGGTGGCATCGAAGAGTGAGGAGCGGCGAATGTGGATCGAGTTGAAGGAGTCTGAATTAGTTAAAGTTAAAGACGAAAACATTTATTTGCAAAGAGATAATTTAAAATTATTAAAACAGCGGAATGTTTTTTGTTTAATTGCAAAACGTCTATATTCTAATATTACTCAGCTTCACTTAGACTGTGAAATAGGCCAAAAGATCCATCGCATGATTTTGCCCTTCCTAGAGTTTAAGGAGGATGAAATTGATGCCGAAGCCTGCAATTGTGAGAGTGTGATATCGTCTGATGATGTCAATCCGACCTACATGTATGGACTGGACAAAATTGAGTCCTTCATTAAATCCAAGGACCACAAGGACATGCTTAAAAATCTTTTGGATGAAAATGATAGACTTAAACTAAGAACCGAAACCATACAAAAATTTGACTCTTTAAACGCCAACGTAAGCTCAGTAAAGAAAATTGATGTTGAAAATGCATCTGAGCTTAACGAGGACGAAAACATGAGTGAAATTTCTGTAGAGGACACGGTTGACTGCTCAGAATTTGTTAAAAGCGAACCTGAAAACCACAAGAATCTTATTTCTGAAAATTCAGTGGAGTTCGCTCGATTGTCCCAACAGAAGTCCCCGAAATTAGCAGAGAAAGCAGTTATGTATCAAAAGGTCAGGACTACTCCGAATCAAGTATACAAGGTGACTGGAGTATCCGAACATCAGACAGCTGAACTCACAGCTATTGTAAACGAAGACAATGCAGATGGCTGTGATGAGTACTTCTGGGAAGCTCCAATAGATAATGCAAACGAAACCGTTGGCTTATCTGAAAGAACCTCCTGGATGAGTAAAGGAAGATACATACCTGAACCCTTGAATAAACCGGACAATTTCGACGAGCCTAACACCAGTGGTACGAAAGATATTCCTCAGGAAGATGAAAGTTCGGCAAAAGAAGACGTTCCATCTACTCCCTCAGCTCAAAGTGAAACTCCTTCAGACATTCCCTCTACTCCCTCGGCTCAAAGTAAAACTCCTTCAGTTCAAAAGGAACCAGCCAAGGAAAGACCGAAAACGAAAGCGAATGTTCATCATCAACCAAAGCAGATGAGGAATAAGAAGAGAGAAAGGAACCAAAGATACAGGAAGAATCTTTCTGAAAGGAAACAATTCTGGCAATCCCAGAATGCATACTTCTCACATCAAGACAAGAATCTGAAGTATGAAAACAATCCTGTCGAAAAGTCTGAAAGTCACAACAACCGAAAGCCAAGGTTCGGTTCACAAGAAAATACCAACCGAAAGCAAAGGTTCGGTTCCGAGAAAGACTTCAACCGAAAGCCAAGGTTCGGTTCAAAGGACGATTCCAACCGAAACCAAAGGTTCGGTTCACAAGACGATTCCAACCGAAAGCAAAGGTTCGGTTCTGAAGTCAAAAGAGATCAAAACTCTAAGGTTAGTCCATCCAATGATCAAAAGCAAAAGGGTCATCTAGAGTCTCCAGTCAAGAAGTCCTCTCCATCTAAACCCACTTCTTCTACTTCTTCTAATTCTTCCACCAATTCATCTCCATCTTGCTCTAAAGCTAATTCTGTTCGTTCTCAAAAATCTCATCCATCTGCTGAACAAAAGGGCAAGCAGAAGGTCAATGAATCCAAACCAGAGTCCAAACCAAACACACCCAATACTAATAAGATAAAAGTTTTTACCATTAAAAAGAAAGATGAAACAACACTCATAAAACGAACATATCTAGTTGACATCTCTCTTACTGTTCCTGTTCCCATTAAAAGCTCACATGGACCCAAGAAACTTTGGGTTCCTAAATCTGCTTAATTTTTGCAGGTTATAAGTGACGAGCAGTTCGACGAAGAATGGTACATCGATAGTGGTTGCTCACGTCACATGACAGGGAGGAAAGAGGAGCTCAGGGAATACAGATCTCTTGCAAATGGTGGCAACGTCAAGTTTGGAAATAATTCTTTCGGCACCATAAAGGGATACGGGATGATAACAAATGGTGACTTTACTATAAGGAAGGTGGCTTATGTGGAAGGACTCCAACACAACCTCATCAGTGTATCTCAGCTTGTTGGAGGTACAGGTCTAAAAGTCTCATTCGATGATGAAGGTTCTGAAATTATTGAGAAAAAGACAAAGAAAGTGATTCTCAAGTCGGAACGAAAGGGTGAAATGTTTCCTCTGAACCTTAAACCCATTAAAGGAAACCCAGCTATATGCCTGTTATCAAAAGCTCAATCTGACGAAAGCTGGTTGTGGCACCGAAGACTCTCTCATCTCAATTTTAAAGATATCAACCGACTTGTCACTGGAGGTGATGTTAAGGGTCTTCCATTGCTCAAGTTCGACAGAGATCATTTGTGTGCTGCATGTGAAATGGGGAAGCAGAGTCGTCAAAGTCACCCATCTATAATCAACACAAAAGTTGTTGAACCACTCGAATTACTTCATATCGATTTGTGTGGTCCTTCATCTATCGAAAGCATCGGTGGTAGCAATTATATTCTTGTTATTGTTGATGACTTTTCACGATTTACATGGGTGTTCTTTCTAAAGCTCAAATCAGAAGCGACTCAAAAGCTGAAATTGTTCATCAAGCAGATTGAAGTACAGCTCAAGAAGGTTGTTCGCAACATCAGGAGCGACAATGGTCTTGAATTCAAGAACAGGGAGTTTGAAGAGTTTCTTGCAGAAAAGGGAATTAGTCACAACTTCTCAGCTCCCTACACACCACAACAAAACGGAATTGTCGAAAGACGAAACCGATCTTTGTGTGAAGCTGCCCGAACTATGCTAAGTTTCGCTTCCTTACCTCTTTATTTTTGGGCTGATGCTATTTCTGCTGCTTGTTTTACACAGAACAGGTCTTATCTCAACAAGCGATTCACGCTCACACCATACGAGATTCTCAATAACAGAAAGCCCAATGTGAAATTTTTCCATGTGTTCGGCTCTCGGTGTTTCATCTTTAACTCTAAAGAACACCGCAACAAGTTCGATGTCAAAGCCAACGAGGGAATCTTTCTGGGCTACTCTCTCACATCCAAGGCGTACAGAGTCCTAAACAAGCATTCGAGAAAAATTGAAGAGACATACTATGTGACCTTTGACGATAGCTATGTCAACAAGCTACAGGCCAAAGAAGATACCGCTGGGGAAATCTTTCCTCAAACTGGCCAAGTCACAGTCTCGATCGCTAACCTATACGATAAATTTCTGAAACTCTTTGACGAACCAGAGAAAGCTTCTCTCTCAGAAGCAGGTGCAGCAGACAACAAGGTTGATCACATGAAGCGGATTGTCCAAGACGCTGCAAGGAGAATGCATGAAGGAGGATCGACTACTAATGACTCTCCATCTAACAATGCTTCAGTCGAGGGGGAGCCAAGCTCACAAGTCCAGGGGGAGCCAAGTTCTACAACTCCAACCGAAGATGTCTCTCCAACCGAAGGTGCCTCATCAACCGAAGGTGCTTCAACGCCTGAAAGTCCAACACCACAAGAAACTCCTGAACCTCATGTTTCTCAAAGCTCATCAATTGAGGGGGAGCATGATGATATGACTCTTGATTACGATAGCCAATCTGAGCCAGAAGAAATGATCAATGCTGAACTAGATCCAACCTTTGATCCGAATTACCCTCCTCTTACCAAATGGACCAGAGATCATCCTATCTCTCAAGTAGTTGGTGATGTATCTGAAAAGGTTCTGACCCGATCCCAACTGAAGGCAAAATAGACATCCTTATTTTCAAAGGTTGAGTTTTGTATGTTTAACTCATTCGTATCAAAAGTTGAACCGAAGACAGTCAACACTGCCCTCGATCACTCTAATTGGGTTCAAGCAATGCAAGACGAACTGAACGAATTTGAAAGGAACAAAGTCTGGCGCCTCATTCCAACTCCTCCAGATGCTTCGGTTGTTGGTCTCAAATGGGTTTTCAGGAACAAAATGGACAAGGAAGGTAATGTAATAAGGAACAAGGCTCGTCTGGTAGTAAAGGGATACTGTCAGGAGGAAGGGATAGACTATGAAGAGGCTTTCGCTCCAGTAGCTAGGCTAGAATCTGTTAGAATATTTCTGGCTTATGCTGCCCACAAAAACTTTGAAGTTTTCCAAATGGACGTCAAGTGTGCATTTCTCAATGGAGAACTCGAAGAAACTGTGTATGTGGAGCAACCTCCTGGGTTCGTAAACGAAAAGTATCCAAACCATTGCTATATTCTGGATAAAGCTGTGTACGGCCTCAAACAAGCTCCGAGAGCCTGGTATGAAACGCTTACTAAATTTTTAAAGATGTCTAAATTCAAACAATGTTCGGTTGACCCAACCTTCTTTCGCAAAAAGGAAGGTAACCACCTTATGATAGTTCAAATTTATGTCGATGACATCATCTTTGGCTCTACGAATCCCAGCTTAACAGTTGAGTTCAGAAAGTTGATGGAGACTAAGTTTGAAATGAGCTCAATGGGTCCTATTAACTTTTTCCTTGGTTTAAATATTAGACAGAGACCCGAAGGCATCTTTATCAATCAGGAAGCTTACACGAAGACTCTCCTAGCAAAGTTTGGCATGATGGGAGACTCAAAAGTCAAAGTCCCAATGGCATTCGGCACCAAGCTTACCCCATCTCTAGACAAACCGGCTGTCGACATCACGCTCTATCGTCAAATGATAGGCTCACTGATGTATCTCACTGCTAGCAGACCTGACATCATGTTTTCTGTGTGTTATTGTGCTAGATTTCAGGCAAACCCACGCGAACCTCACATGCTTGCAGTGAAAAACATCTTACGCTATCTCAAGCGAACCACCTCTTTAGGTCTATGGTATCCATCCAACTCAGGCTTCTTCGTTCAAGCCTATTCTGATGCTGACCTTGGAGGATGTGGACTCGACAGAAAAAGCACAACTGGTGGCTGTCAATTCCTTGATGGGAAGTTGGTCAGCTGGCAATCCAAGAAACAAATGTGTGTGTCGTTGTCTACTGCCGAAACGGAATACATTGCCGCTGCATCCTGCACATCACAAGTGATTTGGATCCAGAGTCAACTTCGAGACTATGGACTCAATATGAAGAAGATCCCACTATATTGTGACTCTGAAAGTGCAATTAGGATCTGTCATAACCCAGTGCAACACTCTAAAACCAAACACATAGCACTGAGGTATCACTTCATCAAAGATCATGTGGAAGATGGAAACATAGAAGTTCACTTCGTAAGAACCACTGATCAACTGGCTGACGTCTTTACCAAAGCTCTTCCTGAAGCATCATTCAATAAAATATTGCAAGGACTAGGTATGATGGAATCAGAGTCAGTACCTCACACTACCTCTAAATCTCAAACGTAAGAAGCGAAACCAACCGAACGTTCGGGTTCGGTTAAACCATCTAACTCGCTCATCACTTCAAAGGTAGTTTTTCTCAATTGTATATTTCCTGTACAATTTTGTTTTTCTTTGTGTAAAAGTATTTTCCAATTGCATGTCTAAATTCCTTGGTTTCTCAAAATTTTCCAAAACCGAAACCTACCGAAGGTTCGGGTTCGGTTTTTCAAAATTTTGTTGAACCGAAACCAACCGAAGGTTCGGGTTCGGTTTTTCAAAATTTTCCTGAACCGAAACCAACCGAACGCTCGGGTTCGGTTTTTCAAAATTTTCTGGAACCGAGACCAACCGAACACTCGGGTTCGGTTTTTCAAAATTTTGTTGAACCGAAACCAACCGAAGGTTCGGGTTCGGTTTTTCAAAATTTTCTTGAACCGAAACCAACCGAGCGCTCGGGTTCGGTTTTTCAAAATTTTCTGGAACCGAGACCAACCGAACGCTCGGGTTCGGTTTTTCAACTTTTTCCCAACCGAAACCAACCGAACGTTCGGGTTCGGTTTTTCATATTTTTCCAAAGTTTTTTTTCAAGTCTTATTTTTTTATTTTTTTTGCTTATTTTTTTTTCTCTTTATTTTTAATAACTCCTAAAAACAACAAAAATATTTTTTCTCTTTTATTTCTTCTTGTGTGTTCGTTCGTTTATAGGGGTATTATTGATGAATTACTTAAGTGTCCCTAAAAGCATGCTGCTGTATGTGTCCCAAGCCTCATAAGATTTTGAATAATAGCCTTCATGACCTGGTATACACAAACCTTGTCTTCCCAATAAGGCTAACACATTTATTCTAATCGTGAGCTACCTCACTCTTTTCTCACATGAGTTAAGAGTTTCCTGCTTGGTCCTTATTTTCGCAGCAGAGGTACTATATCTTCTTACACCATCTCCATAAATCTTCTCCACTACAGTCGTTTCATCAACGTAACCCTTGAGACTCTCAGAAATTACCACTGAGGTTTATGGTTACACAACATCTGTGTTTATGATCTTAGTTTCGTGTCACTACGAGCTGAGTGAAACCCTAAATTCAACACCAAATGAATTGACGTTGAACAATTAATTTGCTCAAGTTTTCACCAATGAATTGACGAATGTTCCTTCATGAAATCTCAAATTTTGTTCTATATGATTCCTATGAAATTGTTACACACCATAACATTTCTTCCCAAGGGATCCAATTTTAAATTTTTATCTGAGATTTTATATTTTTCCAAGCCAATACAAAATAAATTCCTACCTACTTGTTCAACAGGCTACACCGGTCTCACAAGTACCTTGTTCACTTTCTTTCTTATATCAAGAATAGAATTGATGAATCAAAGCGAAAGCCACCCTTAGTAAGCCTAATTAAAAGAAGCCTTTCAACATTTATTAATAAGTGTTTGATCGTAATTCAACGGGAATCCACACTAACACTTTAAGGTCTCTCTTGACCTTGAAGGAAGAGATTCGTGCCCGGGATCATCAGTTTCGTGTCATTATTGACATCACCGAATATCCTTAAAAGAGTTGCTTTATTTCTTTTTCTTTTACACTCTTTGCACGAAAATCTTTGATTTTCCAAAATTCCGTTACTAACTTTTACAGGCTGTATTATTACCTGGTGGTTAATTATGAAGTTGTGGTCAAAAACAATCCACGTGGGTATTTCATTCAAAAGATGTCATTTAAAAGGATAAGACAAAATGGTTGCTGACTCGGCGGGAGTTCAAAGGACTAAAATTTCAAACGACGGTAAAAAGTGGGCGCGTGTGAATTTGAAACGGCCTTACTTTTTCTGACATTAAGGACGCGTGTGCGAAATCCAAGCGACATCGTTCTGGCATTTAAAGGCGCGTGTGGATTTGAACCGTTTTTCTTCTGAAACGGCGCGTGTTGGGTAGCGTGATCCTAGGAATCTGACACTATCTCTCCTACGTGATCATCGCATAGAAGATATGAAACGATTTTTCTCTCTCCAATCCCTCACTATAAAAGGCAGTCTACAACACCATTTACCTTTTTACTGCTTCCGGATTATCTAGAAAGCAAAAACCTCCCAAAAGCTTCACTGTTCATCTTCTTCTTCGACTACCTACAATAATGGCAAATCTTCTTCCGTCCATGCTACATCACAAATCCTTCCCATTCGTCCGCAACAATGCCTGGTGATCGATCTCAATCCTCTGGCGTACGACTCCTACATGTCGCCGATCATCGAGTGCCTGAAGTACTCCCAAATCGCCACCGCTCTCTCAATAATTGAATCTGTGCCAATGGTGGCCTTATCGCAGGTTTATGCGACTGCTTATTATGACAAAGCAGTTGACCGGGTGTTCTTCGAGATTGCTGAACACAAGACATCCGTTTCTCGCCAGCGTTTCTGCACAATGCTAGGGTTTGCTGTTGACCCATCAAGAATAAATCCGGAGACGATTCCGGTTGGGTATCTGTACAATATGTTTTACAACATGGGGTACACGGAGGTCCTCACCTCCGTCGCAAAATTCAAGAAGTCCTGCCTGCCGCCACAGTGGAACGGCATGTTCACATTCCTTTTCAAGGGCTTGTCGGAATGGAGCTCAGGATCCGACGGTGCAAGTCGCCTTTTCCTGTCGATCATGTACGCGGTCTACAACGGGGTCAACTTGGACTATGGGTTGGTCCTATGGCAACAGCTCATCCAGAGCCTTTCTTCATCATCCCGACACTCTGAGGTGTCGTTGGCCCGGTTCTGGATTTTGATTACTAAATGGGCGATGGACAAGTTCGACATGCCCACTGCTGCCGGTGCATCGATGTCTTCTGTTGGTACGTTTCATACCAAGAAGATCATCGTCTCAGATGCATCGAAATTTTCCTTCATTGGCTCCATCCCGGAGACAATGTATGGCGGCGTGCCCTCTGATAGCAGATTGATTCGGATGATCAAGGAGTTTAGGCCAACTGGTCCTAGGGAACTGACACCGGATATGCTCAGGTCGATTCATGATGCAGACAAACCGGTGAACAGGGGCAAAAAGGCTGAAAAAGGGAAGCAAGCGACCAAAGCTCCTAAGGGTCCTTCTCCCAAAAAGAGGAAACAAACAAAGGCTGCACAGTCCCCACAGCCAAAGAGGAGGAAGACACAACCGAAGCGCAAGCTTGTCATTCCCTCTTCTTCCAGTGACTCAGGAAACGGGAGTTCGGATTCTGACGGCTCTCAAGGAGACGAATCTCCTCAACGAGGCAACACACCACCTCGGTCCCCTACCCCAGAAATGGAACTTCATAATTCCCCAATTCCTTCACCTCCTCCAACCATTCCTACTTCCATTCCGACCATAATCCCCACTACCACTATTCCACCAACATCTTTCCCTATACCACCACCCATTTTCACCACTACAACCGAAACACCACCAATTACCGAAACCCCTCCCGTAACCGAACCACCACAAACCGAAACCCATACAACCGAACCTACCCACACTCAACCACCACCCGAAACTACCCCACCACATACTCAACCTCAACATACCCCAACCACAACACCCCCAGCTTCACCACCTCCTCCATCTCCAGAAAATGCCTCTGATTGCGAAAACCCTTATCTTGGTGGTGAACACATGAACTTTGATTCGGTCTACTATAGTCCGTTTCAAGTTCAGAGTGATGAGGAGGATGATGCTCCAGTGACAAAAAAGCATCTTAAAGAGCTCCACGAGAAGGTTGATCTACTTCTCGCCTCCTCTTCCAACCAGCAGTCCTCTCTCTCTGAAGCTGCCCTTCAAAAAATTGTTGATGCCTTCTCCAGGGCTCAACATGATTCGGTAGCATCAGCATCTGCTGCGATTGATGCCTCCACCAGAGCCTGTGAGGCAGCGACCGAAAAAGTCGATAAACTATTCTCCGACGCTTCTGTCCTGTTGAAGTCCTTGCAATAAAGCGCCGACGCCACTAAGACAACTTTGGAACCAATTGTTCAGCAACTGGCCAAGTTCGTCTCAACGGAGTTGACTTCGTTCGCTACTCTTCGCCAAAACATAAGCGACGACAACTCGGCCCTTCGTGCCTCCATCGATGCGCGCCTCGCTAAGTTACAGGAGGATCTCGCAGCCGAGAACTCATTGATGGACGTTCTGGCAAGCAAAACAACCGCCCTCAAGGTCAAGAGCACGCAGCTTTCCAACTCCCAACAACAACTGGAAGCTCTTCGATCCGAAAGGGAGGTGATCAAAACGTGTGTTTCGGATGTCCACGCTGCATTATCCAACATCCTAGAAGCACACGATCCTATTCTAAACCATTCGGTGAGGCGAACCCTCACTGAAAAGCTCTCTCCGGCCATGGACCTTCTCAGCAAACTCGAAGGCCTACCTAGTTTCGTGTCCATTCCGAAACAAGGGGGAGATGAGAAGAAGACAGGATCGAAACCACCTCCTTCCTCCAAAGCTACTCACACAACCGAACCACCTCCGACTGGTCAAGCTTCGGGTTCGGGTGTGAAGAACAAAGGCAAAAACATAGCTGAGGAAGAAGATGAAGATGAAGATGAAGACAGGGAGACCATTGCTGACATGTTGAAACGAAAGAACAGTCGCAATGCTGACGATGATGCCAGTCGTGTGGCGCGAGAGGCTGAAGAAGCCGAACGCAAGCAAAAGGAAGCCCACGATCTCCTTGAGAGCAGGAAGACTCTCTTCCCTTCCTGGACTAGGGAACGTTTGATTAAAGAGGCCATAGAAACTCCCAGCATATTATGGCTCGAGCCGGTTATCTCGTTCGACTGCAACAATACTGTCGACTCGCAGTTCGACATGCCGCTGACTCGAAAGGCGTTTGTCTTCCACGCCTTCTCTAACATCTTTGAAGTCCCTCATCCGAACGCTGAGCTTGACAGGGAGCTCATTGACTTCTATCTGGCGGCTGCTCGTCCTCAATACCTTACCTGGAGCGCCCAGAAGATTGTGAACGTTCGGGTACTGAAGCCTTACGCTGAAGGGAGGTTCACAAACGTTCGGTTCAAGCTCATTCGGGGATCTGCAAGAACTGCTCATCTTATCTCCTTGGCGGATCTACCGAACTTAAATCCTCATGATTGGATTGTCCTGTATAATATCCTTTTGACTGATGAAGCCGAATATGGTCCCATTATAGACCACATCAAAAGGATGTTAGCCTGCTACATCATTGAGGTTGCCCTAATGGATCAGGAGGTCGCCACAGTCTTCAAGAAGAAACCGAAGATAGCTCCTGTGGGATCGGCCAGTGATCTCAACCAAATGCAAATGGGCAAGATCGACCCGAGACGCAACTCGGTTATGTTCACTAGAGCGGAAGGACAGAAATGTCTCTTTGCTTTAGCTGACCAACACCTTTACACCACAGCTTGTTTGGAGCATGTGTTATCGATTATCAAACGGTGTAAAGAGAATTCGGCTGATGATGTCAAGTACTTCGATGACATGATCCAGTGGTACATCCGGTTTAGACAGACCATTCTCTCAATTACCAAATGTCTGTTTAATACCTTGAAGAAGAAGGTACCTGCTTCAGCTGCTGGCCCAAGTAACAAGTGAAGGTCTCGCTCCAAATTGACGCAAAGGGGGAGATTGTTGGGCTGAAGATTATTTTGAAGATTGCGTCCTTTGGGCTCGATAGTTTAGTTATTTTGTTTACACTCCGGTTTGGGCCTGTCCAACCGAGAGCCCATTATGTTTAATATATAAGTATATGTTTGCATGCATATTAGGTTAACGATTGAGAGATTAACGATTGATACGATAAACCTAGAGCATAACGATAGTATTTTCAGGTTTCTTTAATCGTTCTTGTAACCTACTAATCCTCTACAGTTGATGTTCTTAATCGAGCTCTTCTGAGGATTTTGTTTAATCATTCGACTCGTTTGATTCAATCTTGTCTTGTTCTTATTATTGCGTTCTTACAGTTTTACATTTACATACTTGTTCAAGATCTAATCGATCTTCATAGATTAAAGTTTTATTAATCTCATCACTTTCATTGACAAATCCAGGAGGTTGCTCCACGTACACGGTTTCTTCAAGTTCTCCAGTTAGAAATGCGCACTTGACATCCATTTGGTAGACCTCAAAGTTTTTGTGTGCAGCATAGGCAAGAAATATTCTAACGGATTCCAGCCTAGCAACAGGAGCGAAGGTTTCTTCATAGTCGATTCCTTCCTCCTGACAGTATCCTTTCACTACCAAACGGGCTTTGTTTCATATCACGTTGCCTTCCTTGTCTATCTTATTTCTGAAGACCCATTTGAGACCAACAACTGAGGCATCTTGAGGAGTTGGAATGAGACGCCAAACTTTATTCCTTTCGAATTCATTTAGTTCATCTTGCATAGCTTGAACCCAATCGGAGTGATCAAGAGCAGTGTTAACTGTCTTTGGTTCAACTTTTGAGACGAAGGAGTTAAACATACAGAATTCTACTTTTGAAAATAAGGAAGTTTGTTTTGCCTTTAGTTGTGATCGGGTCAGGACCTTTTCAGAGACATTACCGATAACCTGAGAAACAGGATGATCTCTGGTCCATTTGACAAGAGGGTAATTTGGATCATAAGATGGATCCAATTCAGCGTTTACCATCTCTTCTAGTTCAGATTGACTATCATAGTCGTAAGACATATCTGCATTCTCCCCCTCGACAGATAAGCTTTTAGGTCTGTCTTGAGTTTCTGGAGCTATAGGAGTTTCGTGCGGTGTTGAGCTTTCGGGTACCACTGGACTTTCGAGTGCAGATGAGCTTTCGGGAGCAGCTGGAGAATAGTTCTCCCCCTCAACATGTGAGCTCGCCTGTGATGACGAAGATGTTTCCTCTCCCTTAACTGAAGTATCGTGATGTGGAGGGTCGTCAGAACTTGATCCTCCTTCATTCATTCTCTTTGCAGTATCTTCGATGAGTTGCTTCAGATGATCTACTTTGTTGTCTGCTGCACTCGCTTCTGAGAGATTTGCCTTCTCTGGTTCATCAAATAACTCAACGAACTTCTCAAATAGGTTTGCAATCGAGGCTGTGACTTGGCCTGTGTGAGAAAAGATTTCTCTAACTGTGTCTTCTTTGGCCTTAAGCTTTTTGACATAGCTATCATCAAAAGTCACATAATAGGTTTCTTCTATTTTCTTCGAGCGCTTGTTTAATACCCTGTAGGCTTTAGAAGTGAGAGAATAGCCCAGAAATATCGCTTCATCGGCTTTGACATCGAACTTGTTACGATGTTCTTTAGAATTGAAGATGAAGCACCGTGAGCCGAATACATGGAAAAATTTGACATTTGGCTTCCTGTTGTTGATGATCTCATAAGGAGTGAGAGTGAATCGCTTATTGAGATATGACCTGTTCTGCGTAAAACAAGCAGCAGCAATAGCATCAGCCCAAAAATATAAAGGTAAAGAAGCAAAACTTAGCATGCTTCGGGCCGCCTCACACAAAGATCGGTTTCGTCGTTCGACAATCCGGTTTTGTTGAGGAGTGTAGGGAGCTGAGAAGTTATGACTGGTTCCTTTGTCGGCTAAGAATTCTTCGAATTCTTTATTTTTGAACTCTAGACCATTATCGTTCCTGATGTTGCGAACGACTTTCTTTAGCTGTACTTCAATCTGCTTGATAAACGTCTTCAGCTTGAGAGTCGCTTCAGATTTGTGCTTCAGAAAGAACACCCATGTAAAACGCGAGAAATCATCAACGATGACAAGAATATACTTGCTACCGCCGATGCTTTCGATAGATGATGGACCACACAAGTCAATGTGAATTAACTCTAATGGTTCAACAACTTTAGTGTTTACTATCGATGGGTGACTTTGACGACTCTGCTTCCCCATTTCACACGCAACACATAAATGTTCTCGATCGAATTTGAGCAATGGAAGACCTCGAACATGACCACCTGTGACAAGTTTGTTGATATCCTTGAAGTTGAGATGAGAGAGCCTTCGGTGCCACAGCCAGCTTTCGTTTGATTGTGCTTTGGATAACAGGCAGATAGTTGGATTCCCTTTAATGGGTTTGAGGTTCAGGGGAAACATTTCGCCTTTGCGCTCCGATTTGAGAATTACCCTTTTCGTTTTCTTTTCAATTATTTCTAAACCCTCATCATCGAATGAGACCTTGAGACCAGTACCTCCAACAAGCTGAGATACACTGATAAGGTTGTGCTGTATTCCTTCAACGTATGCAACCTTCCTAATCATAAAATCACCATTTGTAATCATTCCATAGCCTTTTATGGTGCCGAAGGAGTTGTTCCCGAACTTGACATTTCCACCGTTTGAAAGAGACCTAAACTCCCTCAGCTCTTCCTTCCTTCCTGTCATGTGACGTGAGCAGCCACTGTCAATGTACCATTCTTCGTCAAACTGCTCGTCACTAATAACCTACAAAAATTAAGCAGATTTAGGAACCCAAAGTTTCTTGGGTCCATGTGAGCCTTTCACTGGAACAGGAATAGTTAGAGAGATGTCAACAAGATATGTTCTTTTTATTAACGTTGTTTCATCTTTCTTTTTAATGGTGAAAACCTTAATTTTATTGTGATTTGTTTCTTTCGGTTTGGATTTTGGTTTAGGTATTTGGACTCTGGGATTATTTTGATTTGTTTCAAATGATGAAAACTTTGATATTCCTTTCATATATGTTGATGATTTAGGTTTTTGAGTGCGAACAGAGTTGAATTTAGAAAGAGGTTGAGAGGAATTAGAAGAATTAGAAGAAGAAGAACGAGAGAAGTTAGACTGAGATGATTTCTTGGCTTGAGATTCTAAGTGACCCTTTTGTTTTTTATCATTAGTGGGACCGAACCTAGATCTTTGGTCTCTTTTGCTCTCGGAACCGAACCTCTGCTTTCGGTAGAAAGTGTTTTTCTGAACCGAACCTTTGCTTTCGGTTGTTTTGACCTTCATAACCGAACCTCTCTCTTCGGTTGTTATGACTTTCTTGTGACCTAACAGTGTTTTTCTCTAACTTTAAATTTCTGTCATGATAAGAGAAATGGGCATTTTGAGATTGCCAGAACTGTTTTCTTTCAGAGAGATTCTTCTTGTATCTCTGATTCCTTTGATGTTTCTGATTTCTCACCTGCTTCGGCTGACGATGGATATTCGCTTTTTGTTTTTGCTTTCTGTCAGCTGATTCACTTTGAACTGATGATGTGTCGCTTGAAGGAGTGACTTCTTTTGCAGAAACTCCTTTTTCTTCAGGAACATCTTTTGTACCACTAGTACTCGGTACGTCGAAGCTATCAGGTTTGTTCAAAGGTTCTGGCACATATCTGCCTTTGGTTTTCCATGAAGTCCTTTCTGACAGACCAACTGTTTCGCCAGCATTGTCGATAGGAGCAGACCAGAAAAACTCATCACAACCATCAGCATTATCTTCGTTTACAATAGCTGTGAGTTCGACCGTCTGATGTTCTGTTACGCCTGTGACTTTATACACCTGATTTGGAGTTGTTCTCACTTTTTGGTATACAACAGCCTTTTCTTCAAGGATCGGGGACTTTTGTTGGGACAGTCGAGCAAACTCCACAGAATTTTCTGAAATAAGATTTTTGTGGTTTTTGGGTTCGCTCTTGACAAACTCTGAACAGTCAATTGTGTCTTCAACAGAAATTTCACTCATATTATCGTCCTCATTGAGCTCAGATGCATTTTCAACATCAATTTTATTTTCTGAGCTCAGGTTGGCATTCAATGAGTCAAACTTTTGTATGGTTTCGGTTCTTAGTTTTATTTTATCATTTTCATCCAAAAGATTTTTCAGCATGTCTTTATGGTCCTTGGACTTTATGAAAGATTCGATTTTGTCTAGACTATACATATATGTCAGATTAACATCCTCAGACAAAACAACACTTTCACAGTTATATGCTTCAGCGTCAATTTCATCCTCCTTAAACTCAAGGAAGGGCAAAATCATGCGATGAATTTTCTGCCCTATTTCACAGTTTAAATGAAGTTGAGTGATATTAGTGTAAAGACGCATAGCAACTTCATTTAAACTGTGAAATAGGGCAGAAAATTCATTTAAAAGTTTTAAATTGTCTCTTTGTAAATAAATGTTTTCATCCTTGGATTTGATTAACTCCGACTCCTTTAGCTCGATCCACATCCTTCGTTACTCACTCTTTGAAGATACCCTGCTTATTTGGTCAGTTAGGTTAGAATTGGTGACTCGTGTTTGAGTTAAACTGCTGTCTAGATGAGAGATTCTTGAATTAACATTTTTTAATTCCTTTTCATATGAACTTTGTGGGACTTTGAATGAAACAAAAACTGATTGTACCTTCTTGATTAATTCATCAAGCTCGTTAAACTGCACGCTGAGAGGTTTTGTTGTGAAGCACAAGTCCTCTCGCTCCTTTGTGTCTTCATTCCCACCAAATGTGTTGTATCCCCTCATCTGAGACACATCTGACACCATTAAACACTTTCCACCGCTCCCTTCACCTTTTGCAACATAGGCCTTTCCATGAGATGGCTTCCTGACTTCATCGTCCTCAGAATCGGTTGACCAGACCTCCACACCACCGAACTCATCATCCGCTACCGAACCCTGCACAATTAAAGCATTCATAGAGGGGTTAGTAGTGGATTTCTTTCTTTTGATCTCTTCCAGCTTTTTCAACAGCACAGTTTCTTCGTCTTTCTCCTCATCCTTTTCTGCCATTTTCTTGAGAACACAATCTTTGGCATAGTGGTTCTTTCCTCCACAATAATAGCAGCTCACACCCGAATCTCCTTCAGCTTTCGGTTCCTTCTTTGGTTCTTCTGCCTTCGATTCTTCCCTAACTTTTTTAGAACTGTAACTTCCCTGCCAATTTCGGTTCTTATTTGTAGGGAACCTTTTCTTGATGAACCTCTTTGGGTTTGAGACCATCATTGCATAGTCTTCAGAGGTAAGGTCAGAATCCTCTAGGTTGAGGTCTTCATCTTCCATCACAGCTTTGCTTTTGGACAGAAGGGCCAATGATCCCAAGCTTGAAACCACATTTTTCTCCTGTAACACAATCTTTTCTTGGGATTTCAAAATCCCTACCAGTTTCGCCAAAGAGTAAGATTTGAATTGCTCATGCGCTTTAACAGTGGACACAACCGCTCTCCACTCAGATCTGAGACCGTTTAAAAATGTAACCTTTTGTTCAATCAACTTCCTTTCAATATCATGTTTAATCATCTTACTAAGAAGATGATTGAAGCGATCGAACGTCTGAGTTACAGTTTCTTCAGGACTCTGCTTGAATTCACCAAATTCGGACAAAAGCAAGGTTTGAATGGAATGCTCAAGATCTTCGTCCGTAGAATATAACTCTCGCAGCCTATCCCATATTTCTTTGGCAGTGCTGCATGAACTCACCAGCCTGAAAGTGTCAGATTGAAGAGCGAATCTGATTAGTCTCAATGCTTTAATATTACACTGAAATTTATCTTTTTCGTCTTGAGCAATATCTTTAACATCTTTCAAGAGATCATTATACTCCTTCTGAGTTTTAATAATTCTTGAAGTTGCCGAATGAGCGAATGGTCCAGATACGATTGCTTCCCAGATGAGATATCCATTGTCCTCAGATCCAATGACATAATCTTCAAAGTGATGTGCCCAGACTTCGTAATCCTGGGTGTAAAGGATGAGAATCTTTGTCGTTGATCCAATGTTGTTTGAGATGCTAATGGGATTAGATTGTGACTCGTCAATGCTTGATCGAAAAACCTATTTAAAAGATCAGACTTGTAATATATTAAATTAGGGCAACACAAATAAATGTTGAGTTACGTCAATTATGGGATGACGGCTCAATAAATATCAGTAAATGCGGAATAACCCTAATCGCAACCTTTTTCACAGAAAAGAGGTGTATGAATTACACAGCCTCCTGCTCTGATACCAATTAATAAGTTATTAAATAAACTTGAAGATCGATTAGATCTTTGTAACAGGTAGTGCGAAGAACATAAAACAATAAAACAAGACAAGATTGAATCACAATGTGTCGAATGATTAATTCAAACAATCCTCAGTAGAGCTCGACTAAGAACTTCCGCTGTAGAGGATTTAGGGTTACAAGAACGATAATTAAAACTTCTGAATAATGCTCTGATCTATCGTTACTATCGTTTTTCTAAGATGTATGCAAGCACCTATATTTATAATAAACCCTACTATACTCACGGATGGACAGGCCCATACCGGAGATACAAAAACGGACTAGCTAGCGAGCCCAATAGACGCAACACTTAATACAAAACACGACCCAACATAGACACTACCACAAATGAAAGAATCAAATTCATATTTCCACTCTTGCTCTTAATGGAATCTTATAAGCAACAAAAATCTTCACAAAAGCCATTGTAAGGATATTTTTTAAAAATAAATAAAATCAAATTTTTTTCCCTTTTATTTTAAAACTTTGCAGAAATACTTATCCTTACAATCCATATGAAAACTTGTTGTTATCTATTCCTAAGCAAAATATTATAAGTCCTAAGAAGTAGCTCAAGAATTCGATCTTCAAACTATGCGATAGAAATCCATCTACGCGATCAGATTCAACATATTTTTTCTTTAAGTTTCCTCACTTTTCTTTGATTCTTAAAACATCACCATGTGACCCAGTCACATCATGCATCAAGAATCTCTGAATAGAAACTTACCAGAGTTAGATAGTGGACTTTATCTAAAGTAGAGTCAAACTTATTAACTTTAACATCCTTAGGTAAATTTGGTAGCTTCGCAACCAATGCCCCTTTCTTTGGCAATGGACCCTTGATAATGGGACTATCTCAGACTTAGCCTCTCTCTTAACCATTTGATCAACCAAGTTGAACATGGCCGATCCCTTTCCATTGGGAAGAGAGAGCTTTACTAGATATTCAATGTCATCATTGTCAATGTCCATAAAGTTTTAGGAAGTTGATCTTAGCAAATAGATAAGAACATTAAGTGTGACAACCCGAAATTTCCATTGTACGAACATCATCTATTCAATAGAAGCTAGTTCAGTTTCAGTGATTTTCAAGCTTTTTCGAACAAGTTTGTGTACATTAGGGTTTATGTTTTAGATGATATCAGGAGAGTGGATACTCCTAGTTTTGTGAAACTTGGGCACTTCAATTTTCATAATGTTACAGTCCAACGTCAGGAATAAAAATATTTTCTGTCAAAATATTCCAGGACTATAAATAGTTTTCTGAATTAAATTAATTCATTATTCACAATTCCAAATAGAGAAAAGCCATATTCTCTCTGACGGATCTTCGGGTTTTCATCCCATATTGTGAGTCTACTTTGCTAAATGTGTTTCAATACTTGTTTAATGCTTATTAACAACAATAACATGTTTATATTACAAGATCCGGGAGTTTACCGCCCAACAACGTTCTTGGGCAGTAAACTCCAAAATGGAACTTTAATGCTTTCTAGACCCATTCCTATGTTAGAGGACTTATAAAGGACTTAGTGTATGATCTTTGTAGCCTAGAAATCATCCAAGAAGCACAAGTTCTTGGAGTTTACGGCCAAGGAACTCCCTTGGGCCGTAAACGCCTTTTCAAGGGCTTAAAGTGCCCCAAATCTTCCCCAAATGCTTAAGGACTTTAACTACTAGTACTTGTGCTTGTTTAGAACACCAAAAGCTCATCAAAATCACAAGTTAGTAGGAGTTTACGGCCAAGAACCCCTCTTGGGCCGTAAACCCCTTTTTGTGGGACAAAAATCATTCCAAGCTACCCTTAAGCCTTTAGACAATTTACCTTGCACCCTTGGGACTAGAATGGAGAGTAGAACACATCTAAACCACTCCTTGAAAGGAGTTTACGGCCAAGGAACATGACTTGGGCCGTAAACTCCAAGTGAAGGCACCAAAGTGTGCCTCTTGTCCCCATTAGCCTTAGATAAATTCATGGAAGCCATCCTTGATGTTTAAGTTCCTCAAAACAATTAAATTCCAAGAGTTTACGGCCGTAAACTCTAGGGTGAATGACCTTAGGCCGTAAACTCCCATATGGAGTGTTCTAGAGCCTTAAACTACTTCATGTGTCATTCCAACAAAGCTAGGAGTGTTCTAGGATCAAGATAACACCACAAAACACCCAAAACCACCCTTTTAGGAGTTCACGGCCATAAACCTATGAGTTTACGACCGTAAACTCCAAGGTGTGGGGTTTGTTGGGTGGTGAACTCCTATACAAGGCCCTTTGATGTTTCAAACCCTTTTGCCTTGTCCCGTAGCAACTTAGATGCAACCATTTGAACCTTAAACACTCATAAAAGTGTTTAAATGTTTTCTAAGTGTCTTAACTTATTTATTTAAGTTATTATATGTCTAATTAGTTATATATATGCTTATTATATGATAACTAGGCTCGTGCGTGTAAACCAGTCTCCGTTTGCCAACTAGCACGGTGTCCGACACTGCAATCCAAACGACTCACCATAAGTGAGTTCATACCGCTTGAATCAACCTTTGAAATGATTTTAAGTGTTTTAAATACTTTATGGGGGGGGGGGGAATACAAGTCAAATACTTATAAGTTATTGCTTCAATCACATGTGATTGCATTTAATCACATGTGATTAATAACTAGGAAAACAACGATTTTTACCACTGTTCAAACTGTTTATCAAAATGCTTTACTTTGAAATGTTTTACAAACTGTTTTACTATCCAAACTTACTTATAGACTATGATTTAAACAAATGCTTCTTATACTTAAACTGTTTTATTAACTTATGCCTTCAAATTGGTTTATAGATCGACATCAAGTCGATCTCCTCTTGAAATCATATTTATGCTTCAAATGTTTTATGAAAACTTATTCATGCTTTTATATATTCAATTGCATGCCCATATATGTATAGATGTATAAATAATGTTTAAAGGACTTAGGAAGGCCATCCGCCCTATTTCCTTTTCGCGCCTTGAGATGTGGTCTGGTGGGATTTCGGGTGACCATCCGAAGGTCATTTCAATATTACTTATACATCATATATACATATATAGACATAAAAGTACTTCCGTATTCATACTCATCAGTACCTCATTAGTTAGTTACCGTCTGGGTAACGCAGGACAATACATATACAGATATACTAGAAACAATACATATACAGATATACCAGAAACAATACATATACAGATATACTAGAAACAATACATATACAGATATACTAGAACCAATACATATACAGATATACGAGAAACAATACATATACAGATATACGAGAAACAATACATATACAGATATACGAGAAACAATACATATACATAAATACATAATAATTGTGATCCACTGTATCGGGCATGCCTTAAATGTCATGGCCCGAGTTGTAGCCAGAATTCTCTTGGAGGGAGAGCGTGAGTTTACGTATAGATCTATACTGGATTGACTATCCTACACCTTGCTGCTAGCTACAGCCGGACCTGCAGGTCTGCGGGTGACAAACGTCATTTCTTTTATTACGACCATTCATTATGTCGTTGTTACCAGTCGATAGCATGGTGCAATTTATCACATTATGCCTTAATATAAATCCGGTTTAAGGTAGTAGTATTTAGTACAACAGTAGTCTTATTATACAAAGCTACAGTACTACAATGATTTACCCATTACATATTTTAGTGATAACCTCACTTAAGCATTAGTGTACAAACTATATTTTTAACAAATGATAGTTATACTTGGGTAATTACACACTTTTACAACAGACAAGTTTACAAAACAGTTTAGCCTTGGTAGAAGGTTACTTTTATAGAAAATATAGGATTTTCTGAGAGATTCAAACTTTTACAAACACTTTCAAACATTTGCTTACATTTTTACAAACTTATACATTGAGACAGGTTCAAACACTTTTACAAGAAACATTGACACTAAAATACTTATGAACTCACCAGCTTAATGCTGATAAACTCTTTCAAAATAACTTGTATTCTCAGGTCATCAGTAGACAGGTACCGAGGCCAGCTTTTGAGAAGATGGAGTGCATTCAAGACTCATCTCATAATATTTTGTTATACATTATTTTTGGTGTCGATAACTGTACAGACCACACTTGTATTAAAATTATATATTTAATGCAATGGATGATGTTGTTTGCTTATTTACATTTACTGTGTTGTGATACTATACATGACGTCCTCCGCCCCAGAACGTTTCCGCCGTTCTTGGTTTTGGGGTGTGACATTAAGGGTCTTGTCATAGTCTGTTTCATAGGAGTCCCAAAGGAACTCACTATGTGACTTTAGAGAGTGGTTGAGCCACCAACTTTCTCAAGACTTTGACACCCAACTCTCCCGGCTGGTCAATATGTGACTACATCTCCAAGATGTGATCACACCTAGACCTTGCCTTGCCAATAGGGCTTGAGTGACCTTAAACTTTTCAAAAACTTGTGGGTTGGGGAGAAAAATTAAAGGAGGTGAAAGAAGTATGATTTCCATGGGACATCATCTTCATTTAGGAAAGCTTGTTTCAAGAGATTTGGGAAGATCATAAATGTCTAACCCAAACATCTTTTGGGAAATATTCAAGATAGTTGATTTTAAGTCCCTAATATAACACCCAATATGAAATATTATGGCTAGGACCCAACACAATACTTTTATAACTGGGAAGAGGGATGTCGTAATCCAGGCTATAAAAATATTTGAAGGTAGGTGAATAACGATTCACTAATTTCCACCATGAAAAAGGAAATAATTTATTAGGTTTTAATTAGATTTGAAACTCCTAGATCTTTTGAGATTCATTGAGCTTTTGAATAGCATGTTTCAATCTCGAGTGTGCCCTTCAGGTTTTGTGACTGGGATGCCGAGGATAACAAAACAAGGTGTGAAGTAACCATGCAAATTACTTGGTACTCTTAAATGTTTATCACCCAACCGATGTGCTGGTAAACCACACACGCTCCACCGACCTATGATAAACTTTAAGAAACCCTTTGCCTACCTTGTTAAGTCCAAGTTAGTGTGCCGGTAAACCACACATGCTCCACCCACGACTTAAACAAGATGCAAAGTGTAATTTCATGGATTAGCACCTAATTCACATTTTCCTAAGTAGCTAAGATTGGGAATTAAAAAAAGGTTTAGTTACTTAGTATTTATCATTAAAACTTTTAATGAAGGGAGAACTTATAGTCTTTGTCCTACCCATTCGGCTAACAACCCTCCACCAGTCAAGGACGCGGTGGGTGAGAGTGGACACCTATTAAACTGCCATTTTATAGGCAGTAACCTTATACCCCCTTATAAACCGGCTTCGTGAATGAGGCCTACTAACGGTAAGACTGACTTGCTCTTATACATATATATATATATATATATATATATATATATATATATATATATATATATATATATATATATATATATATATATATATATATATATATATATTATTAACTTATAATATTATAAAGTATAAGGGTTTAATTTTAACTTTTAAAATTCTAAGGGATTAATTTGGAATTAAAGTATTCATGAAAGAAAACTTTTCAAATTCCAAAACTTGAGGGCAAGTTTTGAACTATTCAAAAAACATTTCAATTCCATAACTGATGTGTTTAAAGTGGTTTTAATTAAAAAACTCTTCAAGTTCCATAACTTGAGGACAAGTTATGGAAGACTTTAAACCGTTAAAGAATGTGACTTTTCCTTTACTTATAACTTATGAAATATTTATGAGTTTTATGATTCTTAAATGTGACTTTTCATGTAACTTGAGGACAAGTTACAAAAACACATTTTAGATTCAACTCTTAGATTAAAATGGATTGAAAACACAATATCAATTAACTTTTCCTATTAATCTAAGCAACTCATATGAACAAAGATAATACATTCAAACCTTTTTTTTCATGTAATTAGCCTAATCATTAAACTAATACAAAACATGAATCTATTGATAATTATCTTTGAAATTGGATTAGTATAAACATTACCACATCAAAAATAGGTTTATAAGTTCAAAAATAGCTTAGGGTAATGTTTCTAGTCCAATTCCAGCCAAAAACCTCGAAAATATGTTGTCTGGGGCTCCTACTCATCGAGTGTATGAACCTACTCGACGAGTAGTATGATTTTCTTCATGGACTCGGCGAGTTCATCAGTGGACTCGGCGATTCCAGTGCCCAGAAAGCCAGAAAATCGATTTTTTCAGCATTTTTCAGCAATTTGCATCAAGTATAATTGAAAACAAGCCTAGACTCTGATACCATTATTGGGTTTTGAGCATTCTAACACTCCTAAGTGTACATGCAACCTTAAATACCTTGGATCTATGTTTTTCTCTATTATACATGCAAATATGAATATTCCAAGGTATTACCCTAACTAGCATTCAAAACATTGATACTTGGGTAATAATATAGATAGAAATACATACCTTGTTGATGTAGCTTGACTCCATGATGATCGAGAGCCTAGTGCCCCAAGTGTGACACCTCAAATGGTTCACACAACATCATCAACACATGGAATAACCAAGAGAAGAAGACATACTTGTTCAACTCGGCTAGCCCTCTCACATATGTATCACTAGTGCTAATTTCTTGAACTAAAGGGGTTCTTATATAGTGTGGCTATTAGGGTTACACCATGTAACTAATGACTTTACCCATTTGTGGTGACAAAGAACATGATTAATATTTACTCTACGTGTTCTAAATCTTTAATTACTCAAATCAAACTTTGCTTTCTCAAATCTCGGTAACAATTCTCATCAATTGGTATCAGAGCTTGGTTTTCACGATCAACGTGACTTATGAAGAACGATTCTCGATTTGGCAACTTTTGTCGCAATTTGAAGAATTTTGGTGAGTCTCTCTCTATGATCTCTCTTAATTTCATTTGATTCGTGCGTTGCGTTTTTTGATTTGTGATCATTTGACTCGTTGGATCTAAATTTTTGGTTAAAAACCCATTTGTTGTGATCCAATAATTTTTTTGTTGATCAAAGCCCAATCCAATCCTAATCTGTTGTTCGATTTGATTTTCGATTGAATTTGTTCGTTTAAATCGAGATATTATCCAAAATCATTTTGATTGAATTTTGGAATTTGATACTGTTCAAAATTGAGACCAAATTTCGATTGATACTGTTCATAACCACATATTGAGCCCAAATACATCATTCTTTTGTTTAAATTCATGATCTGATCCAATACTATTCAATTGAGCCCATTCAAAATTCTTATTTGATCAAAATTCGTTTACATCGTATGAAAAATTAGTCTCATTCCAGATCTAGTTTGCACGCATCAAATAGTTGTACCTTTGAACTCACAAGATACAGATCTGGATTCTTAATCGTCTGCAATTGATCATATCTTCATCTTCGTTTCTTTATATATTAACTTCGATTGAAATTGATTGTTGAGTCATTTTTGTAAATCGATTTAATCACTTCGATTTTTAAATCGCTTTTGTTCAAGTCGCAGTCGGATAATCGAAAATTAATTCTTTGATCTTATCGATTTTGGTCAAGAACTCATGAAAGAGGCTTAGAACTTGTGATAAAATACGTTTTTGATCTGAAACTTGGTATTGGATACTTCGATTTCTTGTTTGTTGATCTTTGACTTTGCAAAGTCAATCATAGAAAAATTCAACCATGTTTTCTATGGGTTAATTTGTTAAATTGGAAGTTGAAATCGTTGCATTTGAGTTGAACATGGGATATTGATCTTGAAATCAAGTGTATTTGGTGTCGATTTTGAGAAATCAATGATTTGGCTTGGAATGAAACTCAAATGCGAATCGCACTTGAAAGGCTGAAATCGACTTGATTTAGGAGTCGACTGATTTTGTGAAGGTCGAATTAACTTGGAATGTGTTCGCGTCTGGAAAGGGTTATTGTTCATAGAGTTTTTGTGATTGGAACGAAGAACTGAGTCAAGAAGTTTGAATGAAGGGTCACTGTTCGTGTGTTTGTGATTTTGATTTTGGAATTGGGGAGTAATGTTCGCATGATTGAAGTGTCGATGTTTGCAAATTCGATTGTTGGTTGGCTGTGTAACGAAATGCGAAGATGTTACAGGAAAATGAAAATTTTGATTGTTTGGTTTAAAGACGATTTTGATTTCGCATGGTTGAAGAACTGAACAGTAGTGTTATTAAGTTCGCATTTGGTGAATCAGTTTAAAGATCCGGATTGGGTTCGCATTTATGGATTGGATTTCGCATTTGGTGATACACTTGATTTGTTGATGCGAAGCCAAACTATATTCGCATTTGTGTGAATCAAACTCAGATTCGCATTGGTATAAATGGAGTTCGCATTTGATGGTTTGTTCAATTTTGGAGTCAAAATGCGAACAAAATGAAAGATGTGGGAAGTATGCGAAGTATTTCACAGTATAACGTGAGTTGGGGAAGAAAGCTAATAGTTTCACATTTGGCCCCTGATCTTTTCATGAAATAATTCAAATGGTCCAGCTTCGCAAATGGGATAATAAAAAGACAAAAGTGCAGAATTTTCATTTCGCATCCCTGCAGTTTGTGCGAATTTACCCAGTTTCGCATTTGGGGTAAAATTTTTGAGAAATTGGAATATTTTCAAATCTAGTCCCTGCAGTTTGTGTGAATTTACACATTTTACCCAGTTTCGCAAATGGGAGTGTGTTTCGCATATTTGGCTGTTTTTGGCGCACCGGGTCATTGCAGAATTTTGAAATTGACAATTTCTACCCATTTTTGAGAAATTTTATCAAAGGCAATCCGTGAACGACAATAAAAATTGATTATTTTTTGGATTTTCCGGATTGAAGCACAAAGTTTATGCCACATGTTAAGGGGGAGTTTTAACATGAAAAATTCCAAATAGAGCACGTTCTTTTTCCTTTGGAGTTTTATAATCAAATTTCGATTATAAAAAGGGGGAGAAGTTTTATATGGAAATTCGAACTTGAATTTTTCATATTACGCGGATTTGAAGACCGAAGTGATCTTGAAGTTTTAAAGCCTACGAGATGATGCAATTGGATGTTCGGAAGTGATATATTCGAAATGGGTTTGGAATTAATTGAAAATTTTTGGGGTGTGTTTTTATGCGCAACTTTTGGGTGATTATTTTGAGTTTGGAATACTCTTGATAATTCGTTGCTGCTCGGATTGTATGGTCTCACATCCTAGAGCCCAAATTGAAGATTCATGGAAGAATTGAAGATTAAAGTTCGTTTCGACATGTGTCACCTTTGAGGCTCGAACCAAGTAGTGCTTGATTTTGGAAGATTTGAAGTGGGTCATTCATTCCTAACTTTGAGGGGGAGAATGTTGAGGTGCAAAGTTATTCATTCATGACTTTGTAAATGTTTGACTTTTGTAAAACCCACTTGCATGTGGTGCTTTAGCCTTTAGACCCATTTGTTAGAGAGTGAGAGAGAGACATGTAAACACCTCTATAAATAGTGGGTTCATACCACTTGTAGAGGTGTGCTTGAGAGATGTAAAAGTGAGTGTATAAGTGTGTGTTAATTATGTAGTCTAGATCTAGATCTTTTTTGTAACACCATATACATTCAATATATCTCTTAAACACCCAAATCACCATGTTCAATTGTGCAAGCTTTAATTCCGCATGCCAAACCATGTTCTTTTGTCACTACACCATTCCTTATGCTCCATGGGTTTTAACCTCCATGGAGTATCCATGGATCACCACATGGGTTAAACCCAACATAAGGAATCTTGGATCATAAGCCCACATATATAAGAATGATTGATTTACACAGTCAATCCCCATATATTTAATTAGTCTCTTTTTTATCACTAAATTAAGTCCAAATTTAATCTTGATCAATACTAATTAAATAACATGATTTCATATTAATATATTAGAACTTATAATATATTAATATGTCACAAAATGTCTTTTCCTCATAAACGGTCTATCCAAATGTTGCGATGCCATGCAACCCAAATGGACCATGCCGAGTCGGGTCAAGTACATACCAATTATAGTTATGGACTTAGACACTAATCCAACAGCTTATTCGGTGGAAAAGGAAAGAGAAACAATGGTAGTGATGCTTCTTTCTGTTTACAGTAAAACAAAACAATAACACCTCCAATGGTGGTGTTCTTTGGATGCTGACGATCAGAAAACAAACAACAGAAAGAGAGAGTTTTAAGTGAGTTGGGGGTTGCAAAAATATAAAGGAAAAAGGCTCTAATATGGAAAATTATTTATATTCCTAAATTGATTGTACTTAGATGAAAAGTTAGAAGCAAAGTCATAAACATCATCATGTCTATGTACTAAGTTCACATTTTTCCTCATGTATGTAGATACTACTTTTGCATGGACTTAGGTTAAATAGGAAATGATCACACATGGGGAGGGGAAAGAAAAGAGTTGTCTATGATGACTTGGACTTCTAAATTCAATTTAAGTAGTACATTTATTTAGAAATGGAAGCACATGTCCCATCCTTCCATTATGTATTTTATATACGTGTTAAGGTACCAAAAAAAATAATGTAATTGTTACATCCATAAAATTTAATCCAATTAAAAACATTTTCAAACATTCAAAAACCATTATTTATTTCAAAATGTTTTCAAAATAGTTTCATGGTAGAGTATCCCATAAATCAAATCATAAAAATGCGAGGAGGTGCACGATCACGCCTTCGCCTATCCACGATCATCCGAAGTACTTGAAAATAAAATCAAAAACTGTAAGCCCGAAGCTTAGTGAGTTCCCCCGAAAATACCAACGCCATACAATCATAATCATATCATAGAAAATAAATAGCATGCATATTGAGCCATTAGCATGACTGGACCACCTCGTAGGGTCCTCAGCCTATCTAGACTGCTCTCCGAGCCATCGACACGTCTGGACCGCCTTGCGGGCCTTCAGCCTATCCAGGCCGCTCGTCTGGCCTCCGGTCTGACTAGTACGCCCTTACCGGGTCTGCAATCTATCCACTCTACCCTGGGTTTGTTGGCCTTCAACATAAAGCAAGTCCGCCTCAACCTATCCCCAATCACATATTCAACATATAAATATAAGATGCTAGCATATACAAATAATCAAGCCAATCTAATATATCACTAATCATAGCATCATCTTATATACCAGGATACCGACCTAACATGTCACTAACATAGCATCACCCTATATACAAGGATACCGACCTAACATGTCACTAAAAATATCATCATGCAATATACCTGGATACAAATACGAAAAGGGTCGGCATTGATGCCTTAAACCCTGTTGATATAGTGAGAAAAACTCACCTCCTACTGTCGATCGAAACTGAAATATCAAACTCCCGAAACACGACTCCAAACACCAATACCTACAAGCACCAATGATCCACTCCATAAAGTTACAACTTCAGATCATGCTCAATACCAGAAATGACCCACAAATATGCTAGAAATGGCCTTAAACCCTTGAATGAGAAGATCTAACACTAGAATGATCAAGGTAACTGTAACACCGTAAATTTCAAAACAATTTTTCGCATTTTATACAAAACACACTTCATTCAATATTCATAAAAACATCATTGTTTGAAACTCGAATTAGTAGCATATAAAAATCCCAAGATCTCATAACATAAAAATCCCGTGTGTGTACTGATCAGGCCGGCACCTTCCCGCAATCCTCACTAGTACCTGAAACAAATAACACTAAATACTGTAAGCACAAAGCTTAGTGAGTTCCCCAAAATACCACACATAGAACATATTTGCCACTCGAGGCTATAACTCTGTGGGTCCGTGGACCCTACTCTGTGAACCCTCTGGTTCTAACTCTGTGAACCTTCCGGTTCCAACTCTATAAACATGCACAACATAAATCACATAGAAATAATGCAGTACAACACATAACATACATATAGCATACAAATACTCTGTCACATAACTCTGATTACCTACTCAAGGTAAGGTATAGTGAGAAGACTCACCTTGTGTATCTCGGTAACTCGTAAATCCCTGAAATCACTAGTGCTCGATCTCCCGAGCTATAGTCCTCCTATAACACAATACATCTCTAATTAACACTTTCCCAACCAAGGTTGACTAACCCTATCAAGTCAACACCGGTCAACTCTGGTCAATGGTCAACGGTCAACTCAACTCGCCGAGTCTGGCGTGGACTCGCCGAGTCTCTATGGGGACCTGATTCCTCTGAGTCCCTTCCGACTCACCGAGTCACTCACCCGACTCGGTTACTCAACCCCTGGTTCGAAATCACTGAACAACCCGCACCAACTCGTCGAGTCTGGAAATGGACTCCGCGAGTGCATTCCTTGCACAACCACAAACGACCTTTTGAGGTCAGATCTGCTCCACTAACTCATAGATCCAGTCCTTCCAAGCTTATTTATCACGTAAAGTTCATGTCTTGGCGCTCATAACACACCTAATGAATCATAAATGGTGTTTTGACCTCAAGCACAAAGATCCCAAACCAAAACCTCCATGGATTCATAAAAAGCTTGGACAAAGGGACACTCTGGACCTCCAAGGGTCCAGATCCAGAACCTAACTTGCTTAAGGGACCAAGGAAGCACTAGATCTAGCCACAAAAGGGCTCAATAAGCCCTAAATCAACATGAACATCACCTTAACAGAAAATGGTTCGAAAATAGTACCTCAAACGTGATGTTCTGGACATCAGATCTTCAGGAAGTTGATCCTCTTGTTTCCCCTTGGCTATAGCTTCCTTTCCCTTGCTAGATAACACCTCCAAGGTCAACAATGGCCCCTTCTCTCACTCCAAACGCTCAAGCTCACTAGGGTTTCGCTCTGGGGACTGGTGAGCACAAATGACGGCTATAAGGCCCTTTAAATAGGCCCCAATGCGACTCGTCGAGTCCACCAATGCGACTCGTCGAGTCCGGTCATTAATCCGGGTGAGAAATCGCGTCTCTACTCGGCGAGTCTACGCACCAACTCGCCAAGTTCTTCCACAAAACTCAAAATAAGATGAATAAATATAATACCTGAAATTCCGGATGTTACAGTAACAACTTGTTACCTTCAAATGGAAGCCAAGACGGAGTAGGTACTGGATCTACAGTTTCTCCTTGACCCAAGCTTTTGAGTCTTCGAGTTGCTTTCACTAAAACCACCTTCCAAGCTTTTACACACACACAATGAGAAGTAATACACCATTAGGGTTTTCTGAGGTTGAGGGGGGGGGCAATAAAAGAGGCTGAGGGTGGCTAATGAGCCTTTAAATAGGGTACAAAACTCTGGAAATTAGGGTTTCATATTCCAGCTCCAACTCGTCGGGTTGGTCCCATAATCCACACGACCATAAGGGTTCCTACCCGATGAGTTGGGGCCTTCCAACTCGTTGAGAAGGCTTTCTAAAATTCCCAAAATCCATAGAATTTCAGCCCTGGAAATCGGTATGCTACAACTCTCCCCCACTTGAACTAGGCTTCGTCCTCGAAGCCCGCTGCGGCGAACAACTCCTGATAATGCTCGTGTATTTTAGCCTCCGGCTCCCAAGCCTACTAGGGCCGCTTCCGATGCTTCTATTGTACCTTTACCAAGGTATCTCCCAGCTACATAGCACCCTTACCTTTCCTTCCAAGACAGCCACTGGCCTTTCGACGTACTTCAGGCGCTCATCGTCTTGAAGATCACCCAATGATGCCACGGCCTCCTCTTCGGACACATACTTTCGCAACTGCGAAACATGGGAAGTGCTATGAATCTAAATAAACTTCTATGGAAGACCTGGTCAATATGCCGTCTTGCCAAACTTTACAAACCCGAATGGCCCGATATATCGGGAACCTAATTTCCTTTTTTCCTGAAGCGGACACATCCTGAAAACCTGAAGTTCTCTTCGGAACAAAATCATGGATCATACGCGGCTGTTGTTAATTCTCTGCTGGAAGAGAGATTTTATATATATATATATATATATATATATATATATATATATATATATATATATATATATATATATATATATATGTATGTATGTATATATGTATATGTATGTATATATTTATGTATGTATATGTTCTTTCAAGGGTAACTCATTCAATGACCAAATTTTTAGGGATAAAACGAACAATGGGAGGCAAACTGGGATAAGAACCCTTTTGTGCTGACCGGATAATGCTTCCTTCAGCTCCCAAATCTACATACAGGAACAGTCAACTGCTAATGTTTAACCATGAACACCTATGACTAGCCCGATCAACTTTGGGCTGGAATATCAATGTGTCGAATCCAATCAACCACTAGATTGAAATTCTCAGGGTTTGACAGCCTATCGCCTCAACCCTACCGCTGCTCCTGGCCTCCGTGCCTACGACTTACATTCAACCCGTAGCGGGTATCTTGGCCTACCGCCTCACCCTACTGATCCTCTTGAGTCTACGTTCCTACGAATTACAGTCATCCTTATCGAGTATCTTGGCCTACGGTACAAAGTAGGACCGCCTCAACCCTCCCAACATGATGTGTTGCCATAGATAATCAGGTGAAAAATCTAACCCGATTCTCAAAACCTGAAAGACAAGGAAGCTCTAACCCAACAACCCTTAATTTCCCGTAATTGACACCATACCTTTTAGCCTGCAAGTTGCGATTCACCCTACAACCAAAAAGGTTCCCCCATTTACATCACTAAACTCCAGAGCGTATGAATCACATGGATACACTTGTGATTCCCGACACAAGTTTCCACTATAAGCCATCTCGAAAATGGTCGTCCATGAATCCACCCTAAGTTTCTGACTGAAACTACCACAAACCATGTAGAAAAGATCCTCAAACAGTTCGATAGCAAACATTTCACAATTCGAATCCGTATGATACACCAAAACATTAGTATAACCTTTGACTCTTTACCATGCCATTTCGAATCTTCGAAGCGACAAAAGAAGATGACGAATCAAGAACTTCCGCATTTCATCCGATCCCTAACAGCAACTTACGAACGTAGAGGAATACGAGGCAAACATTTCACAGATTCAATCCAATACCTGACTGATACTTCCCTCAGTCCTTACTAATTCCTTTATCCAACTAATAGATTTACGACTCGACAGGCCCCACATCGACGCGTCAATCCCGAGAACACCAAAAGTAGAAGGAATGAATCTTTATGATCACTAGGCCCACATCCCATGATTGTAATGCTTAACATACAGACCTCGACAACATTCCCCAACACAACCGAGCCCCACATGGTTGCTACCCAAGCAATTCTTACAAAAACAAAGTCGCATACAATCCTCAGAGGGAAAACGCTCGAACTCTTGATCTAAGTCGGAGTCTGAAACCCTACCATGCACGATTCCCTTATAGAAGAAGTTGCTGCACAAGAGTTTTCAGGCTCTCCCTCATGACTACCGACAGTCCCTAAATGCATTCCATAGGTGATAACCAGCAAGCACAGATAACATACGGTTCCACTAGTTATTACCATAAAGCAACATGCTGAATATCCGAATGCAGATCTAACAAAATACATACAGAGTCTTCAGCATGACTGAATCGCCTCACCGGGCCTTCAGCCTATCTGGACCACTCTCAGAACCTTTAGCATGTATGGACCGCCTCCTCAGGCCTTCAGCATGTCTGGACCGCCTCCTCAGGCCTTCAGCATGTCTGGATCGTTCTGCAGGCCTTCAGCCTGATTGGTACGCCCTGTTGGCCTTCAGTCTATCCGGGCCGCCCTAGGTTTGTTGAGAAAAACCTTAAATCAATCCTAACGTAACTATAGACGTAAGTCGAGCTAAACCCTAATGCTACCTTGAACACCTACAAGTACACTAAAAAAATCGCCTCCATGCTTCTACTTGGGAAAACCTTTGACCTCATGTTGATCACCCACCCTTTATGGAAACCGTTATCCGGACAACAATAGACAAAACCTTCAATGGCTGATGCTCCATCTGAGAATTCTCAATTCTCCCATACTTGGGACACTAACCACTACCTACTGGTAGTGAAACCAAAACACGACTCAACCGTCCCAACCAGGTATTACCATGCTTAACCATGGAACGATTAACCCTGGAATGAATAACCTATGCAGAACAATCCTCCTGGCATGGAGCAACCAAACTTTAAGAGAAACCTGAATCCCAGCTGAATACTTCTGAATTTCCAAATTACAACTACTGACCTTGGAATGGTGATTCTCTATCCCAACTTTTCATCCTCAAATGCATCCCTGGATCCTAACCATCTATAACCCTTTGATACCAAATTCCTCTGACCCTCCTATGTCATATCATCTCGTGCAGAAGGCAAATGAAATTTAACAATATAATCATAAAAAGTAAGATAAAAGGAAAAGACATACCAGTCGCCTCATCAGGTGCTATGCTGACCTCCTCAAGTATCATCACAACGACCTAACAATATACATATGCATCGCTCAATCCTCACTCCTGGAGGAAGGCTAAATATCTCGTAACTGGCCGATTGACCCTGCACAACTCCTCCGTCCTACCACTAACTGCCACACGACCCTCCATTGGTGCCAGATGACTATCGCATGAATACAATTATATACCCCACAGTTTAAACAATCTTAGGCTTAATAGATTCAATCCCACAACAGTTAGATTTAGACGAGAGCTGCACAGCAGGACCAAACCTCTCAACCCAAGATCCTCTAAACTATGCAATATGTGACTTAGTGTATCCACTCAATAGCCAGTTCAAACGCGAAAGAGTCACATATCATCTCAACAAGAGATCCCTATTGGAACTAAGGCATCATATAATCATGCAATTCTATCATGCAATTCTTGAAGATCCCTAGCCTATTACTAGCATGTTGTTCTAACATATCATAATATCAAATATCCGTATGGTTTTTTGCGGTCCACTTACTGGCTCTGGTTGATCATACACTATGCATCCTTCTTTAGTATTTTGAAAACCATTTGGAAATCACTTTGAAAATCTTTTCCATGGTTTGAGACTGGATTCACACAAGTGTTCCTCCAATTCACTAAAAACCAAGGCTCTGATACCAACTTGGAACATCCATAAAATTCAAGCAAATTTAAAACTTTTTCAAGCATTCAAATACCATTATTTATTACAAAACGTTTTCAAAATAGTTTCATGTCAAAGTATCCCAGAAATAAAATCATAAAAATTCGAGAAGGTGCATGATCATCCATTCGCCTTCCCGTGATCATCCGAAGTACCTGAAAATGGAATCCAAAACTGTAAGCCCGAAACTTAGTGAGTTCCCCCGAAAATACCAATGCCATACAATCATTATTATATCATAGCAAATAAACAGCATGCATATTGAGCCATCAACTTCACTAGACTGCCTCGTCGGGCCATCAGCCTATCTGGACCGTTCTCTAAGCCATTGACACGTCTGGACTACCTTGCGGGCCTTCAGCCTATCTGGACCGCTCGTCGGGCCTCCGGTCTGACTAGTATGCCCTTACCGGGTTTACAGTCTATGCGGTCCACCCTGGGTTTCATGGCCTTCAACAAAAAGCAAGTCCGCCTCAACCCATTCCCAATCACACATTCAAGATATAAATATCAAATGCTAGCATATACAAATAGTCAAACCGATCAAACAGATCACTAATCATAGCATCGTCCTATATACCAGGATACGGACCTAACATGCCACTAACATAGCATCATCCTATATACCAGTGTACCGACCTAAAAGGTCACTAAGCATATCATCATGCAATAAACCCGGATATAAATCCGAAAATGGCCGACATTGATGCCTTTGACCCTGTTGATATAGTGAGAAGAATTCACCTCACAATGTCGATCGAAACTGAAATATCAAACCCTCGAAACACAACTCCAAACACCAACACCTACAACCATCAATGATCCACTCCATAAATACCTAAATTACCAAAGTACCCTTAAAAGTCAAACCGGTCAACCCTTGGTAGAAGTCAAAGTCAACGGTCAAGGTCAACAGTCCATGTTGACCCATCTCATCGAGTGTAGTCTATAGACTCGCCGAGTTTCTTCATAACTTAGAAATGCATGAAATCCCCAATCAACTTGCCAAGTTACCGAGTAACTTGTCGAGTCCATGCAACATCCAGAATGTCGGGAGAAACCCGTCTTAACTCGTCGAGTTCCTTCAGCCATTTCTTATTCAGACGTTTTAAGCTACCCCAAAGCTCCAAATTGTAGATCTGGCATCCTTGGGCATAATTACCACATAAAGCTGCAAACTTTACGTTCATGCAAGGCATTAAACGCCAAAACCAAGCTAAGGAAGAGGTTTAAGCCAACAAGAGAGGCCAAAGCTTGATAAATTTGATAACTTTATGACTATGAGGGCTTAGAGGAGTCCTGATCTAAAGTTACAACTTCGGATCATGCTCAATACTAGAAATGACCCACAAATATGCTAGAAATGGCCTTAAACCCTTGCATGTGGAGATCTAACACTAGAATGATCAAGGTAACAACTTGTTACCTTCAAATGGAAGCCAAGACGGAGGGAGTAGGTACTGGATCTACAGTTTCTCCATGATCCAAGCTCTCGAGTCTTCAAGTTTCTTTCACTAAAACCACCTTCCAATCTTTCTCACACACAAAATGAGGAGTAATACACGATTAGGGTTTTCTTAGGTCGAGGGGGGGCAATAAGAGAGGAAGAGGGTGGCTAATGAGCCTTTAAATAGGGTGCAAAACCCTAGAAATTTGGGTTTCATATTCCAGCTCCAATTCGTCGATTTGGGTCCTCCAACTCGTGATATGTTTCTTTGACCAAAATAAATGATTATATACATCATTATGTAAAATGTGTATATCATGGTGTTTTTCCTAGTACCCTTACTAGGAGAAAGCAATGAGCCAAAATTTTACATGCTTTGGTTCTTGGTGATCAGTCCGGGGACAATCGAAATAATTACATGTTAAAAATTTCCCTATTGCTTGGAGGTTATAATGGTGTAAGGCTGTATGGTCTCGTTTTATACGTTTTGGAATTCGATGAGTATTTTCATTTGAGAAGCTTTAGGAAGATAGATAGATGAGTATTTTCATTTTCCTTAAATTGGGGTATGGAGCGTCAAGTGTGGTAGGTTTCGTTGATGGGAACGAGTATGTAGAGAATCTCTTTGAGCTTTTTCCTAAAAGGTACTGTAATGGTATTTGTTTAGTCTATCATTATGGTATGGCCTATGTAGCCAAAAAACTAAGCATCGTGATAGTTGAGTAAGGTCCAGGCTAGATTTAAAGGTTTGGTAATTTTCATCCCGTAGCCATGGAACTGAATAACATATTAGGTTTAAAGGTTTGGTATATGGTAGCTTGTTGAATAGAAAGTCACGTGTGATTAAGTTGTGTATATCACATGTAGTCTCCGTGATAAGGTCTTGACATCTAATTTTCTCGAGCACGACTTTGAAGACTAGTTGATAGTGTTATATGCATGAATTGAGTGCATTTTTCGAAAAGCTTTGGGAATAACAACAAAAATGGTATAAGATCTTCGTGGACTATGTTCTCTATAGCCGTGGGATTGGTTTATCTGGACTTTGATAGGATTCAATAGATTGGTAGTTATTGCCAATTCTAGTTGCACTTGGGTTAATAAAACATATTATATCGTGTGTAGCCCTTGTCGTTTGTTCAATCTTGTTATGTTGCTTTCCAGATTAAAAATATAAAATCTTGCTTTCGACATGGGTACCTCTTTGGGTTGCATATGAAGAGCATGTAAGTCTTGCTCTTCTTCTGAAGCTCCATTTGAATTCATAACTTTGCTGCCACACAAATCATGTTACTTATTACAACAGTTTTGTATAATATGGAATAAGTAACTCGGGTTAAGGCTTGATGCTCTTCTATCTTGATTTAATTTCATATTCGTTGGTTACTGGGAAACTATAAAGCAATCAAGCTTGATACTTACTATTCCATATGCCGATTTATGCCTCTATAATTGTTTTTGTTGTTTTAAGATGGGTTGGATCTGGCTCTAAGTTGGAGGGTAGGTAAAATACTGCAAGTTGAATTTGCTTGGTTTAAATCATGGGAATAATATAGTATGCTGTTATCTATTCCATTTTTTGTTCCTCGTGTAAATTCATTTCCTTTTTGCTATTATTCTTTAGTTTGTGCAGCATGGCTCATCTTGCGAGGTTGAGATAAACATATGTATATGGGACGGTAGGTTTGGTCATCTGATCATAGAATGTAGGCATTTGGCTTGGGTTTTGGTTCTTACCCAAATAGAAGAGTAATCCGGCATGCTCGGCTGCCAAGGATAATGAAAGGAAAATGATATACTTTTTTATGTTATAAAATGTAAAAGAGGAATTAGCTTCTAAGTTGCAATATTGATCTCAAAATAATGTCATGTTGACTGTAGCATGATGTAAAATTATCATTCTAGAGATTGTGATTGAAATGATTGTTGAATGAGGTACTTGTAACTAATATGAAGTAATATGGGATATGGAGGGGCATTGAAATGGCTTCATTATATTTCGTTTCAAAGGTTTTTGGTATCTAATGTTTGTGACATCTAGAAGCGAGCATTATTCATGGGGTTTGATGGCAGAGGTTGGAGTGATACTCCCTTTGACTAAGTTGTCATCTAGTTCTCTAGAAAAACGTAAGTTTCTTCATCTTACAAAAATTTAACGGTTTCTGACATGACCTAGTCAATGAGCCTTCATATTTTTTGAATATTAGATGTTCCGTTATTTATCAAAGCTATGTTGGTTCGTCGTCCAATGGTATTCCCTTGTTCCTTCTTGTTCTCTCCTTTTCAGTTTCTAATACATGACAAATTGAGTTTAACCTGTTTTTTCTCAGTGTCAATTGCTTACTGTCGTTTACTAGAAAAGGAGGTCGTCGTGTCATCAATCAAGCATTAAGCGTTTTTATCGGCTGTTCTTAAGTAATGTTGGGGATTGTATAATAGTTTGTTTGTGTTAGTAAGAACTTCAATCCAAATAGTGCTTATGACCTGTTTAAGGTGGGCTTTAAAAGACTTGATATTATTATAGGGCGGACGAGAAGCAATCTAAGAAAGGAAATTCCTAGTAAGGTATCGCTAATATGTTACTATTGTTTCTTGTTTTTTTTTATTCTGTGAGACGAGACTTTATAGTGATTGCTTATGGGAGACTTATTTGTATAAGTATACTACCCTTATTTTTGTGTTTCAATATTCTCTGTTTGTTGCTATTGTCACAAAATCGAGATACGTACCTATCTACAACCTTGTATGATGCTTACTTTGCGTCAATATGTTTGTTTGAGTAATTTCTATGATGGGTCTTAACAAGGGTAAATGGTTAGTATGCAACTAATCATAATGCCATAAATATTGCAATTATATGGCCCAAAATATATTTTGTTCTAATTAATGTGTGGTTAGATATAAATTGTTTTGTTCATATCAAATTGCATTTGTACTTTTAACCTTGTGTCTAGTTTAAAAAAATAAACTTTTAGTCTATCGTAGTAGTGATAATAAAAAATAATGTGCGCAATAAAGCTATTTTGTGCGGGGTTGTAGAGCTAAAGAATAATTTTTGCAGGAGGTCTAAAGTGTAATTTAGAAGGTTTTTTTTTTTTTTTTGGTTATTTTTGATGGAGGCTGTAAAGTGTAAGAGTGGTTTGTTGAGGGAATTTGTATGTAACTTTAGGCTGTGAACGCCTTATTTTATGCTGTGCAAGGAATAAAAAAGGGGGAAACTGGATTTTGAGAAATTGTCAGCAGAATTAAGGTTTTTTTTTTTTTTTTTTTTTTTTTGGAGGTTATCTTGCCGGAGACCGGATACGAAGTAAACAAGAACCGTGGTACCAGAGACCTTTTATGATTGGAGCAGAAGTCAATTTGTTGAGTGGATCGAGATGTGAGGCCATCGCCGAATACCGATTTGTCGGAGGGATGAGCAACTGGTCTAACCTAAACCAGACCGGCCCAAAGACTGAAAACCCGATGACTAAAAATCATGAATTACCTTACCTGAAAACCGGACCGTTTTTGGATATATCGGGTCTGGGTTCAGTCCGGTCTGGTTTCTGGTACTAAACCTGGTTTCGGGTTTTCAACAGAATTAGACTTTAGTAGTATTGTTTACGGTTTTGGTCCAGACCTTTTTGTTGCAAGTACCATAGTGGATTTCATATCTTTGTTCTTTACAATTTTGGGGTTTTGTTTCTTATGTTACTCTCTAGTCTCTAGGATGCTATTTCAAATTATAATCTTACCACCTAACATCCATAATTTGTATCTTTATTGTTTGCAAAATTGGACTAAACAAAAAATACATAAAAGATGATGAAAGCAAAGATAATAAGTAACAAACCAAATTTACCAAAATATTATTATACCAAAATAATAATAACTAAAGTAGTATTGTACCAAAATAATAATAACTATGTACCAAACCAAATTACCATTATACAAAAACAAACAATTTATAAAAAAAAAAAAAACAATTAAACTTCAATAGTTTTTTTATTCCCTCAATCTTTTTTTCCTTCATCAACTTCAATCTCAATATAATTAACACCAAAACATATAGAGCATAAAGGTTTTTTTAAATTGTAATTGTCGTTGTCCGCTGTAGCAATGAGCCAATTCCTAAAAAAAGCTATTTCATAAATAATGCCACAGTAAATAAATTACTAATGTTTGAGCTGTCTTTTTCTTTTTTTGTTCCTATTCTATCCAATTTTGGTGAGATTTTATGTCAATTTCAACGATATTATCTAATTGATAATTCAATAAACTTTTATTTTCATATTTTATTACTTTTTTTTTTGTAAGATTATTTTATAATTCAACAGAATCCTCGTAACGTTAATTAATAACTTAATATCACTATCTATATATTTTAAACTTTTAAACTTATGTTGATATCTATAAAACAAAATTAAGGTGAAAAAGTTTTCCGATCCGGTCCACGTTCAATCCCGTATTCCGGGTACAATCCGGTCCAAACCCGAAACCTGGTTAGTGGTAAAAACAAAACCGGAAAACCGGCCCACTAATATGATTATCCGGTCCGGTGCAATGAGTCGTATGCTCACCCCTAATCTATCGGATGCCAACTACCAGTGAAAATCAAGCGAAAATCAAATCGTTCATCGGCAATTTAAGGCTTCAAACTGTGAGCCAAGAAATCGAAGTCATGTTCTGATTCGGAGGTTTGGCTACAAGATTGGTGAATTTGACTGGTTAATTAAGTTGAGTTGCCCGGAATGGGCTCGGATTTTTGGTTGGCTGAAATCCAATCGAGAGGATAGAAATTAGTTGGTCGAGGGGCAAGATCATTGTCAGATATTGACTAAGTAATCGGAATTTGGCCGTTGATCGGGATTTAGGTAAGCAGTTATATATGGTTTTTTTGTTCATGGAATTAGGGTGCATTTGGGTTAATTCACGTGTCTTGTTTCTTTTGTGCAAATCGCTGCCACAGGGCGATTATTGGGTAGTCGGATACCGGTTATCAATACGGTAAGCCACGGTGTTGGAGCCAGACTACCACGTCTTCTTTATCATAGATCAAGGTAAGTAACAAAGATAAGAGGTTTGATTTTGAGTTGTTCAATCGAGACTTGGGAGGCTAAGTGAGATTAACACTGGAGGTCATATTTTAGGTATTATCGGTACCGACCATCGATTCAGTTGTAAGGAATGGATTAGATGCATTTTTTTTAAATCAATTTAGGGAAAACCAAGACTGGAATACGATTGAAGGAAGTTCACTTGATTGCAAGTTTGAATACTGAGTCTTGAATGGGTCAAGTTACTGCGTTGTCGAGTGAGTTAGACTGGGTTGGGGTGCCAGATCCATCCTGACTAAAATCAATTACCACATGAGTCGAGTTTGACGAGTTTCCAAGTGGGTCATCTGGGAAAGGGTTTCCTATACAACGAGTTACTGAGTAAACTCAGGTACCTGGAAGGGCGAGTTACCGAGTCGGAACGGGGTTGCAAGATTCCAAGTTTAAAGGTAACATTCCCTAATTTTTGTTTTTCCGGACTTGTTAGGGCCATGCTGAAATAAAAAGCATTCTAGATATGCTGAATGTTTGATCACATGTATCACCGAATAGTTTAGATTGGAATTCGCGGGCTGAGGGTTTTAGAATATGTTGGAAAATTATGGAGCTAATTTGTCTTAATGACAAGCTGGTTGATTTATGTATCTTGTAAATTTGGGTGGAAGGTTTGTGACTTAAGTTTGGTATCCTTGCTATTTTGACTTGGTATCTGTCGGGTTGACTTTGTGCAAGAATTATTACATCGTTGGTATTTTTCTAGGGCTTATATATCAACCTGTTTTGCACGGAGTTTGCTATCAGGTACAAGAGGTAAGCTCAGTTTGCTTTGGTTGAGTGTGTTCAGACGCTGTGCATTTTGGTGAAGCATAAGGTCAGGCAGTGAACCAGGTTTTTGGCTTCGTACCGGATTGGTCACTCAAGTTTTTTTACACAATTAGTCCCTCAACTTTCAAATTACCTGTCAATTACGCCATTTTGAGTAAGGGAACTAGATGTACCGGTTACTTTACTTACGTGTTAATTAGAAAAACAAATAAAAGACAATCGAAGGCCACAATGGCAATTCCATGTAATTAAATGAAACGAGTTGACTGTAAATGAGATGAACTTAAGTTCAACTGTTATCGTCATTTTCATTATCAGTACTCAAAATCCTCGAGCCAGAGCTAGGGTTTACAAGTTCTCCACAAAATGAAGTGAAGTAGGAAGAAGAAGAAGTTATATCAACCTTGAACCCCCCCCCCTGCGATATTTATGATAATGGAACTAAACTCTAAGGGGGTGCTTATTCTTCGTCCTTTATCTTACACTAACGGTATGAAATACACCTTTACAAATCACGATTTTTTTGGTATGACACACTCAAAGTGTATTACTTTTCTCGAACATTTCATACAATTAGATTGTAATAAGCTATACTATTGTGAGCTAGGTGCTCCCCTTTTGAGTGGCCTTATGCCTATCTCAAATGAAATAGAATATGTAGGTTTCATCTTTCATGTATATGGAACTGATGGTAAAATATTCCATTATGTGGACCATATTGGTGATGGAATAAATGATATGTTCAAATCACAAGGAGGGGATGATGACCATGATTGTTGTATTAGTGGTGGGGAGGATGACATAGGTACCCTTAGGGACGTGATAGTGGATTTTAATGAGTAAATAGCTATTATAAATAGGACATGTGATGATGAATTCTTGACTAAATTGTGTGCCCAAGAAGAGGGGGGAGGAGGATACTGTAACGCCATGTTTCAAATTGCGAGGTGGTGATCAAGGAGTGGGTATTAGAAGACTTAGAACCCTTCAATAGTTGAGGTTTGGGCTCATTTGGAGGTGGGTGATGTAATTTGGATGATCCGGTTATTCGGTTTGTGTTTTAAGGCCCAAGGGTATCGGTAAAGTCATTGGTTCGTGCCTTTTATGAATTTTGGATTTTAATTCGATTGGTTTTTAGGAAAAAATAAGTTAATAGTAGTATATGGCTTCTCATTACTTTTGCATGGATATAAAGAACGTCGAAAACGAATAAGGGATGCAAAAGTTATGATCATTAGAATTTAGAAGGGTTTTGGACCAAACCGGGTACACGGGGCATATCAGGAAGGAACGCGGGGATTCATGGGAAAAATGGGCGTGGACACTTTTAGGGAACGCTAAGCGTTCGTTGGGAACGCAGGGAGTTTGTAGGCCAGAAGAAAACCCTAATTTAGGGTCTTGGACCTTATTTAAAGACCTTAACTCCCCTCCAACCCTCCTTTCCTTCAGCCTTCATCCTCTCTAACCCTAAGAACAAAACCCTAGCCTCCATTTGAGTGATTCTTGAGCTTCAAAGTGATTTATGTGTATTTTTGGTGCTTGAGAAGGAAGAAGGAACTTCTTGAAGAATCAGTGTTTGATTTAGAGCTTTTGGGTCCATATCTTGTGCACCTAGATCTATCTTCTGGAGGTATAAAGTCTCAACCTTAACAACTCTTTCATGTAGATCTAGCTAAGTGGTATTTTGTTATGGTTTTGGTCCCTTTGAGGTGGTTCTTGTGAGTAGAAGTTACTCCAGAAACTTTGAGCTTCATATTTGGTCCTTATTAGGGTTATAGAGTCATAAAGTTTGGATCTTGATGAGTATAAACCTTCGATGCATGATTTGGTAGTCTTTTAATGAAGCTTGGGACTTAGTGTTTTTATTTGGGTCCCGTTAAGTCATCCTAAGTCATAAAGTCAAGAACTTTATGACTTAAGAAGCCCCTTTGAATTAGATCAGGAAGTTTGGATGGAAGTCCTAAGGTATTAAGAAGTTTTTAAGACATTTTGGGGGTGACTTTGACCTTTGGAGTTCATCTTTGGTTTTGGGCTTCATTAAGCCATGAAAAGGCTTAAAGCCTTCGACTTTATGGATTAAGTCACTTATATTTAGTTATTTTGAGGTTTTGGACGTTTAGTTTAAAGGATTAAGTCATTGGAATGACTTTTGGGTAGCCGCCGGGAACGTCATGCGTACCACTAGGGAACGCTACTCGTTCTGTCTATGATGCTCGTTTTTAGACTAGTGACGTACGTCGTGCATACTAGCCATGTACGTCGTATGTACGTCTGATTAGATGTGAATTGGGATTTTTGGACTTGGGCTCTTATGGTATCAGCTTTAGTCGGGCTAGGTTGTTTATTTTGGGCTTAGTTGTCTTGGGCCCTAATGGGCCATCAAGTTTGGGCTGATAATTATTTTAGCAAAACTTCAAAAATGATCCTTGTCGTTTTCAAAAATATCAAGTTTGGTCACTAAGTTCAAAAAACCTCACAGAAGAGGGACCATTTATGAAATTTTTTGTTATTTAAAAAAATATAATTATTTAATAAAGGGTCCCACCCTCTCTCTCTCTCTCTCTCTCTCTCTCTCTCTCTCTTCCCTTGAAGCCACAACTCAGGAAAGATGGAAAAACGGGATGTCGGCCTCTCCATCTTCGATTCTCGACTGTTCCAGTCCCATCTCCATCCTTGCTTCGTTAATTCAACACCCACCACCTGCTTGTTGTATTTTCAAGTACCATCGACAACCAAAACAGCCTCCTATCAAGGCTTAAACTGTTGATAAACTGTCACGAGAAAAGCACCGGCAACTCTCCCGTAGACGACCAAAAGTAGCCTCGAACACCCCCTCATTCCCTTGACCGACAGATGCTGCTACTGTCTCCTTTCTGTCAGGTTACGGCCGACAATGAGGAAAAATGAAAGACGGAAATCATCGGAGCAGACCTGTACAGCCGACGCCCCCTCCCCCTTTTCTCACGATCGCCAACCACATGACCACCAGTTTGACTACCTTCGATCGTCTGATGCCTTCTCGATCTAATGAAGACGAAGATGAAGACCGAGGTCCCTTTCTCAGTCTCACCTTGTGATCTGCTTGAACCTCACTAGTACCCTCGATTTTTGATTGCTTCCATTCGTGTTCTTCCCCGATCAGACGAAGAAGACGCACCATCTCCCTTTTGCATTTCAGTTCATCGACGAAGTGGAGATCCAATTTAAGATGGGTTCTTTTGAGAGAGAGAGAGAGGGTGGGACCCTTTATTAAATAATTATATTTTTTTAATTAACAAAAAACTTCATAAATGGTCCGACTTTTGTGAAATGACGGAAATACCCTTCACTTAACGGCTAAAAGCTAATGGAGTTAGCGAAAGGGACCATTTGTTAAAAGTTTTGAAACCACAGGGACCAGTTGTGAGGTTTTTTGAACTTCGGGACTAAACTTGATATTTTTGAAAACCACAGGGACCATTTTTAAAGTTTTGTCATTATTTTAAGAAGGCTTACAGTGGGTTTGGACCCAATTTGGAAAATTTGGTCATGGTTTGGGCATTCGATGGTTTTTAGTAATTGGGCCTTTTGGATTATTAGGCTTGGGCCAATGTCTTGGTCCAAACTAGGTAATGGGTAAATTGGTCATTTACCCTAGTAATGGATTTATGGTTATGGATTGGAACCCATATTTTAATTGGGTGTTGTGTTGATATTTATAGTTCAGGGATCAGTAAGCCAACAACCAGAGATTTTCTCTGTGATTCGTTAGTGCAAGGTGAGTGTTCTTGCCATATCCATGGGTCGAAGGCACCAAGGCCGACCCATTATCTATTTCTGCAAAATGTTAGTTCTTACGTGCTATATGTTATGATCGAGTTTAAACATACCCTAGGCGGGGGCCCAATATGATATGTTGGGTTGAAATATACCTAGGGCGAGGCCTACTGTGATACGTTGGAATGAAATAATCTTAAACTAAGTGCTCTTAGTATGCTTGAAAGAATTAAGGCAAATTGTCATTTAGATTGCTTGTGGCAGTTTGGACTTTATGTGTTTAAGTTTCTAAACATTTAGTTATTGTATTAAAACTAGCATATATTTTCTCATCGATGGCTAGAACTACAAGTTAACCTTCACTAATGGAATAAAAACAACTGAAAGAGAACATGAAGTTATTATTTAGGAATTTGCTCATAAATCCTTTCAACGGTGGAATCAAATGTAAGCATACCTTATCATAAAGAGAGTGTAATATACGACACTGAGTGCATTTTCCACTTACCTATCCAAAAGAACTTTCAAGTGACAAAAGAGTAAAAGAGGTCGAGACAAGAATAGAGGACTTTGTAAAATATGTTGAGTTAAGCTTGTGGATCAAGAATAAGAATGGGGAAGCTTCAACATACGGTTTCCATTTAGAAATGAGGAATCCAAAAGGAAGTAAAAGATCATGTTGAAAAGAGGATAAGAGAAACTCTTACACAACTAGTGATAGAAGCTTTAGAAATTTCAAATTCAAGTCTTGGAAATGAACTGTCTTATGAGATGTTTTCAAATGGAGAAATATGTGAAGAAAGATTAGAGTGTGTCGTTTACGAAGAGGAAAATCAAGAATTATCAATTTAGATGATAAAAAACACTAACACTCAATGATTTGTCAATGTGATGAGTTTATCCATCAAAGATGGAGGAAAAGTAATGATTAGTTCCTTGACTATGAACATGATGGAATTGATACCACTCACTAGGCATTCCCAATGCCTAACATATGATTTTGACATGTATTTAGGTTCAGGTAAAGATTGAGGTTTAGAGGACCATGAGACATTATGAAGGACACATTGATTTAGTGATAGCTTATTTTATATAATAATATTTAAAATGACGAACCTCCTCTAAAACCTTTTTAAAAACTAAAATCGTTTTGTTAAACTTTTTAAAGATATTTTTGACCGAATTCCTCAAATGATGATTTTTAGTTACAAATTAATTTAAATGGTTTTAAAAATATAAAAATAAACTAATGGTGTTTCACATAATGTTCTTCACTAAAATTCCTTATATGAGATGGATGTGAGGTTGTATCTTTAAGGGCTTATATGACTAAATTCTCCAAATGCCCAATGAAGAAATGATTATTCATGGCCAAAATGAACACAACGGTAATAAACAACTTTTATATATATATATATATATATATATATATATATATATATATATATATATATATATATATATATATATATACTAGGCGAATCCATGCACGTTGCGTGAGAATATAATTATATAGATAAAATAATAAATTTTAACACATTACGATTGATATTTAGACATGAAAAACAATGTTCAGAGCAACATAAACCTATAGTTAACCTATACTTTTATTAAGCATAATAGTTCTAAATAATTGGTTATGTTGACAATTAATTAATGATTTTATAGACTCTTTTCAGTTGCGCAAATTATATATAAAACGCATGTTGATTTATATTATAACAGATATCAAATAGTATGATAAAAGAAATACAACTTTTTGATGATTTATTGACCGTTTAAAGTTGTGTAAATTGTTCATTAAACTTTTATATATATATATATATATATATATATATATATATATATATATATATATATATATATATATATATATATATATATATATATATATATATATATAACGAATAACAAATAGTATGAAAAAAACACTACAACTTTTAATAAAATAAAAATATTACAATATCTACTATAACATTCGTATTCAAAAACTTGTTACACACTTATAAATCACACAAAAAGTATAGAAAGAAACATACATTTGATATGCAAAAACACTATTATCTCAAGAAAATTTTGTGTTGTAATAACCATTGATATGGTAAAACTCATTTTGCAACTCTTCATATTTGAATAAAAAATTTCTTCAAATACATTGATTGTTTTGTGAACCAGAACTTACTTATATATACTACTCATATAGCTCAAATATGAATACATGAGAAGAAAAATAAAAGTAATTACTGATTAATACTTATAAATTAAAAAATTAAAAAAATTCTTGAGTTGTAATTATTAATTGCTTTAAATTTGAAATGATAAGTCACATAAATTAGAAAATTTTAAGTTGTAATTCAAATGAATGCGGTTCAAGTATATATATATATATATATATATATATATATATATATATATATATATATATATATATAGAGAGAGAGAGAGAGAGAGAGAGAGAGAGAGAGAGAGAAAAAAAAAAAGAGAAAAGGAACTACGATCATGTAGGAGCCGCGATCACAAATATTTGTTGTAGGATTGAAGACGTCAAAATCTCACAATATGATATGACGTTTTTGTAATTGTATGAAAGATTTTGGTATTTTCCGGCAAATGTTAATTGTTTGGAGGGTTAAATAGACAAAAGATAAAAATAGAAAAACAAAACAAAACACTATGCGCGTGTGTTCATTGGACGTACGAACGCGTATTACATTCCATGGACGTGCGAACGTATCACGACCAAGTAAATATGTTTGACGTTTGTGCCCTAACGAAATGACGTTTGTGCGAACCAAAAACCATTAATTAGTATGGTTCAACTACAAAACAGATTTCTAGAACATTACTATACTACCTACATCTATTTTTAGGATCCGTGCAACTTAATCATTTCAGTTTGAAAAGGAATAAAATCCACGATAAAACATGGCTATAAGTTCGTTTTTTAAATACAAAAGAAATCGTCAATAGATTAAATCATTAGACCTTCAATTTTGTTAAACATAAGAATCGTTTTTGCATTTTTACTTTAAAAAATGATAACACTAAATACCATGTTTTGATATTAAACGAGTTTCGGTTTGATTGCAATGCAGTTACGTGAAAGTTTGATCCGTACCAGTCTGTGTACGCAAAATATATTTTAGCTTAAAACTCTGACACATAAATCACGGAGATTCCTTAAAATTGATGAAATCTATAAACATTTAATAAAGCTTACCCATATTTGGGAGTGAAAATGGATGATTTTAATTTAGATCTTTGTCACGTGGCTTTCGCCTTTCAAGTAAACGCATATTAGTTCTTTTATTTTATTTTTATATGGGTTAAAGTTAAGTTTGGATAATCGATCATAGCATTTGTCTATTTTAGCTCATGAAAAGTTTTATTAAGTTCATGTTTAAATTCAGTTTTTTTAATTTTTTTAGCCGGTTATAGAGTTAGCAAAAATGATCATGCTAATACTCAACTCATGTCATTTTCACCGATAAATGGTATCATAACAAGTATTCTACAAGTGTAACGGACAGTTATATTGTATCATCACTTTATTTAGCAAAAACTAACTGTTAGTTGTTAGGAATTAAGTTGAAAGCTCGAAGTTGTTTAATAGTTTTCCTTAAATGCTACATGAAGTATAATTTAAATTTAAAGTTTATTTTTTAATTTAAATTAAAACTTAGAAGCTGGTAGTTGCAAATGAAATTTTTGTTTAAATGAGTTTTTTTGTAAAATCTAAATGTTTAAAACATTCAAAACCCGCTATCAAACACACCCGTTTGACATCGTATTTTTATATAACACGAGCATGACACCATATGTTTTCGTGTTTTGTTTTACTATCACAAAAACAATCTAATTAAAACACGACAAACACCATAAGTATGAAAAAAAATAAAATAAAATATTTAGTAATTTATGTAATTCATACTTAATCGTACAAAATACGTCAAACACGAAAAGCACGAGAACACATGTTAGTATTATGTCAAGTTTATTTCCATTTTTTGAATACAAATATGGCACGTCACGACACCGTCTTTTTACACTTAATACGAACATGAATTCAAATTTCACTTTTGTACAAATTTCGGTTCATGTCATGTGTTTTTGTTTTCACACATCTAAAGTATTCATTTTTCAATTAAAGTTTTACAATTTTTAAAAATTTTGATCAATATATACATTTCCAAACATATATTTGTTTTTTAAAATATTTTTTTAATCTTTCTATGATATATTTTTTAACTATGTATGAAATTCGTATACTACACAAGGTTATTAAAAACAAAAATTTATATCACTATGTAAACCTTAAACATTTTATAAAGTAATACTTTTAGATAAATACTGACGATATATTAATAATTAAGTAATTCAATTTATATTAATTAAATGTAACAACCCAAAAATACAACCCAAAAATTTCAATTTTTATCATAACAAAAACATGAACTCAAGTATCACATAACAAAATCATACGTTGCGTGTTTCAAAAACCATGATAAAATACTGAGAGAAAGAAAACTGTATCACAACTGTTTCCAAAACATATCAAGAAACTGAATCAACTCCCAGGACAAAAACTGAAGCTGTGGTGTGTGCGATGCCATCATCCCGAGCTCTTCCCTTTGCTTATGGAAGTACCTGAAACCAAAACTAAAACTGTAAGCACGAAGCTTAGTGAGCTCCCCCAAACTACCACATACCACACAATAACATATAAAGCACATACTGGGCCTTGCCCACTGCATCGAACCGGAGTCTGGGCTAACCGGGGCCTTGCCCCCTACATCGGACCGAAGTCCGAAGCTGACTGGGACCTCTGTCCCCTACATCAGACCGAAGTCCGAAGCTGACTGGGACCACTGTCCCCTACATCGAACCGAAATCCGAAGCTGACTGAACATAGCATAAACATATCAACTAGCATAAACACATAAATCCTGTCTGAGCCACGGAGGCGTCAAACATACTAGCTACTGCATTAGACCGAAGTCCAGAAACTACGGATAACTGAATGGGCCCGTATTGTGGCCTTTGACCCGTTCCTACTGAAGGGAACTCACCTCGTGAACTGGCTGCTGCGTGTATGGCTCTGGAAGCTAACTGCTGCTGCTCCGGTATCTCCCCGGCTACAAACCTATAAACATACTCAATCAAAAGCTAACCACTGCACTGGGGTAAAACGACTCTTTTACCCTTGGTCAAAGTCAACTCTCCCGGTCAAAGTCAACCCACAGTTGACCTGACTCGCCGAGTTGGGCCGCCAACTCGCCGAGTCTCTAGTCTCACTTCTCAACCCTACTCGTGGCTACTCGTCGAGTATGGCATCGACTCGTCGAGTACCCTCTCGATCCAAGAACCCAGACAATTTGCATCCGACTCGTTGAGCCATATGAACAACTCGACGAGTTGTTCTTGAGCTAAGAAGATTGCCTTGGACTCGCCGAGTTGTATGAACAACTCGTCGAGTCCCTCCATTACTGAGTCTGCCCTCCAACTCACTGAGTCCACTCTACTACTCACAGGCTCCCACTCGACATCATTCAAAAAGGGGAATAACGGGACTCGCGACTTGTCTCGTCGAGTCGTTCTTCCGACTCGCCGAGTCACATCCATGCAGCTACTCTAAACTCGATTCTGCTTGAATCCAGCGTCTAAAACTTATAGATCTGGGCTTCCTTAGTTCGATTAGCACGTAAAGATTCTATCTTTACGTGCCCATAAGCGTCCAAGAAGATAATAAGGCTCAAAAAGCATAATAAAAGCTAGATCTAGGGTTCTTATGCAAAGCATCTTCAAAAAGGCAATAGATCCGGGCTCTACAACTCCTAAATGAACAGATCTAGGGATATCTCGACCTATTAAGGCATCCATACAACTATAAGGTTTGGAAAATACATCAAACTAGCCCTAGAAGTGTTCTAATGGAGGTCTAAAGCATAAAACAAAAGGAATCCAAGAAATACCTCAATGATCTCTGATTTTGCCCTTGGATCTTTGCTCTACACCTCTTCTCTTTGTTCCTTTCTTCTTCTTCTTCTTCTTCTTCAAGCCTTCAAAATCCACACAAAAACACTTAAAACAATCAAGGATGGATTAGGGTTTTCTCACAGCTCTCTGAGGGTGAAGGAAGCGAGTTTGGGGCACATAACATTGCTTAAATAGTGAGCACCCCGGGGATTTAGGGTTTCTTCCTGGCAGGCAGACTCGCCGAGTCCCACGAGTTAGGCCATAGACTCGCCGAGTCCCTCAATAAAAATTCTAAATAAATCCCACAGGAACAACATACCAGAGATGGGGCGTTACAATTCTCCCCCACTTGTCTCAGACTTCGTCCTCGAAGTCTGCTACGGCTGAATCTGCAAATAACTCCGGGTAGTGCTCTCTCATTTCCTCCTCAGCCTTCCACGTCCACTCAGACCCCTTCCGGTGCTGCCACTGCACCTTCACTTACTGAATTGCCTTGTTCCTCAAGGTCTTTGTCTTCCGGTCCAGAATCGCGACCGGCCTCTCAATATAATTCAGGCTGCTATTAACATGAATATCCTCTAAGGGAACAACTGCTGACTCATCCACCAAACACTTCCTCAACTGAGACACATGGAAAGTGTTGTGAATCTGGCTAAGCTCTACAGGAAGATCCAACCGATAAGCAACCCGACCCACTCGGGCCAAAACCTTGAAAGGACCAATGAACCTGGGGCCCAGCTTGCCCCTCTTCCGAAACCTGATGACACCCTTCCAGGGTGAGACCTTTAGAAGGACCATATCGCCCACCCGGAACTCCAAGTCTGAACGCCTCCTATCGGCGTAGCTCTTCTGCCGACTCTGCGCAGTCTGCAGTCTACTACGGACTTGCTGAATCAATTCGGTCGTTTTGAGCACCACCTCTGTGCTCCCAACGACCCGCTGACCGACCTCGCCCCAACAAATCGGGGTCCTACACTTCCTCCCATAAAGCATCTCAAAGGGAGGTCGATCAATGCTCGCATGATAATTGTTGTTATACTAAAATTCCGCTAACGGAAGATACGTATCCCAACTGCCACCGAAGTCTAGAACACATGCCCTGAGCATGTCCTCGAGAGTCTGAATCGTCCTCTCGCTCTGCCCGTCCGTCTGAGGGTGGAAAGCGGTGCTGAAATGGAGACGAGTACCCATCTCGTTGTGAAACCGCTTCCAGAATCTGGATGTAAAACGGACATCTCGGTCTGACACCACCGATACCGGCACTCCATGATGTGCCACGATCTCACGCACATAGATATCGACTAACTTTTCTGCCGATATACTCTCCTGAATCGGGATAAAATGAGCACTCTTCGTCAACCGATCCACTACTACCCATATCGAATCTACTCCTCGTGCGGTCCTGGGAAGCTTGGTGATAAAATCCATGGTGATGTCCTCCCATTTCCACACGGGAATGTCTAACGGTTGCATCTTGCCGTGAGGCCTCTGGTGCTCCGCCTTGACCTTCCTGCAGGTCAGGCATCTCTCAACATACCAAGCGACATCCCGCTTCATGCAGGGCCACCAATAATCGGGTCGAAGATCTCTATACATCTTCGTCGCCCCTGGGTGGATAGAAAATCGAGACTTATGAGCCTCATCCATCAACACCTGCCGTACCCCACCCCAATACGGTACCCACACTCTCCCATGAAGCGTCAACAATCCCCGACTGTCATAATCAAACGAAGCTACTCGGCCCACTATCCTTTCACACTTTTTCCTCTCCTCCTTGAGGCCCTCACCCTGAGCCTCCTTGATCCGCTCCAACAACGAAGTAATCACTGTCATCCTCAAACACAAATCTCTGATAGGGGCTGCCGACACTTTGCGGCTTAGGGCGTCGGCCACCACGTTGGCCTTCCCTGGATGATAAAGGATCTCACAATCATAATCCTTCAGCACATCCAACCACCTCCTCTGCCTCATGTTCAGACTCGGCTGATCCATAAGGTACCTCAAACTCTTGTGATCCGTGTAGATAGTACAACGGACCCCATAAAGATAATGCCTCCAAATCTTGAGGGCAAACACAAGCGCCCCCAACTCTAAATCATGGGTAGGATAGTTAGCCTCGTGAGGCTTCAACTGCCTCGAGGCATAAGCTATCACATGGCCTCGCTGCATCAACACTGCTCCCATACCTGTGATTGAGGCATCACAGTAGACTACGAAGTCCTCTACTCCCTTTGGCAAGGTAAGGATTGGAGCTTTGCACAACCTCTGTCTGAGGGTCTCGAACGCTGCCTGCTGCTCAGGCCCCCAACGAAATAGACTTCTTGGTCAGTCGGGTGAGCGGCACTGCTATCTTGGAGAAATCCTGAATGAACCTCCGGTAATACCCTGCCAACCCTAGGAAGCTCCGAATCTCAGATGGAGACTTCGGGACCTCCCACTGCATCACGGCCTCTATCTTGGCCGGATCCACCAAAATACCCTTCTGGTTGACGAGGTGATCAAGGAACTGCACCTCGCACAACCAGAACTCACACTTGGAGAACTTTGCGAAAAGTCTCTCCCTCCTCAAGACTTCCAGCACCTCCCTCAGGTGCTCCTCGTGCTGCTCTTGCGTCTTGGAATACACCAAGATATCATCTATGAATACTATCACTAACCGATACAGCATCGGCCTGCACACACGATTCATGAGATCCATGAACGCGGCTGGAGCATTGGTGAGCCTAAATGGCATCACCACAAACTCATAATGATCATACCTAGTCCTGAAAGCAGTCTTCTACACATCCTCATCCCTAACCCGCATCTGATGATACCCGGAGCGTAGATCGATCTTGGAGAACCAAGACGCTCCCTGAAGCTGATCAAACAAATCATCTATCCTCGGAAGTGGGTAACGGTTCTTCACCGTTACCTTATTCAACTCCCGGTAATCTATACACATACGATGCGACCCATCCTTCTTCCTCACAAACAGGATCGGCGCTCCCCAAGGCAAACTGCTTGGCCGAATGAAACCCTTGTCTAGCAGCTCCTCCCGCTGCGTAGACAACTCCTGCATCTCAGGGGGAGCTAGGCGATACGGTGCCTTGGCTATCGGAGCCGCACCAGGAATCAGGTCGATCCTAAACTCAACCTGCCTCTCAGGAGGTATTCCCGGTAAATCCTCGGGAAATACATTCGGGAAGTCTCGCACTATCGGAACATCATCAACTGTCGTCTTGCCCTTCTCTCGGGCATCCAAGACATAAGCTACATAACCAGCGCAACCCTGCTGAAAATAGCGCCTCGCCCTTGCGGCGGAACAAAAGGTCGGTCCGCGCTGTGGCCTCTCGCCCTGAATCACTAACTCTCCCCCACTGGGAGTGCGAACCCTCACTAGCTGTAGGTCACAATCAATCACCGCCCATTGGGGCTCAGCCAATCCATACCCACTATAACCTTATTCCCATGCAGGGGAATAGGAACCAGGTCCACCGAAAACTGCTCGTCAAACAACTGAAGAGAACACCCTCTATGCACTCTGGCGAGCCTCACGGTCCTGTCATCTGCTATCTCAACCTCTAGTGGACAATCCAGCTCCCCTGGAGCTCTGCTAAATCTCTTGCTAAGCGCAAGCGATACAAATGATCGGGTAGCCCCCGAATCGAATAATACCATAGCAGAAATGTCGTTCACAGAGAACGACCCTATATAAAACATACAATCATAAGCAATAATCAAACAACAATAATACAGAGATGAAGGGAAGATACATACCCGTCACCACATCAGGAGTCGCTCGCGCCTCCTCTGCTGTCATCTGAAACGCCCTACTCTTCGCCACTGGCGCCTCGGCTCGGCCCTGCCGGCCATCTGTAATCCTCAAAGTAGCAGGGGCAAGTGCAACCACCTTCCCTACTGCAGCTAAACTCGGACATTGGGACTTTTTATGTCCCCTCTGATTGCACTGAAAGCAAATCAGATCTGATGCTGCAACGGTAGTAGCAGGGGTCGTACAATCCTTGCTCAAATGCCCAGTCCGACCGCACTTGAAGCAGCCGGAACTCCCTTCCTTGCACACCCCATCGTGCATCTTCCCACACCTGCCACATCGACTGTGGCTCGGCTGAATCCTGGATCTGTGATCTGAAACCTTGGGCTTTTTGCCCGAACCTCCTGAACCCGAAACCGCCTCCGGTTTACTCTTCTTCTCCATCTCAAGATCAATCTCCCTATCTCGAGCCCTAGCAATCATGTCGTCCAATGTTTTACAGCTGGACCGACTCACAAACTGGCAAATATCGCTCCGTAACATCTCATGATAACGGGCCTTCTTCATCTCCTCATCGGTTGCATACTGAGGAACAAGAAGAGCCCTCTCCCTGAACTTGGTGGTGATCTCCGCCACGGTCTCTGTTGTCTGGGTGAGGTCCTGAAACTCTCTGGCTAACTGTTGCACCTCAATAACCGGTGCGAACTCCGCCCTAAACCTGGTAGAGAAATCAACCCAGGTCATGGCATCCAACGCTGCATCATCTCCAATGGTATGTCCGACCTCCTCCCACCAATCCCGTGCCATGTCCTTCAGAAGACAGGACGCCAATCTAACCTTGTCCCCCTCGGGACACCTGCTCGTGCGGAACGCATTGGCCACATCCGCCAACCATCTAGTACTCGTTATGGGGTCCCGCGCCCCGTGATAGTCTGGAGCTCCACATGCCCTGAACTCCCTGAATGTAAGTGTGCGCGACCCCATCATGGCCGCCACCTCGACACGGAAGGTGCCCAATCTCTCATCCATCAGCTCTAGGATACCCTCCTTGATCGAACCGAAGATCACAGGAGTCTGCTCTAAAATGATATGAGTAATCTCTGAAGAAAGAAACTCTCTGGTCTGCTCATCCATGCGCTCGTTCCCCGAGCCTGATCCTGATCCCTCCCCGGCACCTCCACTACCGGCTGCTGGCCTCGAACGTAAAACCACCATTCTGAAACACATCATAGCAACATCAGAAAATTGAAATATCTCAAGGGATCATTGATACTACAACTAGCTTCCTGGTCTTGTCTCGACCTTCCTCGATTCGAGTACGGATCCTCTGCTTTCAGTAGTACGGGCCCATACTACCTTCCACATCTATCTGTACTTTCCTTAAGAACTGCCTTGACTCCACCAAGTCACTTCTACTACTACTGATCTCTGCTACTCTCATCTTAGGCTTGCCCTAGGGAAATCTCTGACTCCACTCAAACCAGTCCTCAGCTGCTGAAGGCCTCCTTGTAATGCCAATTAGCCACCACCTGAATAACATCACATGTGACGAGGCTCAGATAATCCTTCAAGTAACGACTCGTCCCTACAACGGTTGGACTCAGACAAGAGCTGCGCAATAGAGGCAAATCCGGCACTCTGAGATTATTCAACCCTAATCACATGTGATGTGACGTATTCACCTAATGGCTAACTTCCATCCCTCGGAGTCCCACAAAGCACAAAGCAAGCAGCATTCGGACACCGGAAACTACTCAAGCAAATCTACTCCCATAACGGGAAACTATACTAGCATACAATGCTAAGCTCGCGCTACCAGGCATAACCTAAACAGACTATCCTACTGCTGTCTACTCAATACTAGCATGCAATTCTCATAAAGCTGTAACACATATAGCAGGCACATAAGGCATCCTCCTAGATCCTTAGTCCTATACTAGCATGCTGTTCTACTGAAACTGGAACAACTAATCATAATAATAAAACTTGTATAGGTAATTTGGGAGTACTTACTTGAGCTCGGCTGATCGCATGCACCACACCCTTATCTTGTTTAAAAATTCTTTTCTTTCTAAGTGTTTTTCAAAATTTTATTCGAAAACATTTTTCTTTTTGAAAATCTTTTTATCTTTCCCTTAGTTTGAGTTCAGATGCACCCGGAGGTGTATCCGAATCCCTCAAACCAAGGCTCTGATACCAACGTGTAACAACCCAAAAATACGACCGAAAAATTTCAATTTTTATCATAACAAAAACATGAACTCAAGTATCACATAACAAAATCATATGTTGCGTGTTTCAAAAACCATGATAAAATACTGAGAGAAAGAAAACTATATCACAACTGTTTCCAAAACATATCAAGAAACTGAATCAACTCCCAGGACAAAAACTGAAGCTGTGGTGTGTGCGATGCCATCATCCCGAGCTCTTCCCTTTGCTTGCGGAAGTACCTGAAACCAAAACTGAAACTGTAAGCACGAAGCTTAGTGAGCTCCCCCAAACTACCACATACCACACAATAACATATAAAGCACATACTGGGCCTTGCCCACTGCATCGGACTGGAGTCCGGGCTAACTGGGGCCTTGCCCCCTACATCGGACCGAAGTCCGAAGCTGACTGGGACCTCCGTCCCATACATCGGACCGAAGTCCGAAGCTGACTGGGACCTCCGTCCCCTACATCGGACCGAAATCTGAAGCTGACTGAACATAGCATAAACATATCAACTAGCATAAACACATAAATCCTATCTGAGCCACGGAGGCATCAAACATACTAGCTACTGCATTAAACCGAAGTCCAGAAACTACGGATAACTGAATGGGCCCGCATTGTGGCCTTAGACCCGTTCCTACTGAAGGGAACTCACCTCGTGAACTGGCTGCTGCGTGTATGGCTCTGGAAGCTAACTGCTGCTGCTCCGGTATCTCCTCGGCTACAAATCTATAAACACACTCAATCAAAAGCTAACCACTGCACTGGGGTAAAACGACTCTTTTACCCTTGGTCAAAGTCAACTCTCCCGGTCAAAGTCAACCCACAGTTGACCTGACTCGCCGAGTTGGGCCGCCAACTCGCCGAGTCTCTAGTCTCACTTCTCAACCCTAATCGTGGCTACTCGTCGAGTATGGCATCGACTCGTCGAGTACCCTCTCGATCCAAGAACCCAGACAATCTGCATCCGACTCGCCGAGCCATATGAACAACTCGACGAGTTGTTCTTGAGCTAAGAAGATTGCCTTGGACTCGCCGAGTTGTATGAACAACTCGTCGAGTCCCTCCATTACTGAGTCTGCCCTCCAACTCACTGAGTCCACTCTACTCTCACAGGCTCCCACTCGACATCATTCAAAAAGGGGAAAAACAGGACTCGCGACTTGACTCGTCGAGTCGTTCTTCCGACTCGCCGAGTCACATCCATGCAGCTACTCTAAACTCGATTCTGCTTGAATCCAGCGTCTAAAACTTATAGATCTGGTCTTCCTTAGTTCGATTAGCACGTAAAGATTCTATCTTTACGTGCCCATAAGCGTCCAAGAAGATAATAAGGCTCAAAAAGCATAATAAAAGCTAGATCTAGGGTTCTTATGCAAAGCATCTTCAAAAAGGCAATAGATCCGGGCTCTACAACTCCTAAATGAACAGATCTAGGGATATCTCGACCTATTAAGGCATCCATACAACTATAAGGTTTGGAAAATACATCAAACTAGCCCTAGAAGTGTTCTAATGGAGGTCTAAAGCATAAAACAAAAGGAATCCAAGAAATACCTCAATGATCTCTGATTTTGCCCTTGGATCTTTGCTCTACACCTCTTCTCTTTGTTCCTTTCTTCTTCTTCTTCTTCTTCAAGCCTTCAAAATCCACACAAAAACACTTAAAACAATCAAGGGATGGATTAGGGTTTTCTCACAGCTCTCTGAGGGTGAAGAAGGCGAGTTTGGGGCACATAACATTGCTTAAATAGTGAGCACCCCGGGGATTTAGGGTTTCTTCCTGGCAGGCAGACTCGCCGAGTCCCGAATATGGACTCGCCGAGTCGCTGACTAACACGTGCTCGAAAACTCGACCCTACTCGACGAGTCAGGCCATAGACTCGCCGAGTCCCTCAATAAAACTTCTAAATAAATGCCACAGGAACAACATACCAGAGATGGGGCGTTACTTTAAAAGTGTATTGATATATTTTTAGTAATGATGTCGATCATTAAAGTGTAAACATTAAATATTTTTTAAATTAAATATCACCGAAATTATGAATAATTAGGTAATTGAATCTATAATAAAAAAAACCAAACAATTGAAATATATTAAATAGTTGTTAAAAGGCATATTATGATAAATTTATGTTTTGTGTCTATAATAAAAAAAATAAACAATTCAAATATTGTAAATAATTCTTGAATTTTATTTTAGGTAAATGCAGGTGGTGTAGCAAATTTTTTATTTGATATTATAATATTAACAAATTTATGTTTTGAATTATGACGAACATTAAGGCATTAGGTGTGAGACCCATCTATTATACGGATTGACTAAAAAAGTATATATGAAGATATAAATAGTAAGTATTTTTTAAAGAAAATGTTAAACATCAAGATATAAACATTAAGTATTTTTTAAAGTAAAATTTCAAAATAAATACAAACAAAATGTTAAATAAGTAAATAATTCAATTTATACTAATAAAATAAACTGAGGAGAAATAATTATATTTTGACCATGTTTGTGGTTTAAACCCTTTTTTTTGTTTTATCAATGAAAAACATCAAAGTTTGATTATGTTTCCTATGAATATCATTTTGGCCTAAAATAACAATGAACTTTGAAATAAACGTGTAATTATAAATTATGTATATTGAAGGAAACATTTAAAATTTGAAAATATAAGGAAACCAATTAATGACATATTAATTACTTTCTATTTTCCTAAAAATTAGAATAATTAATTAAGAAATCAAAAATTACCACAAAATTACAAGTAGAAATTAATTATTAAGAATTAATCTCAAAATTACATGTGTGTAAATGCATGGGAATGTGACAAGTGGCATAAATTATTTTTATTTATTAGAATAGATTGTTGTTGTTATGTTTTTTTTGAACGACATTATATAAATAAAAGAAACAAGCCTTAAGGACTAGCAAAAAACTACCCTAAGACAACAAATATTACAAGTTCATAGGATTTTGGAGCTTAAAACAACACGTGATCATTAGAGTCTAATTGATCATCACACATCATCTGGTGGATGGTATATGTAATGCCCGTGTTTCTAGGCTAGGCATTAATATTGACATTATAGTCAAGGTTAACCTTTGTAACTCATTTTGAAGAAATGAGAAGGAATTATGTGAATATTATGTGAATTATGTGTTTTATGCTTAATTATTTGGGTTTAATTAATTAAGAATAAAAATAAGCGTCAAAATTAAAGTGTGAGATAAGCCCGATATCTTTACATAAAGTTGTAGTGGTCGAAACAAGGATTTCAGGGATATAAAGAATACCAAAATCTAAGTTATAACGAAGAAGTTATTACCTGTCGAAGTTTCGCGATAAACCGACACGGTGCCGAATGTCGTAAAAAGTGAGTTTTTGATAAACTATTTTTTAGCCTTAGTGATCTAAATGAAAGTCGTAGTATTCGTTAAACCGAGAAGTTCGATAAAAAGAACGCCCAAATCTGACTTCGTATGAGGAATTTATGATTTTTCGAAGTTTCAGCTTAACAATAGACAGCTAAAAAACTTGAATTTTAGATCGAGTGATTTTTAGCCGACACGACCTAAACAAGAATTGAAGGTCTCGTCATTAGTAGCACCACGGTAAAAAGTCTGACGAAAACGGATGTCGGATGAAAAAGTTATGAATTTTTAACGGATTTCCTGTCCTGGTCTGTTAAAAATAATAATATAAAAATTAAAGTCAAAATTAGCCGACGAAGTCTATACGAAAGTTGTAGAGCGTAATTTTACCTACGCGTGCATATAAAGAACGTCAAAAACGGAGCTTGTATGCGAAAGTTATGGATGTTAGAAGTTTTGGCGCGAAAATCGGGAAAATTCGCATAGTCACGAGTTGCCACGTCACCCTCGCCTCGCATGTGCCACGTGTCAGAAATGGTGATTCATGCGAAGCCACGTATCGAATTCTGATTTGACCGAAGGGAGGCCCAATCCGAACCTCGCACACCTTAGTCCGAGCCTCGCACATGGACTGCTAGACCGCGGTCTAATAAGCAACCACCACCGAGGCCCTCACACGTGCTGCCATCTGCGCACCTTCGCCTGCGGACCCCACCACCGGAACCGGCTTCGGACCCTAGACCTCGGTCCAATCACAGACTGACAGCGAGCCCCTCGCAGGTGCGAGCCATGCGCGAGCCCTCCCTACGAGTCTTCGGATCTGCGACGCGTGGCCTCTTCTCAGCCCTTAGATCAGAAGCCTCCCCCTATAAATAGAAGGGTGCGAACCCTCCTGGCTAGAATTTAAAAATTGGCAATTTTGGCCCCCTTTTTCACTATTTTGGCTATTTTCACATCCCCCGAAGCCCCGGTACTTATTCCAAAGCCTGGAATACTCCACGAGGTGCTCGAGAAGCCCGAAAAATTTATCTTTTCGGTTTCGAGGCCCAACCTTTGCAGAGCCCAGTTTCTCAATAAAACTCCCGGTTTGATTAGAAATGATCGTTTTAAGCAACGAATTGCTGCCCGATTATAATCAAATCATGTGAGTGTATAGTCACTTTCATTTTACACATAGATATGAAGTATTTACCTTATAATATGTGCTATGTGTAAATATATTAATTGTTTATTTGAGGTGGTTGTTGAGTTAATGTTTTATACAAGTTTTAAACTGTATAAGTATTTTTATCTACAAATATGTTGGGTAGAACATGGGTAGATAGTGATGTCTGATAAAATAAAACTGATGAGAGGCCTCGATGTGTTTTGAGATCAAGTCATCTAGCGGAGTTTGGATGACGACCATGGACTTTCTAGATAGTCCAGTGGGAAACATTAGCAGGCCCGCAACTTGTAGGTGTTAATGAACTAAGAGTGTTCATTCGCTGTACTCCATCCCCCTCATGGTTGCCTTTAGGACATGTATGGCTGAGGAAACCCCTTAGCAGTAGTGTCCATCCCGGTGATATTCTTTAGGCTAGGTCCCTTGTGAAAAGTGTTTAGGGACGTAAAGTGAGGATAACGGGAACGGGTAATCAGGGTTATTGTTGATTGATGAACTTAGTAAGTTTATTATTATTGTGGGTTGAAAACCCTATATGCTCACCAGGCTCCCAAGCCTGACCCACTCAGCTTTTTATGTTACAGGTAGTGGACCCCGAACATAGTCGGAGGACGACGAGAGATTTTTGGATTATAGGCCAGTAGTTGTAAATAACTGTTGAAAGGCTTATAATGTCTTGTTTATGCTTTTGATCTGTATTGGAACATGACATCCCGAGGTTTTAATATATATGGAAAATATATACCTTCTTAATGAAGGGTTTTGATAAACTTTTATCATATGTTGTTTGGGGACCAATTCTGCAACAACTTTTAAAAAGATTTCAATGATTTTATTTTAAAAAGCATAAATTAAATCGGTCTTTTCTGGCCGAGAAATTAGGGGACGTCTTAGTATGTCAATTCCTTTACGAGTCAAATTTAGCGTTGTAGGCAATCTATCCATTACCATTCCTCAAATCAAAATATTTACGTTTATAGGGAAATATCTGTTCCATTTCACAACCACTGTCACTACCGACAGCGACCCAACATCAAACGCATTTCTAAGCGAAGCCACTATGTACTCACCCTCACTGCCAAGATGCCAAGTCCACGAGTCCTTGTTCAAGTTACATTAGATCTGATCTAACTCTATTTTTGGAGCCTGCAATTGTTCCATCTCAACACCTCCACGCACCTCTCTCCACCACTGAAATCTGTTACCTGTATCTGTCCGAAAATTCTTCACCACTCGATCTCTATTCAAAGATAAGGCATATAATATGTCATATTTTGTCTTAAAACTTGATTCATCATGCCACTTGTCCCATGAGAACCGAATATAACACCCATCACCCAGTTTGCGCCTCAATAAACGCTCATTAACTTTACCGGTAGTGTGCAATTTATTGATCAAAGTTATAATATTATTCAAAACCCCTATCGACTTGATCTGACCACCTCCCTCATTCAAACCGAATTGATTACCATTACATTCCCTTATGAGTCTCGCCCAAACAACCTTAGAATTATTGCAATATCTCCACTTCCATTTATATATCAAAGCATTATTAAGAGTTGTTAAACTTCCCACTCCAAGCTCACCTTTCTCTTTGGAACTCAAGATTAAATCCAACTTATTTTTCGTTCCTCACCATCAGCCCTCCCCCCCCCCCCCAAAAAAAAAAAAAAACTTGGACCGTATAATCTCCAACATTTGACACACCTTGGTAGGCATCTTGAACGAAGACATGTAATAGATCCCTAAGCTTCCAAAAATAGAATTTCTGAAAGTTAAATGACCTCCGTACGAAAGCATTTTTATTATCCACTTAGACAATCTCTTTAGAAATCTATCCACTATCTCCCTCCAAGAAGAAATACAGTTCATATTGTCTCCAATAGGGACTCCAATGTATTTAAGTGGAAATGTAGTTGCATTACATCCCGTAACTAAAGATAAAGCTTGACAAGATTCAAACCCCACTCCATCTCCCAAAAAGTTAGATTTTACCATGTTTAACTATAGCTTGGACATTATATAAAAACATTTTATGATACGAATTAGAATTCTAATATTTTCCTCATCCCAATCAGCCATAAAAAGAGCATCGTCCACGTAAAATAAATGACAAAAATGCAGCCCCAGCAACCATACCTTTGTAGCTCTAAAAATACCATTCCTTACAACATCCTCCATAATAATCCTTCCATTGCTATGATAAACAATAAATGCAAATGTGGTAGCATATGTTGTTAGGAAAACTCTGTTGTTACTCCATATTATCCTTAAATCGATTTCTAAAATTACCTACATCCAAGGTTCTAAAGGTTTTGTTATAGTTTTGCTATGGCATGTCATGAATCCAAAACTTATATTTAAAGTCTCATTTTAACAAAATGTTACTTTAAGTCATATATTGTAGAAAATATGTACAGAAATATTAATTATATATAAAACTGTCTTCCTCAGTCACGCCTTACAAACGAAGTGGTCCGTCACGGTTCGTAAAAGACTGAGAGTTAACATTACCTACACCAATATATATATATATATATATATATATATATATATATATATATATATATATATATATAGAGAGAGAGAGAGAGAGAGAGAGAGAGAGAGAAAGAGAGAGAGTTAGGATCATATATATCCTTTGGGTAATGTGTGAATGTATGACTCAATATAAACCAATCATTTTAAAAACCTAATTAATTATGAGAATTATGTAAATTAATTATATATCCAAGATAATATCCCTTAATTTTAGGCAAAGTTTTTAATCAATTTGTTATCTTTACATCAATGAAAACGCACACACATCTTCACTAAGCCGATAATTAAAAAAACCTCAAACCACCACCATTTTTTCAGCGTTTTCCTGCCATTGACACAACCAGACAACACCACCATCTCCTCTTTTTCATCCTATCTTTGAATTGAAGTTGATCCATTAGGAAAATGTCCCTTATCAGAATATGTTATACTTGCTAAATGAGGGATCTTTGCATACGGAACGGGTAGGATCTTCAACGAAACTGGTGGTTTATTTATAAGTTTGAATACAATATTTAAATTGGACCTGCAAATTAAAAATTGATGATTCTCTCAAATTCTTGTTAAACGCTTTACATATTTAAATTTATGCATTCAACGGAATGAACTTTTACATCACGAGTTCTTAATTTTTGTACTTATTGCATGAAAAGAAGTTCGACAGTTGATGGATTTTTGGATTGTGCCTCAAATTCGAAATGTTTGACTTTTCTTATCATATTCACATTAACCCGTCGATTTTGTTTTTGAATTCATAAAAGAATCTAAAATCAATATATATTTGTTAAATCAATGGTATGACCCACCAAAAACTTGTTTACTACCTTGGAACAATACCCATACTAGAAGATGGTAGTTTCTTAAAAATGTTTTAATTTATCAACATATATAAATATCTTATTATGAGAATTAGAACTTGTTTATTTGGTCGATTTTGTAATTTTTATGGTTATTTTTATACAGGTTCAAATGGTGGTTGTTCTTTAAAAAGGTTTGAAGATAGGGTTTGCTGAAGAGATACGGGGTTTTGGTGCGTACGACACAATGTATAACTCAAGTTGAAGAAATTGACAACACTTCTATTGAAGTTAAAATTTCCACTGCCGCATAAAAAAGAACAAAAATAAAGACTTCACGAATGTAGTGCAAAGAAAAAACACTAGAATTCAATATTATGGAAGACATTCTCAGAGAATGTCATCCTTATAAAATGTATTATAACTTATTCTTAAAGAATTATTGAAGATTTTTTTAAATATTTTTACATTTTTGATGTATATTAGTTTCAAACTGTATTTCAAGTTTAATCTCATAAAAATGTTAACAAATTCTATAAGAATATATCCATCGGACAAAATAAAACACAAAAATGTTTTAAATATTTGTATTTTTCAAGAATACTTGAATTTTTTAAGAATTCTTTAGTTGTATAAAATAAGTTATGATGTTATTAAGCTAGAACACTATATTTTTCAAGAATTGCTAATGTTGTATAAAAAAATTGTGCTATAGAATTATAACAATTCAAATTCCTCAAGAATTCTTTAGGTTTGTAAAGAATTAAATGTGTTAAACCATTTCTTATGCCTAAATCCTGCAAGAAATTTTTATTTGTTCTTAAGTTAAACGGATTCTTAACCTTAAATTCTACAAGAATATTTGATTTGTTGTTAAATTAAATCGATTCTTAAAAGTTACTCCTTAAAAATCAAGATCTAAGATAGAACAATATATTCTTCGAGAATATCATATTATTATTTGTTTTAAAAAATTCAAATTATTCCCCGGGAAACATATGATTCTCATTGACATATTATATTCTAATTTGTGTTAAATTTTTTAATTTGATTTTCATTAATTAAGTTTGACTTAGTTACCTAAAATGTAGGTAAATTTTTATTTATGTCTCTTAATAAATTGCCATATTTACCTTTACAAGTAGTTAAGTGCAATTATATAGTGATTTCCAGCCTATGTTAACATTATGTACCTTAAGATAACAACCATTTTATTTTTTTAATCTAATGATCAAAATTTAGTCACACATTCACACAGTACTTATGATTCATATTTGATCCTAACCCTATATATATATATATATATATATATATATATATATATATATATATATATATATATATATATATATATATATATATATATATATCGAGTTGGGTTCAACAATGAATCATTATAAACCATGGAAGCATTGAATCAATAATGGCCGTTAGAGTGAAAATAACCAAGAGCCAAAAAATGGATGCACATTAAGAGGTTTAACAAACATGTACCGGATCATAGAAAAAAACTCACATTTTTTCTTTTTTTCTTTTATTTTATTTTTATGACTATTTTTTTTGTTGAAAAAAACTGAACATACAAAAATTCATAATGTTTTATCTTTTTTCCATAAACATCTATATTAATATATAAAAAATGATTTTCTTTTTCAAAAATATTCACTTTGTTTTGTTAGTTTTTACTATTTTCGCTTGTTTTTATCGAAAAAAAATAGAATAGATATATGAAATTTCATAATTTTAGTACTCTTTATATTGACATTCATATCGATATAAAAAATAGTTTTTTGTCACTTGCTGGTCGGATTCACACTGTGAACTGCATATAATTTTGGTATCAGTGTTCGTAATGTAAATATATTTTACTATTTCAACAATTGGATCTTTCACAAATTAATTTAATAAAATTTACAACTGATATGAAGTATAATTCTTTATAATTTTATAGTATTTTAACATTTTGATTACTCATAAACATGTTTTGTAAAATTCACAAGGGAATTTATTCACAATGTGAATATAAATTGTATATAATTCAATTTTAAAGATTCATAATGTGAGTCCGACTTACTATTATTCACATTATAGTATAAACTGAATATAATTTATTTTCATCATTCACAACGTGATTCTGAGGTAAATTTTCGAAAAAAAAACAAATTGATTTTTATGCATCAACATGAATATCTATTTAAAGAGTGCACAAAACTATGAGTTTTTTTTATATATGTGTGTGTTCTTCTTCCGATAAAAAATAAATGTAACACCCGGTTTTGAATCGTTTCATTATTCGGGGCCGTGGCCCAATCATCAGTTATCATAAGTCTTAAGGCCTTAGGGAAGAAAGGAATTGGCCCTTTTTTGATGGGGGGGGGGGGGGGGGGGGAGGGGTCAGAGATTAAGTGTTCCGGGTGTTCGATTGTGTTGCTAAGACCAAAGATATAATCCTAATTTGGCAGCTCAGTCCTTTATGAATTTTGGGTTTCTATTCGGGAAGTTTTAAGGTGAGGGTGAGCTGATAGAAGTGTAGGGCTTCTCGTCACCTTTCCGTGGATATAAAGTTCATTGAAAACAGATTTAGAACGAAGGAGTTATGGCTAAATGAAGCTAAGTGTTGTAGAGGATCATCTAGTACACAGGGCGTACTAAGTGGCTTGGTTGCGGGTCCTCCTTGAGTATGCCAAGCATAGTAAAAGGTACGCGGGGCGTACTACATTCAAGATCAAACCATAATTTTGGGGTTTTACCCCTATATAATCAACATTATATCCTTCCTATGGACATTTTAGGTTTGCCTCCATCCCCTTTAGCCCATATTGTAATCCTAGAGTGCCTTGAGTGAGTTTTGGAGCTTGGAAGAGTGTTTGTGGTGGTTTGTGTAAGAGAAGAAGAAACTTGAAGACTTATTCTTTGGAGGAGGGCTTTGAGATCCAACTTCATCATATCATTTTGGTGGCTTGTAAGGTATAAAGTTCAAACCTTGCCATTTCATTTCTTAGATCTACTTCTTGGCATGTTCTTAGTCATTTTGGTCCTTTTTGGTTGGTGTTGGGAGTTAAGGCTGTTTTTGGAGCTTAGCCTTATAGATCTAGACATATCAAGGGTACTTAGACATAAAGGTGCAAAATTATGGTGGTGTGGGTCTCATGCATGTATTAAGTCATCCAGCAAGCTCTTTTGAGCTCTAGGGTCCCATTTAGCCATGTATGCACATAAAGTTGACAAGTTTATGTGATTAGCCACCTTAACCCAGTTCGAGTACGCGTGGCGTACATCGAAGGTACATTGAGCGTCATCCAAATCCTTACAGTTGACCACCATCGGGGTGGTTGACCTCCTACGCATGGCATACTCCGAGTACGTGGGACGTACTCTTGCAACCTTCAAAACTGAGTAAGTGCTAAATGGCTTACGCACTTACATCCATATTTCAGATCCAAGGCTAAAATACACTCTAGACTCATAAAGTTTCCAACTTTACATGCCCATTAATTGCTTAACTCAAGGTCTTAATCCATTAAGACCATCTAAAAGATGCATGGAGAAAAACCAACCATTGGGACTTCATTTTTATGACTTAGGACCCTTACTAGGGTCTGAAAGGACAACTCAAATTGTCAAGAACATGTCATACTCAAGTTAAGACATTTGGGCCCAAAAAATATCTAAAGTGCTTTATACGTTTGAAGGGTTGCAAATGAAGAGTAAATCCCAAATCCAAAGCACTTCACTCTCTAAAGATGAGCTTGGCTTCCTTCCTTCTTCTTCTCAGCACATAAATACACACTTTTAGGCTAGAAGTGGCTTCTTAAGGAGAACTACGGATTTAAACAAGAATGAGAGGGTGGAGGCTGATAAGGTGAAGGGAAATGAGGTCATAAGGATGTTTAAATATCAGTGAAAACCAAAAAATTAGGGTTTCTCCATTCAGCAAGTACAACCATCGTACACTGATGTACGCCCACTGATTACAACAATGCCCTTCAAGCCCTTTTGCATACATTTCTTGAACTTTGGGACCAAATGCAGTATAAATGAATTAAAGGGTTTAAATTTTAGAGTACCTCACATCTGGATATTACACATGTAAAAACAACTACATAACAAAACACATTCATATGTGTATAATAGTTAGAACATTAAATTTACAGTTAATAAACAATATATCAAATTAAAATACATATATCATAAATAAATAAATAAATAAAATGAAATTTACGCTGTAATTACACATGAAAAATAAGATTAACAAATAGAAACATTATTTTATACATTTACAAGCAAAAACAGCTACATAATAAAACAAATTACTTTGCTAATAACAGATAGAACATCAATAGTTACAACTAAAAAAAATAATGAAGTTCACTTTAATAAACTCAAAACAAAAAATAAAAGATTAAAGTCCAAATTAATAACTTAAACGAATGAAAAAAAAATTTAATGATATTTTTTTTCATCACACAGATTTAAACAAATTAAATTAGGAACAAAAGTGATGGATTTTGGTCATAAGAACATCCTATGAGCTCATACAAACCCTAATGCTTGGATCTAGGTTTCTCTATTGTACATGCAAGTTATCCAAGACTATAAACCCTAATTCTAGCATACAAGTAATCATATTAACATAAGAATGGGTTTAAGATATTACCTTGATTTTTATGTAGCAATAACAATCCCAAATCTCCTTGTAATGATTTTAGAAAGCTTAGAGTCACAAATGTCACTCCTCTAATGGTTCACAAACACCATAAGCAAGAGGATGAAGAGGAGAGAGGATGGAGGCTGCCCAAAAACGTGTGAAACCCTAGAACAAAGCTTAGCCACGTTTTTGGGTCATAAGGGTCTTATATATAGTTAGGCAATTAGGGTTATCTAACAAGGAAACCCTAATTTGGATGCTTAAGCCCTAAGCAACCCATGGACTCCTTTAACTAGGGCCTTGGACGATTTCCTTATGGGTTTCCCCATAGAATTCGTCCACTCCTTAATTTAAGACAATCCATGGCCCAAATTGCAATTATCTTATAATTACAATTCCAGTCCCTTAAGTTTAATTAATCTCTTTTAGTCACAAAACTAATTACCAATTAATTCTTGACTAATATTAATTAAACATTATGATTTCTCCTTTAATATATTATTCTCATAATATATTAATAAATCATATTTAATCCTTTCTCTCCATAATTCATCCTATCAAGTTGCTTTGGTGAAGGCAACCCAAAAGGACCATGCACCATTGGGTCAAGTACATACCAAAATAGTTATGGACTTAGACACTAATCCAACAGTCTCCCACTTGGATAAGTCTAATAACTATTATGCGTATGACTTCAGATCCTGATCTGCAATCGTAGCTTTCCAAAGCCGCTGTCAACTCTGATCCTATCAGATACGCGTGTCCTTAAGATAAGGGATCATATATTCCTCCATTCTAGATATCATATGAGATATGATTTCAAATCATTCTCTTTGTACTATATCTCGATTCCCGATTTATGACGACTGACTAATTGAACAGATCAAATTAGCCCTAGCCCGGCCGAGCATTTACGTTTGTCATCACTAAATCATCGAGGGGCCCAAAGATATCGCTTTTATCCTTCTTTGGATAAAAGGAACGGATAAACTTTGATTCAATGCTCGCTTGCACTCACTCACCGAATAACACACAACAATATGTTTTATGACACCAAGTTACTGGTGCGTTTACATATTATCAATGTGCAACCGATTTGCAAGATACAACTCACACATCTCGGTTTCAAGAATATAAGATGTTATCATCTCACCAATCACTCGTGACACAATCCATGGAGTGATCCAAGTGAGCGTGGGTTTAATCCAATGCTCAAATTCATATTCATAAGCACTCATGAACGTTGCGGCAAACATTTGCTTATGTCTAATACTCTTTTAGACAATCCACACACCAATTCACGACAGTCTTCATTCATACCTACTTCCAACATATGAACGACTATGGCCCGTTCGAATAATTTGATTGTTCTTAACCAATTAAATTATTCAGGAAGTCAAAACATGCAAAGTGAAACACAAGAATAATACTAATCCCATATGGCCTCAACCCTTTGAGCATAAATAAAACACCTTTTATTTATCACCATATCGATTACTCATTATTTGTCGTTTCGGGTAATCAACTTCTTACTTGAATTATTACACTTGTCCCATGCTCCTAGCATGCACACAATGTTTACCTATGGTTCTTACTTTGTGAAATAGACCAAATTGAGTACATTTCCAATCATTCTCATTTCACAACTCCTAATCCCTTTCCATAAGTAAAAGAATATCAAATTCTTGCCACTTATAGAATATATTAGATTCTAACATTTTATGCAATGATCCTTTCGTAATGTCACTGCACCAAAGTCACAAAGACTATTGCCAATGAAATTACAATGTCCTCTACCGGAGATTGTTACAATACAATTCCTTAGATATGATGTCTCTCACTCAAAGTACTTTCCTTTGAACATCCCTTGCATAAAAGTTTTTAATCTAGTCATAGGTTTTCAATATTCAATTCCCAATATGGACACGTTTCCATATTTTCCATATGACAACTTATTCTTAATAGAATCTTATATATTCATAATAATGTTGATATGGTCCATCAAATATGGAAACATTTCCATATTTTCCAATACTATACTTCCAACTACTCACAAGCGACCAATCATCGGCGAACTTTGGATTGTCCTTCGATAGTTGTTTAATTATCTTAGTCAAAACCAATTCTTGTCCTTTTTCCCTCTAAATGCGCTAGACATTTGGAAAATTTTAGAATGGTCAAATATTATAGCCTATGCAATCGATCCTATACCCGAAGCGTATGAGACACAATGCATAATGTCTTACATGAAGATTTGATACTTCATCAATCTTCTGCCATAATATTTTATTTGCTATGTTCTCAAAATTCGAATTGTGAAGAGGAATGCTGTAATCATAATCGAAATTTTAAGAAAACACTATTTACCTTTGACTAAATTTATTAACATTCCACAACCTAAGCCTTTAGATTTGAAATGAAGCTTAATATTCTCTCCCTTAATTATAGCAAAACAACTTTACAACCCTTACGACTTTGCAAGGTATAACTCTTGTTTTCTATAATTAATATTGCCAACTTGCAATACGTGCCTTAATAATCATACAATCATAACATTTATGCTCCCACTATCATGATGATTATTATAAACATAACACTTATGCTCCCACTAGCTTTGACATGTATTCAGAAACCAACTTAACTTAGTCCTTCACTTGACACTTTGTCAATGAATTAGTCTAATTTCCAAATATGAAATATCTCATTCTTCGTGCAACCAAGTTGCATGATTCCAAATTTCTGTCCAATTGAAACTTGGGCGATGAGAAACTCTCCCTATTTGGTAAATTCTCGACTTTTCCATAAACACCATAAATAAGAATCATATCCATTTGTTGTAGAAATATGCAAACACCAATTTTCATAACGATTTCATTGCAAGGAAATAAACAAATAAATAAATAATCAAACCAAAATTTATTTTATTTATAAAAGCAGCGGAAAAACATTTGTCCTTACAATGCAAAATCCATTGAAAACTATGTATTTCAAAAGAAAAAATCTCTAACAACTCTATCATAACTATCTAAGCTCAAAATCTAATCTTCAAGTCCATGCGATCAAGATCCATTCCTTGTGATTAGATTCATCTTGCTCTTTCACCAAGCTTCCTTTCTTTTCACCGATCCTGCAAAACATTCAAATGCAATCTTATCACATCATGTATTAAGAATCAATGAATAGGAACTTAACGAAGTTAGATAGTGGATTGTACCTGAAGCGCAGCCATACTCTTTGACTCTCCCATCTTCTGGAATCTTCAGGCTCTTAGAGCATACTTCTATCCAACGCCCTTTCTCTTGGCAGCAAACGCAGGTCGATTCTCCTAGAACGTCCTCGGAAGCATGGTCGATTGACTTTCCCAACAAATATGCTCCATTGTTTCGCCAAATCATTTCTGATTCAGCAACAATGAGCATTTAAGTTAGGTGAATGAGGTTATGGTCATGATCCATCATATAATACTTTCTTTTGAACTCATTATATGATTCAGGCAGTGACTGCAAAACCCAGTTCACAACCAACTCAACCAGGAATGACACACCCAACATTATCAACCTATCAATGTGTGATTTCATTCCTAGAACATGGGCACACACGGGTTTACCATCTTCATGTTTCATTTCCAATAGGGCTTTAGTGATGTTGAACCTTTCAATTCTTCGATCTTGTGGGTTAGGGAGAACAATTGGAGGAGGTGGAGGAAGTGAAGCATGATTTCTTGTTCCTCGATCGAATCGTGGAATACCATCTTCATGTGGAATGCTTGTTCCACGGGATTTGGGAAGACCATAGTTGTTGAACTTTGACATCTACAAAACAGGAGAAAACGAATTCAAGTTAGTTGATTGATTGAGTCCTTAGTAAATCACCCAAATGAGATACTAAGGCTAAGACCCAACACAATATTCTACAACTCGGGAGAGGGATGCCATCACCCAAATTGCAGAACATTTGAAGGTAAGTGAATGACGATTCAATAATTTCCACCATGAAAAACGAAAAAGAAATTTAAGTTTTAAATCTATGAAAACTCCTAGATCCTTTGAGATTCATTGAACATTTCAATGGCATGTTTAAATCTCGATATGCCCCTCTTGTTTGTGACTGGGATGCCGAGGATCACAAAGCGGGTGTGAATAACCATGCAAACTACATGGTGCCCCCACATGTTACAGCCACCTATTCGATGTGCCGGTAAACCATACACGCTCCACCGAACTATGACAAACATTGAGTTACCCTTTGCTACCTTTGTTTAGAACCATTTAGTGTGCCGGTAAACCACACACGCTCCACTAACGTCTTTGCAAGGGCACAAAGTGTAATTTCATGGAATTGCATCAATTCACTTTTGCCTAAGTAACTAAGATAGGGAATTTTATGAAAACATTTAGCTATTTTTATACTTCATTATACTTATAATAGAAGGTTTTGTCCCATCCTACCCGTTCGGCTAATGACCCTCCACTAGTCAAGAGTGCGGTGGGTAAGAGTGGATACCCATTCGATCGCCATTTTATAGGCAATTTCCTTAAACACCCTTTATAGACCAGCTTCGTGAATGAGGCCTATTAACGGTAAGACTGACTTTACTCATACATATATATATATATATATATATATATATATATATATATATATATATGTATATATATATATAATGTTAGACTTTTAATGTTATACATAGTATAGGGTATATTTTACACTTTTAAAATACTAGATGGTCAAATTTAATAATTATACTTTTAATTCAATTAAATTGTAAACCTAAACTTTAATGGATTTATTAAACCTTTTTTTAATTATACACCTTAATTAATTAATAAAACCATATGGGTGTGATTTGAACTTTTCAAAACAATACTAGGGTTTTAGAATTTAACATTCCTAATTAAACTTTTAATCAACTTTTAAATTCCAAAACTTGAGGGAAAGTTTTGAAACATTTCAAAACATTAGGGTTTAGAATTTAAATATACATCAAAATTAATCAATTAATCAAAATTTAAATTCCAAAACTTGAGGGCAAGTTTTGAAACCTTTTTCAAAACATTAGGGTTTCAAGTATTTAAATTTCAAAACAACAAAACCTTTGGGTTCAAATTTAAACTATAAAACCTAAAGGGGAAAATATGAAACTTTTCATAACAACAAGGATCAAATAACAAATAATCTTAATTAACATTTAATCACATAATTATCCATATTTGATTTATTTAATGATTTCTTGCAAAACAATTTACCAATTTAATCAAAATAATCAATCAATTATCACATAAGGAAACAAATATTTTATGAATTGATAAATATCTTCAATTAGATCAAGAAAATAGTCAAATATATCATAAAATCGGATTTATATTGATCTAATGTGATAAGGCAACTATCCTTAAGTAAAACAGCAAGAAATCCCGGTTTTCCCTCCTTTTGACGAGTCGACTCGCCGAGTCAGGCATAGACTCGTCGAGTCAGCATGGACTCGGCAAGTTCATGTATGGACTCGGCGAGTCCAGCCTCCAGAACCACAAAAATTGAATTTTTCAATCATACAATACATCAATACAATAGAAACCAGTCTAGGCTCTGATACCATTGATGGGTTTTGGTCATAAGAACATCCTATGTGCTCATACAAACCCTAATGCTTGGATCTAGGTTTCTCTATTGTACATGCAAGTTATCCAAGACTATAAACCCTAATTCTAGCATACAAGTAATCATATTAACATAAGAATGGGTTTAAGATATTACCTTGATTGTTATGTAGCAATAACAATCCCAAATCTCCTTGTAATGATTTTAGAAAGCTTAGAGTCACAAATGTCACTCCTCTAATGGTTCACAAACACCATAAGCAAGAGGATGAAGAGGAGAGAGGATGGAGGCTGCCCAAAAACGTGTGAAACCCTAGAACAAAGCTTAGCCACGTTTTTGGGTCATAAGGGTCTTATATATAGTTAGACAATTAGGGTTATCTAACAAGGAAACCCTAATTTGGATGCTTAAGCCCTAAGCAACCCATGGACTCCTTTAATTAGGGCCTTGGACGATTTCCTTATGGGTTTCGCCATAGAATTCGTCCACTCCTTAATTTAAGACAATCCATGGCCCAAATTGCAATTATCTTATAATTACAATTCCAGTCCCTTAAGTTTAATTAATCTCTTTTAGTCACAAAACTAATTATGAATTAATTCTTGACTAATATTAATTAAACAATATGATTTCTCCTTTAATATATTATTCTCATAATATATTAATAAATCATATTTAATCCTTTCTCTCCATAATTCATCCTATCAAGTTGCTTTGGTGAAGGCAACCCAAAAGGACCATGCACCATCGGGTCAAGTACATACCAAAATAGTTATGGACTTAGACACTAATCCAACAAAAAGGAGTAAAAGTAACTCAAAGAAGATTAATAAAAAAAATGACATACTTGATGCTGATTTACCTGCGATTAACATCAAAATCCTTACAAGAAGTTTCAGCTTGAAACTGACCTAGAGATTGAACATTAAATTTATATGTTCCTGATATGATGAACATTACTTTGAACACGCATTGAATCCGACAGATAAAACGATGATGCTTCACCTCAAAAGCAACTGAAATCAGAGTGAACGACCGACAAACACTAATCAATTTCATCGACGAAATATCCTAATCTATTAGAATCACTTTCAAATAATGATATCATATAAACTAAATGTTAATGAAAATCAAACAATTTAAGATAATCGATTAACATAATAGATCGATTCTATAAACAACAAAGATCATTAAAAAGGAATCTGTGATGAATCTCTATTGAAAATAGAAGGAAATGATCATTATAATTAAAAAGGAAATTTAATCGGATGTTTACATTTATTTGAAATTGTTAATTACTAGAATACCCTTACATAAAAATAATAAAAATATACAATTGATAAAAATAACCTTTTAAACATTTCAATAGTATATTTCATTAAGATAAACCAAAAAGTTTAATAATAACTTATAAATAATGGGTTCTTAGGGTTCATAACATTTGGAGTTTTTACTTTCTCTCTCTCTCTCTCTCTCTCTCTCTCTCTATCTATATATATATATATATATATATATATATATATATATATGTGTGTGTGTGTGTGTGTGTGTTATCAACAACAACAACGAACATGATGACATTTTAATACAGTTTTTACTTTCTCTCTCTCAATATATATATATATATATATATATATATATATATATATATATATATATATATATATATATATATATATCGTCAGCAACAACAACAACGAACATGATGACATTCTTAAGCATTAAAATGCATAATTTAATAAATTTAGCAATATGATGTTTTGACCTTTCGATACACAAAATAAAAAAAATATTGAAACATACTAGGTTTAAAAGGAACAAATAATACATTATCTGATTTTAATCAAAAGAAACTTAAAGTGGGGGTGAGAAAAACCGAACCCGAAAATTCAAAAAGCTAATAAAACCGAACCCGAAAACTGAAACCAAAATAGAAGCCGAAGGTCTGGGTTTGAGGTTTTGAAAAACCGATGTAACATTCGAAAAATTCATGAAAATTTTAAAATTTTGAAATTACTACAAACCATCATTTATGAGATATTGTTTTCAAAATAAGTTTCACGTGAGAGTTTTCCTAGAAATCATAACACAAGATACGAGGAGGTGCACAATCAAGCCTTCGCATTCCCGCAATCATCTGAGATACGTGAAACATAATAAAAAACTGTAAGCCAATAGCTTAATGAGTATTCCCCAAAATACCACCACGATACATAATCATAACTATCACACAACAGCACGTATACAGAACCTTCAGCATGTCTGGACCGCCACACCGGGCCTACAACCTATCTGGACCGTTCTCTGGGCCTTCGGCTTGACTGGCGTGCCGTACATGCCTTCAGTCTATCTGGGCAGCCCTGGGTCTGTTGGACTTCAGCACAAAGCAGGACCGCCTCAACCCCCCTACACATACACATGTCGACATATACATAACTCATAAACACATAATCAATCAACATGCAAGCGTAGATCATACAGATCAATAAGCATAACATCATCCTATCTACCAGGATTCAAATCTAACCGATTACTACAGTACTCAATCATATGATAACCATGATAACAATCCAAAGGGCCGACCTTGGTGCTTTCGACCTAACAAGTACAGTGAGGAACACTTACCTCACAAGTAGTGTTGAACTGCTAAGATCCAACTCCAAATCTTAGCTCCGGACCCGCATGCCTACTACCATCATGTGACCATTTCTATCAAAACTACGAAATACCAAAAATGCCCTCAAGAGTCAAACTTGGTCAACCATGGACAAAGTCAAAGTCAACAGTCAAGTTCAACAGTCCATGTTGACCCAACTCGGACAGTTCACCTACCAACTCGTTGAGTTCTTACAGTATTCAGAGAATCAGGAAAAACCTAGCCAAATCATCGAGTTGGCTGGAAAACTCGCCGAGTTTTCCCAGCTTAATACATTCAGTCCTTTTTCAACGCCTTAAAAATATAGATCTGATACCTAAAAGCTGGAAAACCACGTAAAGTTGCTAACTTTACGTCCATGCATTTCACAAAGAGTCTCCAAAACTCAAGGAAGGCTTAATAAGGGACCTAAAGTCTTCAACACATCGAGTTGAAGCCATCAACTCGACGAGATCCAAAGGGAATTTGCCTTTTAAGGAATAAATCTCATAATTGGAGGTCGGGATGTTATAAATCTCCCCCACTTGAACTAGGCTTCGTCAAGCCTGCTGCAAGGAACAAATCTGGATAATGCTCCTACATCTCAGCCTTCGGCTCCCACGTCCACTCGGATCCTCTCTGATGCTGCCACTATACCTTTACCAAAGGTATCTCCTTGATACGCAAAACCTTTACCTTCCTTTCCATTACAGCTACCGGTCTGTCAACATAGTTCAGGTTCTCATCAACCTGAATATCATCCAATGATATCACTGCATCCTCATCCAATACGCACTTTCGCAACTGCGAAACGTGGAAAGTGCTATGAATCTGACTGAGCTCCTCCGGAAGATTCAATCTATAAGCTACCTTGCCAACACTAGCAATAACCCGAAATGGTCCAATGTATGGGGGGGCAAACTTCCCCCTCTTCTAGAAGCAAATCACACATTTCCAAGGTGAGACCTTCAACAACACCATGTCACTGACCTGAAACTCCAACTCAGATCAGTGTTAGTCGGCATAGCTTTTTTGCTGACTCTATGCAGTCTGCAATCTCTTCCTGGTCTGCTGGATCATCTCGATAGTCTGCAGAACCGCCTTGGTCCGACAAATAACCCTATGGCCAACCTCGCCCTAACAAAATGGGGTGCGACATCTCCGCCCATACAAAAGCTCAAAGGGCGGAGCACCGATGCTAGAATGGAAGTTGTTGTTGTAAGAGAACTCTGCAAGAGGTAGGTAGGAGTCCCGGATCCCACAAAAATCTATAACGTATGCTCACAGCATATCCTCAGGGTCTGAATGGTCCCCTCACTTTGACCGTCGGTCTGTAGATGATAAGTCGTGCTGAAGTGTAGCCTCGTGCCCAATTCCTCATGAAACTTCTGCCCGAATCGGGAGGTGAACAGAACATCACGGTCTGAAACAATAGAGACCGGAACCCCATGGCGAGAAACGATCTCACGAATATACACATAGACCAACTTCTCGGCCGAAGAGCTCTCCCGAATTGCCAGAAAGTAAGCACTCTTGGTCAATCGATCCATGATGACCCAAAAAGGATCAAAACCCTTTGCCGTCTTTGGCAACTTGGTAATAAAGTCCATCAAAATCTGCTCCCATTTCCATATGGGAACCTCCAAAGGTTGCAGCTTGGCATGCAGCCTCTGATGCTCGACCTTGACCATCCTGCAGGTCAAGAACCTCTCAACATACCAAGCGATATCTCTCTTCATGCACAACCACCAATAAAATAATCTTAGATCCCGATACATCTTGGTGGCCCCGGGTGAATAGAAAAGTGAGACTTATGAGCCTCCTCTAGCATGATCTGTCTGAACCCCACCGGACACAGGAATCCAAAACCCGACCACAACGGGTCAACAAACCACGACAGTCCGGCACAAATCTGGTGATCTCACCCCTGATCCTCTCAATCTTCCAATTCTACTCTCGAACACCCTCAGACTGAGCCTCCCTAATAAAACCCACAAGTGGAGTATATCCACATACATGACACCGGAACAGAAAATCCAGCGGACTTGTGGATCAGGGCATCTGCCACCACTTTCGCTTTACCTAGATGGTAAAGGATATCACAGTCATAATCCTTGACTACGTCCAGCCACCTATGCTGCCTCATGTTCAGGTTCGACTAATCCATAATATGCCTCAAACTCTTGTGATTAGTGTAGATAGTACATACGGGCCCATAAAGGTAATGCCTCTAACTCTTGAGAGCGAAAACCACCGCTCCCAACTCAAGATCATGTGTAGGATATCTCGTCTCATGCGGCTTCAGCTGCCATGAAGCATAAGCTATCACTCGTCCTCTCTGCATGAGGACTGCTCCCAAGTCGGTGATGGATGCATCACAGTAAACCACAAAATACTCAATTCCCTCCGGGAGGGGTCAAAACTGTTGGATTAGTGTCTAATCCCGTAACTATATTTGGTAAGTATTTGACCCGGTTGTGCATGGTCCTTTTGGGTTGCCTTCATCAAATCAACTAGATAGGATGATTTATGAAGAAAGGGGTTAATTATGGTTTATTAATATATTATATGAATAATATATTAATAGAGAAATCATAGAGTTTAATTAATATCAGACAAGAACTAATTAAGAAATTAATTATGTGGCTAAAAGAGATTAATTAGACTTAGGGGACTAATATTGTAATTATAAGATAATTGCATTCTGGGCTATGGATTCCTAAAGGGAAGGGAGTTGGACGAAATCTATGGGAAGCGCATATGATTTTCGTCCAAGGGCCTTCTAGAAAGGTTCCATGGGTTGCTTAAGGCCTAAGAAGAGAATTAGGGTTTCTCTTGAAACCCTAGCAGCCCACACAAGTATAAATAGACCCTTAGGGATCCCAAAAAAGTGGCTAATCCTTCACGTAAAGATCTTGGATGGTTTTGGTGCTCCTCCCCTCTTTCCAATATCATCATCTTTCTTATGGTGTTTGTAAACCATTAGAGGAGTGACATTTGTGACTCTAAGCTCCAAGGACACGAGATTCAAGCCATTCTATAAGAGGTATTCATCTAGATCTATTCTTACATGTTAATTTCGATATACATATGCTAGATCTAGAGTTTATGAGCTTTGGGTGATTATTGCATGTTCATTAGACAAACTAGATCCAAAGCTTTAGGGTTTGCATGTACACTATAGGAATGATGTGGTGCTCAATTCCCATGAGTGGTATCAGAGCCTAGACTGTTTGTATAATGAATTGATGCAATTGTAAACTATAAAAGATCAGGAAATCGAAATTTTTTGATGTCTAGAGCATGAACTCGACAAGTTATATATGAACTTGACGAGTTCAGGGCCCAACTCGAAGAGTTTCTTGCCTAAATCCAATTTTTTAAGTTTGGAATGATTATCTTAATCAAAATTGATGGATTTGGTTAAATATGGATAATATAGGATTATTATCAGTCAAATATTTAACCTAGTTACATTGAAAAGTTTCAATTTACACCCTTAGGTTTTATAGTTTAAATTTGAACTTAATAGTTTTAGTTTTGAAATTTAAATAGTTCAACCTAATTGTTTTGAAAGGTTTCAAAACTTGCCCACAAGTTTTGGAATTTAAATTTTAATTTAAATTTTGATTTTAAAATGTTAAATTCTAAAACCCTAATTTTTGAAAATTTCAAATTGCACCCTTATGGTTTTATTAAATTAATTAAGTGTATAATTAAAAGAGAGTTAAGAAATCCATAGTGATATGGTTTACATTAAATTAAATTAAAAGTGTAATTTATTAAATTAGACCACATAGTATTTTAAAAAGTATAATATACACCCTTATACTATATATAAAATTAAAAGGTCTAATATTATATATGTATAACTTAAATGCTAGTCTTACCGTCAGTAGGTCTCATTCATGAAGTCGATCTATAAGGGGGGGGGGGTATAAGGTTATGGCCTATAAAATGGTCGTCTAACGGGTGTCCACTCTCACCCATCACTTCCTTGATTGGTGGAGGGTCGTTAGCCGAATGGGTAGGATAGGGAAAACTCTTTCCATTAAAAGTATAATGAATTATAAAGTAACTAAATGTTTTACAAAATTCCCAATCTTAGTTACTTTAGGCAAAAGTGAATTTGATGCAATTCCATGAAATTACACTTTGTACCCTTGCTAAGACGTTAGTGGAGCATGTGTTGTTAACCGACACACTAAATGGGTTCTAAGAAAAGGTATCGAAGGGTGACTCAATGCTTTTCATAGTTCGGTGGAGCATGTGTGGTTAAATGGCATATCGAATAGGCGACTGTAACATTGAGGGCACCATTTATGTTTGCACGGTTATTCACACCCTGTTTTGTGATCCTCGGCATCCCAGTCACAAATCGAGGGCATATCAATATTTAAACATGTCATTGAAAAGTTCAATGAATCTCAAAGGATCTTGGAGTTTTCAATACATTTAAAATTTAATCTCTTTTTCATTTTTCATGGTGGAAAATTAGTGAATCGTCATTCAGTTACCTTCAAATGTTCATCAATTTGGATTACGACATCTTTTTTCCAAGTTGTAGAATATTGTGTTGGGTCCTAGCCTTAATATCTCATTTGGATGTTTTATTAAGGACTCAATCAATCAACTAAATTGAATTTTCTCCCGTTTTGTAGATGTCAAAGTATGACAACTATGGTCTTCCCAAATCCCTTGGAACAAGCTTTCCACATGAAGATGATATTCCATGATTCGATCGAGGAACAAGAGATCATGCTTCACTTCCTCCACCTCTTCCTATTGTTCTTCCTAACCCACAAGTTCATAGGCTTGAAAAGTTTAAGCTCACTCAAGCCCTTTTGGCAAGTAAACATGAAGAAGGAAAGTCAGTGTGTGCACACGTCTTAGAGCTGAAGTCACACATTGATAGGTTAAGAATGTTGGGAGTCGTTGTCTGTAAGAAGCTGGCTGTTGACTGGGTTCTTCAATCGCTTCCTGACTCATATAGTGATTTTGTAAGAGCGTACTATATGATAGATCACGACGTGACCCTCATCGATCTCACCTATTTGTTTGTTGTTGCTGAATTAGCAATGATTTGGTGCACTGCAGAAGCAAAGTTCATTGGTGGATCTACCTTCCAAACCTCCATGGACATAGGCAATGGCAATGAAAGGCATGCCATGGTCGAAAAGTTTGATCATAAGAGAAAGGAAAAGTATTAAGTAGTTTCGTGTGTTGTTCCAAAAGAGTCAATTTGCTTTTATTGCCAAGAGAAGGGGAATTGGAGACGAAGCTGCCCTGTCTACCTGAGAGATCTAAGAGATGGGAGAGTTGAGACGTATGGCTCTACTTTAGGTAAAATCCATTAACTAACTCTATAAGTTCCTATTTTGATTCTTGATACATTATGTGATAAGATTACATTTTTTGAAGGATCAAAGAAAAGAGAGGAAGCTTAAAGGAAGAAGCATGCTGAATCTGATCGTGAAGAAGTGGATTTCGATCACATGGATTCGAAGATCAGATCTTTTGAGCTGCTGCTTTACAGTAGATTGCTAAGAAATGTAATATCATAGTTTTTCATTTGAGTTGCGTTGTAAGGACAAGTTTTTCCACAATAAAATAAATTTTGATTGTCTTATTTATTTATCCTTGCAATGACATGTATGAAAAATTGATGTTTGTGTATTTCTATTATTAACAATGTTGAAATGGATGTGATTCTTAGTTATGTTATTTATGGTAGTGTCATAATTTTCTAAGTAAGAAAAGATTCCCATCGCCCAAGTTTAAATTGGACAAAAACTTGGAATCATAAAACTTGTATTGTGTGATGTATGGAAATCTTGGTACTTAGGTAATTAAGACTAACTCCTTGTTCACATAAGTATGTGAGTCAAGTGAAGAACTAAAGGAACTAGTACACAATGTTGTGTACTAGTCAAGTCCACCATAAATAATAATAACATTATTCTTCATGATTTACTAAAAGTCTAGTAAATGTGGTTATACTTACAAGATTAAGTGTAATTCTGAATCATTGAAAAGTTTCAGTGAATAGCAGAATGAATAAGTAGAATCAATGAAGGTAGAAAGATAAATTTTTTCTCCAATCTAAGAAGAAGGGAGAGTACTTTTGTATCGTGTTTTTATGATCGTCTTGGTAATCGTCGGAACCATATTACAATTCATCCTCTAAGGATACCTTAGTGCACTAGTTTGGCTAAGAAGAGGAATCGATAATTGTTGTAGTGGTTAAGTCAATAAGATGTACCGTACTTCGTTCCAAAATCAAGTCTTAAAGTCATACTCCAAGACCGTGACTTGAGTGACATAATCTTAAGTAGGAATGTTCTTACACTTGCACATTTTGGTAAGTTATGATGTCTTGAATAAGACAAAGACCAACTAGTACCAAATTGCTTGTAGGTTTTGTCTTTATATAGACACACACTGACTCTTGGATATTTTTTTGTCAAGAAATGTTTCTTGATAAGAGAATCTAATATGTAAAGAGGTCAGTGGGAGTCTAAAGATCTTGAAAAGTTTCAAGAACAAATCAAGAAGTAAACCTATTTAACACTAGCACACGATTTGAGGTTTGTAACCTATCGTGTTGACAAAATTTTATTTCTATGCCATTCCAGTAAAGTTACTTATGCATATGAGTTCTACGAGTTCTCAACTGACTGCATAAGGCCAAACACCTTGATCAATGAAAGTACATTGACTGGCATTGGTGAGCTGCTAAATAACTTTGAAGCAATGGTGGGACCCTTGATGGCAAGAAGTTAAGAATGAACAAGTTCTGTCCATAAGAGTTTGGATTTGTCACAAACATTATCTTATGATTATGGTTATGAAAAATTCGCATGGATAGGAACACATGCACCATAAAATCTAAGTGTCATAAGGTTTCTCTCCTTCATGAAAATGATTGTGAGGAAACACTTTCACTAAGAGAGATTTTAAGGAGATAGCGATTATCTAAATTGCATTTTCAAATTCGATTATGATTACGACATCGCTCTTCATAGTTTGAATTGTGAGATTTGGTGATCAGTCTGAACATTTGGGACTTAGTAATATAAGTATTGAATTAGTTTAGACACACATGTGAGCTGTCTAAGGAAAGGTGTGTGAGTTTGAGAAGCTTAGATAAAGGCTTATAGAAGCACATTGTATTGGAAATATGAACTTTAGAAGTCTAACTATTTTTTTAATACGTGTCAAAGCTAGTGGGAGTATAAATGTTATGCTGGAATGAATATAATCATCATGTTAGTGGGAGCGAGATTATTATTTTTAGTGTTGCAAGTTGGCATATTAATTATAGAAAAACAAAAGTTTCACTTTGCAAAGTTGTAGGGGTTGAAAAGTTGTTTTTGCTATAATTAAGGGAGAGAATGTTATACTTCGTTTCCAATCTAAAAGCTTAGAGAAATTTTAATTGAATTTAGTCAAGAATATATATATATATATATATATATATATATATATATATATATATATATATATATATATATATATATATATATATATATATTAATTGCATTCTCAAAGTTCGATTATGATTACGGCATCCCTCTTCATAGTTCGAATGTTGAGAACACGACAAATAGAAATATTATGACAATATTATAGCAAGAACCTGGTAAAGTATCATGTTTTTCATTATGAATTGTATCCCATATGCTTCGGGTATAGGATCGATTGCATATGCTGTAATATTCGACCGTTCTAAAACTTTCCAGATGCCTAGGGCATTTAGAGGGAAAAAGGGAATAGAATCGGATTTGACTAAAATAATTAAACAATTGTCAAGGATAATATAAGGTTCGCCAAGGATTGGTCGCTTGCGGACAATTGGATGTATAGTCATGGATAGACCATATTGTCATATGGCAAGTAAGGAAATGTTTCCTTATTGGGAGTAGGACGTTAGGAATCTATGTCTAGATTAGAAACTTCTATGAAAGAAGTATGTTTAAAGAAATGTACTTTGAATATGAGACTTCATGATGATGTCATTGTCTTGTAACAATATCCAATAGAGCACTTTGTAATTTCATTGGCAAAGTCTTGGTGACTTTGACGTTGTGATATTATGAAAGCACCATTGCATAAAATGTTAGAATCTAACATATTCCAGTAGTGGCGAGAATTTTGTATTCTTACACTAATTGATTAGGATTAGGAATTGTGAAATGAACATCATTGGAAATGTGCTCATTTGATCTATTTCATAAAGTAAAGACCATAGATAAACATAGTGTGCATGCTTGGTGCATTGGACAACTGTTGTTATAATTTAAGTATGAAGTTGATGAACCAAAACAACAAATAATGAGTAATCAATATGGTGATTAAACAAAAGGTGTTTTATTTATACTCAAAAGTTTGGGACCATATAGGATTAGTATTATTCTTTTGTTTCACATTGCATGTTTTGACTTCCCGAATAAAAGGATTATTCAAACCCTCCACAGTCGCTCATACTTTGGAAGTAGGTATGAATGAAGACTATCATGAATCCGTTTGTAGATTGTCTAAAGTGTTTGGACATGGCACAAGTTTGCTGCAGAGTTCATGAGTGCTGCTATAAGATTAGAGTATTGGATTAAACCCACGCTCACTTAGATCGCTTCATGGATTTTATCATTAGTGATTACTGAGACGATAATAGCTTATATTCTTGAAACCGAGATGTGTGAGTTGTATTCTACGAGTCGGTTACACATTGATAATATGTAAACGCACCAGTAACTTGGTGTTATAAAACATATTGTTGTGTGTGATTTGGTGAGTGAGTATAAGCGAGCATTGAGTCAAAGTCTATCTGTTCCTTTTACCCAGAGTGGGATAAAAGTGATATCTGTGGGCCCCTCTATGATTTAGTGATGACACCCTAAGCGCTTAGCCAAGCCGGGACTAAGTTGATGTGTTCAATTGTAGTCTGTTGTCAGTCGTCATAAATCGTAAATCTGGAAACAACATGTGAACATAGAGTATGATCAAAATCCATGTCTCAGTTCATACAATATCTAGAATGGAGGAATATATGATCCCTTATCTAAAGGACAGGTTACTGATAAGATCAGATTTTGACATCGTCTTTGAGAGCTACGATTGCTAATCGGATAATACGTGCATTTATAGTTACTAGACTTATCTAAGTGGGAGACTGTTGGATTAGTGTCTAAGCCCGTAACTATATTTGATAAGTATTTGACCCGGTTGTGTATGGTCCTTTTGGGTTGCCTTTATCAAAGCAACTAGAGAGGATGATTTATGAAGAAAGAGGTTAACTATGGTTTATTAATATATTATACGAATAATATATTAATAGAGAAATCATAGAGTCTAATTAATATCGGACAAGAATTAATTAAGAAATTAATTATGTGGCTAAAAGAGATTAATTAGACTTGGGGGACTAATATTGTAATTACAAGATAATTGCATTGTGGGCTATGGATTCCTAAAAGGAAGGGAGTTGGACCAAATCTATGGGAAGCCCATATGATTTTCGTCCAAAGGCCTTCTAGAAATGTTCCATGGGTTGCTTAAGGCCTAAGAAGAGAATTAGGGTTTCTCCTAAAACCCTAGCAGCCCACACAAGTATAAATAGACCCCTAGGGATCCGAAAAACGTGGCTAAGCTTTCATGTAGAGATCTTGGACGGTTTTGGTGCTCCTCCCCTCTTTCCAATATCAGCCTCTTGCTTATGGTGTTTGTAAACCATTAGATGAGTGACATTTGTGACTCTAAGCTCCAAGGACACGAGATTCAAGCCATTCTATAAGAGGTATTCACCTAGATCTATTCTTACATGTTAATTTCGATATACATATGCTAGATCTAGGGTTTATGAGCTTTGGGTGATTATTTCATGTTAATTAGACAAACTAGATCCAAAGATTTAGGGTTTGCATGTACACCATAGGAATGTTGTAGTGCTCAATTCCAATGAAAAACTAGGGCCTCGCAAAGTCTCTACCGAAGGGTCTCAAATGCGAAGTGTCGCTCAGGGCCCTACCGGAAATCCACCCCATTCATTGTCAGACGAGTGAGGGGTAATGCAATATTGGAGAAATCCTAAATAAATCTCTGGTAGTACCCTGCCAAACCCAAAAAACGCATGATATTCGAGGGAGACTTCGGAACCTCACACTGCATCACCGCCTCGATTTTGGCCGAATTGACCAAAATCCCATCTTGGTTAACGAGGTGTCCAAGGAACAAAACCTCTTGCAACCAAAACTCGCACTTCGAGAACTTAGCATAAAGCCGTTCTCGCCTCAAAACCCCCAGAAGCTCGCAAAGTTGCTCCTCATGCGATTCTCTGGTCTTGAAATACACAAAGATATCATCAATAAACACGATAATTGAGCGATCGAGAATCAGACTACATACCCGATTCATCAAATCCTTAAATATCATAAGTGCATTGGTGAGCCCGAATGGCATCACCACGAACTCGTAATGCCCATAACGAGTCCGGAACATGGTCTTCTCCACATCCTCCTCCCTCACCCTGATCTGATGGTACCCAGACCCCAGGTCAATCTTGGAGAACCATGATGCTCCCAAGAACTAATCAAAGAGCTCATCAATCCGCAGAATGGTATAAAAATTCTTCACCATTAACTAGTTCAACTCTCTATAATCGATGCACATCCGGTGCGAACCATCCTTCTTTTTGACAAAAAGAATCGAAGCTCCCCATTGAGAACTGCTAGGACGGATGAACTTCTTATCTAGCAGCTCCTGCATCTAAGATGACAACTCCTGCATCTCAGGCGGTGCCAATCGGTACGGTGCCTTGGAAATTGGAGCCGCACCTGGTACAAGGTCGATCCTAAACTCAACCTGCCTCTTAGTAGGCACACCAGGTAACTCCTTCGGGAATACATCAGCGAACTCCCTGACAACCGGAACATCAACAACTAACACTTGATCCCCAACCCGTGTATCCACCACATAAGTCAAATATCCTGCACACCCGTGCTGAACATACTGCGTAGCCCTGTCTGTCGAACAAAACCCTTAACCCAACATGGTTCCCTCTCCATAAATAACCAGTTCTCCCTTACTTGGGGTTCGAACTACCACACGCTGGCCCTTGCAGTCGATCATGGCACCGAAACGGCTCATCCAGTCCATACCCATGATCACACAGACATCCCCCATGGGAATCAGAATCAAATCGATCGGAAAGGATACCCCAAGGATCTCTAGAATGCAACCCTAATAAACCAAAGAAGCAGAAACCCTGTATTCGTTGGTGATAGAAACTCGCAAGGGACATTCCAACTCCCCTAGGGGTAAAAAAAAACTCCGTCTTGGGCATGCTCAGATAACTTGTCATATGAGCCTGCTCTGAAGCAAACTCAGGGCAAAATATAGCCCTCTCAGTAAACATCTAGGGGATCTCCGTCACTAACCTCGATCCCTGCCTCAAGTCTAAAAACTCCTGATCCAACCTCTCCTACTCGACCTGAGGGATGTAGCGAGTACGAAACATCTTTCTGAACTGATCCCAAGATACAACAACCCTCTGCTCATCAAAGTACGATCCCATAAAAAGTCTCCACCAATCTTTTCACTCCCGATCTCAGAAGGTTTAGAGCGCACCTGACCTTCTGGTCAGCAGGGCATGAGCACGTGAAAAATCACCACTTCACATCAGATAGCCACCTAATGGCTACAATCGGGTCCTGGATTTCATCAAAATTCAGGGGCTTCATATTATCGAAATCATGATACTGAAAGACCCGCCCGGTCCCAACACATGCAGCCGCCACAGCGGTGGAGGCTGCAACAGCATCCATCTCAACAATAGGTGTATAGCGATCGTTAAAAAACTCCATCATCGCGGTCTTGATAGATCCAAACATCTCCATAATATGATCTCGAACAATGGCCACAACCTTCTCATGGAGAATCCTCCTGATCTTGGCATCCAACTCATCTGATCCCATCTGCTTGTCCGTCCTTGATCCCGATTCGGATCCAATCTCAACTCGCCTTGTAGTCACCATACTAAAAATGTACCAGGAAGATATCATACAATCCACATAAATAAAGGGGAACCAACTCCCAACAAAGCCCTAGGGGTTGTGACTTCCTTGCTATGCGTACGGGTCCTATGCTTCCAGTAGTATGAGCCTATAGTATCTTCCACACCTACCCGTATTTGTCTCAAGGATCATCACCTCACCCTAACAATACTCATAAACATGGATGAACACTCAGTCCTCACTCCCTAGTGGAAAGGCTAAATATCTCACAACTGGCCGACTAACCCCTTACGACTTATCCATGAAACTTCCACCAACCCTGCAACACTCGTGTATGCTAGCCATACATAACACTAGACCCTATATACATTCAAATATCTGATCCTACCCTAATCTCTTCATCAAACAAGAACATGAAATAAGGCCAAACCAAACATTCTCAGGTTATAAGATCTTAGTTATATATAACCATGATGCATAGACTAAGCAACTATAGTAATGATGTCAGTTTCATAAAAGAAAACCCTAGGCTATCAGGCATCATGTAATCAGGAAATTCTATCATGAAATTCCTCAAGATCCCTAGCCTATCACTAGCATGTTGTTTTAACATACCATAATATAAAATAATAGTTATGGTATTTTGGGGTCTACTTACTAGCTTCGACTGATCGTACACATCGCATCCTATTTGATCATTTTGAAAACCATTTGAAAATCTTTTTCTTAGTTTGAGACTGGATTCACACGAGTGTTCCTCCAATTCACTCAAACCAAGGCTCTGATACCATTTGTAACATCCCAATCTAACACGCCTCACAATATTGTCCGCTTTGGGCTCCCGACGCGAAAACTTCCTAGGGGGTCACCCATCCCTGGATTGCTCTCGCTCAATTATGCTTAACTACAGAGTTCGGATGGGATCTGCTGCTCTCATGGCTTTAAAACGCATTATGATAAGGAAGGTATCCACACCCCTTATAACAAAATGCTTCGTTTTCCTTCCAATCCGATGTGGGATTAGGTGCAATGCACCTTCACCCCCTATTATAGGGATCGACGTCCTTGTCGAACACATCGACCCGTGTCCCATCTCTGATACTAACTTGTAACATTCAAAAAATTCTTGAAAATTTTAAACTTTTGAAATAACTACAAACCATCATTTATTACATATTGTTTTCAAAATAAGTTTCACATCAGAGTTTTCCCATAGATCATAACACAAGATACGAAGAGTTGCACGATCAAGCCTTCACCTTCCCGCGATCATCTGAGGTACCTGAAACATAATCAAAAACTATAAGCCCATAGTTTAATTTGTCTTCCCGAAATCATCTGAGGTACTTGAAACATATATACAGGTTCCGTTGAGATTCAAAATAAAATAAAGATCTTGAGATTCAACCCCAGCCACATATTTCACATATGCCGCCTTAACCTTCTGGTGTACTGGCGCGACGAGTTAGTTATAATTATAAATGATTATATAACGTCGTCGCCCGTTCCTTTATCTTCCGCCACAATCCCGACCACCAGAACCGCCACTACCATTAGCTGACCCCACCACTGCCATCTTCGTCACTTATACCACCGACATCTCTGTCACCACCACCTATTCTGCCAACATTGTCATAATCGTATATGATTACTCAATCTGCGAATAAACATAACTTTTTTTTCTTTGAATTTAATTATCTACAAAATGAATACAATAATGAAAATTTGAAAAAAAAAATTATTTTATTTTTATAAATAAATCTAGAAAAAAAGTTCTCTAGAAATTATAAAAATTTAAAGGATACTTCTACTCAATATACTAGTTACTTTATAAAAACAATTTTTCAAAAATAAGTTTTTGAAGTATGTATTTTTAATTTTAAGAAATATTATTTTAAAAAAATGTTAAACATAATATGATCTAAATTATGATGATTCAAAATATTTTTGATTCAAAACAAAAACTTTTGTTATGATCTAATAATATTTAGGCTCAAATATTTTATAATCTTTAATCATATCTTTTATGGCCAATGTGGGACTAGCCCACTTGGTAGCGCTTTACCTCAGAGGTTAGAGATCTCGAATTCTAACTCAGACGTTGACGATTTCGTGATACTAACTTCTGATCACTAACCCCGCCGTTAAAAAAACAACTGTATCTTTTATGATACAAAATATATAATGATGCATAATTATTTTGAACAAAAACAATATTTAATTGAATATATTATTGATACAAAATCATATGATCCAAAAATGATTTGATTTGAAATACTATTATTCAAAATGATTTGATTCAAAATTTTATGATCCAAAAATAACATGATTCAAGAAAAGTATGATGGTGTCACACTCACAAACTACGGTCCCAAAAATTTCATTTTTAAATCATAAATAAACCATGGTTATTAAAATCATCTCATCAAAGCGTAAGTCATAGTATCTCAACACATCATAGAAGGTGTATCCATATCAAAACATATGTTAAATATATCAGAGTGAACATCCCATGCTAAAACATCATAGTGTGTGCAATGCAGTCATCCCGAGATCTTCCCTTTGCTATTGAAAGTACTTGAAACCAAAACTGAAAACTGTAAGCACAAAACTTAGTGTGTTTCCCCAAACTACCCCATACCATACACATAATCACCTAATCACATATAAACATAAATGTGGGCCCCGCCCCTTCATCAGGCCCCGCCCGGCATCGAGCAAAGCTCGGTATACATATAAGCATATCAGCAAATACACATTGAAAAATCACATAACATAAACACATAAACATTCCTCGGGCTCCACTCGGCATCGGTCCATAATCCAGAAGGCATACAAACATTCCTCGGGCACCGCCCAGCATCAGACCGTAATCCAGAAACATACAAATACATACACATGCAAGAATCACGAAGACATCAAGCATACAAACATTCCTCGGGCACCGCTCGACATCGGATCGTAATCCGGAAAAGATATAAACCTACATCGGGCACCGCCCGACATCGGACCTTAGTCCGAAATACATATTGATATACATACGGGCCGACATTGGTGCCTTCATCCAGTTCAAACAGGAGGAAAACTCACCTCCAAATTCGGATGATAGCTGAAACATCTTTGCCCCGAAAACAACTCTACTCACTCCCTAAACCAATATAACCCCTTAGATACCATTTCATACTTATAACCCTTTAGGGTCAACTATGGTCAAAGTCAAAGTCAAGGTCAAAGTCAAAGACAATGCTCCGAGTTGACTCAACTTGTCGAGTTTTCCCTTCAACTCGCCGAGTTCCCATGAATCACAGAATCGTGAAATCACGATCCAAATCGTCGAGTTTTCGTCTAACTCGCAGATTTCTTCCTTTTTAACAGAATTGGGACACTTCGACTCAACTCGTCAAGTTCCTCTACGAACTCGTTGAGTTCTTCAGTCTTTTAGCCCTTATTAATGCGTTAAGTCATTATTCTTCAAATCCAAGCCCCATATTCTAGATCTTGGCCGAAAATACATCTACGAGGGTAAAGTTTCCAACTTTACCCATTAAAACCTGCTTTAGAAGAAATAAGCTCTAACCCTAACCCAAAAAGGCCAAGGTCTTGATCCAAAGACAACCAAAACTACAAGATAGACCATAAGGTCATAGATCTAGACTCTGTGGACTAAATGATCACGTAAAGTCCTAATTTTCTCTACATGCATCGCCATTAGAAGCTCTAAAGGCCAAAATGATTTTCTAAAGGTTGCATGGGACTTCCATGGATATAAAGTTGGCACCTTTATGCCATGAAAACCCCTCAGGACCTTAGATCTGAAGTGTAAACCCATTTGGGACGTCCAACTCCCAAGGACCATGATATTTGGACCAAAACCAATCAAAATAACCCTAAAAGAAGATCTAAACAACTACAAAGTAAGGTTCAAGCTTTATACCAACAAAATGTCGTGGATAAGGCAAAGATTCTGGATCTATAAATTCCTTCTTGTATCCTCAAGCTTTTCCTTCTTCCAATGGCTTCAAGAACACACTAAAACACTTAAAATGGATCACAAACACTCAAAATAGCATTAGGGTTTCGAGATCTAGGGTTAGGGACTCGGAGGCTGGAAATGAGTCCAACACCTTGGGGTTAAGGTGTTTAAATAGGGTGCAAACCCCGATAATTAGGTTTAATATTTGCCAGCCTACTCATCGAGTTGAGGTCTCCCAACTCGTCGAGTAGGTTACTTAAAATATATGGCCCTTATGATCCCTACTCAACGAGTTTGGGCTCCTAACTTGTCGAGTTGCTCTATAAAATGGAATAAATTATCATTTAAATACATACCAGAAATCAGACGTTACAGATGAAAAATATTATGATCCTTAATATTATTCTTATTTAAAATTTTGTAATTGTTAAACATTAAAAACTCAAACCGATATTTAGTTTAAAAAAGAAAAAAAAAACTAAAAACAAAATAAAGAAAAACACTTATATCTTCAAGTACGTAGTAAAGATTAAAAAAAATCGAAAAAAAAATTTAAAACAAAAAAACAAAAAAAATTAAAAAAAAAAAAACCAAAAAAATTAAAAACATTAAAACTGAGCATATATCTGATTAAATTTTTTTAACAAAAAAAAAAACCAAAATAAACGAAAATAAATAATAAAATACACTTAAATGATGTTTCATGGACGTTCGCCGCATGTGGGTTACATGCGAACATAGCATGACCAAGTATTTTGTTTGACGTTTGTGCCATCGACGAAATGGGTTGTAAAGAATTGCCCTCACAGTAGTCACCATTTTTTTAGTCATCATACGAACCGGACTCGACATATATATATATATATATATATATATATATATATATATATATATATATATATATACACGCTTAGGTTATTTTGTTTTTACTAAGTATTTTGTGTCAGAATGCACAGATTTGGACCAACGGATGGAATTAATCAATGGATATGATTTGAGAGTGTATGATATTACAATGAGGTAACATGTACCATATAATTAATCACACAATTTTTAGCAAAAAGGTATTTTGGACAATTAACTACATTTATAAAAGGAAATTTTCGGATTTTTAGGGATGATTAATTCTCCTAATTTAAAAAATCTGATTTTTTTTTAATTAATTCAATTTTAATATTAACGTAATTTGTAAACATAAGCGATTTTATTATGTCAGAATATTTTTTGTTAGAATGATGCTCTTTCAGAATTTTATTGTAATAGAATATTATTGAAGAAAAACAAATATCTTGAATCAGATGTTGAAAAATAAGAAACATTCTAATATATTCTTATACAAATTCATACATATTCTTACAAACTAAACTGCTTATACATTTTAATATAATTATGCATATTCTAAAAGAATATCAACAAAAATGAATAAAATTCTTAAAAAATAACAACATTATTAAATTGTGAGTATAATCAAACTTTATTGATTCTTTAAGTTATTCTTATTAGGTCTTCAACGCCTTCTTCCAGCCATTCCTATCACAAATACAAGAAAAACTAATAATGGTTAAAAACATGTTACTTGCAATTAACTATCACTTAATATATTCTGGTAGAATACATAAAATATGACGGAATACATATAATACATTCTGGCAGAATACATAGATTTTATTCTGGTAGAATACATTATGATAGAATACATAAAATACATTCAAAAGTATTGTATTTATTGCTAATATAATTTTAGAAGATAAATTGAAGTAGTTTGAGTACTAATAAATTATAAGTCGTGTTATTAAATAAAGAATCATGAAAAATGAAATTAGATTCCAAACATAGATTGGAATTTAAAAGATGGTTTCTGTTTTAATTATGAAAATCTAAGATTCCCACAAGACATTTGTTAAAAATGTTATAGTAGTCTTTGTTAAAAATGAAATTACACATTTGCCCTTATTACTAGCAAAAATGACTTAATGAGATCACTAAATCACTACATACCATAACACCCCTGACATATCAAAAGCAGATTCACTACCATGGTTGGGTTGTTTTGATTCAAGAAGAATGGATAATCCACAATGCAGGTGTTAATGTATGCATACAATCAGACATACAGAAAACCAGGAATGAGTCAAAGCATTATAAACAAGAATAAAGTTTCATAATTAGAAAATTATGATTGATTATATGAAAAATTGAAATAGGTAGTCATGAAAACAGTCTAACAAAATTAAACTTCTATGAAAGATAACACCATAACAACGTCGCAAAATACTCTTAGAAAAAAGAAACGAGACATAAATTAAAGATAGTTTCAAAAAGGGCAATAACATTACTCTGTTTTCAACGATATGATTTCTGGAACCTAGAACGAGCACCACGACCTCCAAACTTCTTCGGTTTGCACCTTATTGGATCAACAACGAGAAGAGTCATGTTGTACCTCACGAGAATATCTTTGATTTCCTTCTTCTGTTCTTAATCAACGAATTTCTGGTAGTAAGCGACGAGAGCTTTCGAGATGCTTTGACAGATTGCGTAGATATGAGAAGTGTGACCTCCACCCTTGACGAGGATCCTCATGTCGACGCCAGCAAACTTGTGGCGTCCAAGAAGAAGGATCAGCTCGAACGCCTTGTATCAGAGGATTTCAGGCTGAACAAGCTTGATTGGAACACCGTTGATTTTGATTAGGCCAGGACCAGCCTTGCAGTGAGTTACGGAAACCACTGTCTTCTTCCGGCCGAAGCATTGGACGGAATTTGGAGGAGCTGCCGGAGAGAATGGAAAATGGGTGAAGGGAAAGACGGCAATTGTAATTTTCAAACATAGGGCTTTTGGGTTTGACTTTGATATCCTATATTTAAAGGGATGATAAATATATTAATTATCTACCATATTTAAAAATGAAAAGATTATTATAATACCCTTAAATGATTTATTTAATAATTTATTATTTCCTGAATTGTCATTGGTTTATACAGGCACACAATAGTTGTCAAAAACATTTGAACCTATCTCTCTCTCTCTCCATATATATATATATATATATATATATATATATATATATATATATATATATATATATATATATATATATATATCACATAAAGGAAGACCCTAATATAAAATCAATTGGATGTTTTTCACATGGAAGTAATTGATGAATATCAATTAGAAGCTACAATAGAAAAATCATGTAATGGTTAAATATAGGGATGCAATAATCGAAATTTCAAGTAATCGATGGAACTGATCTTGAAGATAAACATAAAGTTATCTTTGTAGATTGAACCATCGATTGAGCAGGTAAGGCGGCGATTGAACATGTAAGGCCGACGATTGAACAGGAAGTTGCGATGGAACGATATTGAGAGTAGAAGTGTAGAACGAGAGTGAAGACTGAAGAGTTTAATGTCAACGTTTGTTTTAGAATGAAATCCCTAGGAACACTTTGAATTAAAAGTAAATGAAGTTATTATTATTATTATTATTATTATTATTATTATTTTAAATCACCACTATATAAATTAAAAAAATATTTAACTTTATTTAGAATAGGTGGATACCTGCCGGGTTTCGGGTAACCAACGGTTCTGGGTACCTGTTATTGGAATCGGAGCCGACAATTATGTAGCAGGTAACGGTTTTGAAAAAATGAGAATTGGAACCGGAACCACTTTAGAAAGTTCCGAAACTTTGGGAACCGGAACGGACCACTTAAGACAGTTCCAATTCCAGAACCGACAGTTCCGAGACGGTTTCGATTCCAAAAACATATATCAGCTTTTTGTGCTCATCCCTATAACTTAGACACAAAATAGAACAAGTCTTAAATGATCCTTCTGAACAAATTTAGATTCTTTTTGTGCTCATCCCATTATGTCTATATAACGTGAAAAACCACAAAACGTCTTCATGCCCCATGTCAACATGTAATTGAATTGAGAAGTCAAACTGCTAAGAATCACGTTTTTACAAATATTCTTTTTAGCTTTTAGTATGCACATTGTGTTCAAATAATTAATCTATATTTATTCTTTTAAATAATAGCAAACTATCTGCTAACCATAAGCTCTCTTGGTTAGACCCTTTTTAAATTGGTTGTCTTAAGGTTTATTATTTATTTATTTTTTATACATCAAAGTCTGAAATCTACTTTATAGGCATATCTCCAAAAATTATTGGATTATGGATATCGAAAATGAAGATTTAAGGGTAAGAGCGCAAAAAATTGTTTTTAGCGGGTGACTTGTAGCGTTTTGTTAAACGCTACATGAAGTAACATTTAGATTTGGAGCGTTTTGTTTAAACTAAGCGCTAGAAGCTTGTAGTGCCGAACGAAGCTTTTTGTTCAAAATGGAGCGTTTTGTCAAACGCTAGAAGCTAAAAGCTCTCAAACGCTCCGTGCCGAACACGCACTTTGAGAGGCAATTAGCAACTCAACAACTTTTTGTTCCATTTTCTGTGGAGTAAAATTTTCATCACTACGAGTCAATGGAATGCAAAGGGTACGCGACCACAACACAATGTTGTCCCTTATTTTTTTTTCTTTCTTTTTCTTCGCACTAGGAGTGGCTGTAACTTAGCAATTCGATTGTACTCAGATCGAACTTTGATGGAGCAGTCAGTTAGTTAAAAAAATAACGAGGAAATTTCCATTACTATAAAAGCTCCCATAGAAGTCATTAGAGGGATCTTTCCTATCAAAATCCATCTTAATTGAGACAGGAGATCAAAGACTTGAACTAGGAGTCAAGATATAAAACTTTCCTATTATAAGAGGTTGTTCAAAAGGATCCCCTGTTTTTCCATCATATATTCTGCTTTTTCCTGGAGACTCGGGTTCAAATATCCATGGATTCACATATTAATTAAGGTTGCGATAAAAAGCCGAAACTGAATAAGGATATTTTAGGATATTTTTTGGTTTGATTTTGGTTAAACTGAACATACCGAATAAATTATTTAATTAATATATTTTTATATTTTATATTTATAAATTAACATTTTTATTTAAATTAATAGATATTTATTAAAAATTGTTTTGTTAACTCATTATTTAAATTTTAACCATTATAGTTTTATAATTGTTTATGTATTATATTAAAAAACAACTAATTAGTTAAATGTCAATTAACCTTTGTAAGTTTTTTTTTTCTTTTTCATATACTTCTAAAGCTATATTGACTTGTCTCTATAAAAAGCTTTTATGGCTACATCAAAATTTTAAGACAACATATCATGAAAGTTTTTTTTTATTTTATATATATATATATATATATATATATATATATATATATATATATATATATATATATATATATACTTTTAAAGCTATATTGTCTTGTATCTATAACTTTTGTGGCTACATCAATATTTTAAGACAACATATCATGAAATACCGAATATAATATGTATATATTAGTGTTTTTTTATCGGCTAAAGTATAGTAATTTGTTTTTCTTTTAGTTTAATATTTATTGTTAAATGCAAAATTTTATTCGGTTTAATCGACAAGCCGAACCAAATTAACCAGAATCAATTAAACCGAACTTTTGATTAACTTTAAACCGAAAAAACTGACCGAACAACACCGCTGATATTAATAGGTTGTGTGTTGGAATTTTCAAGCTTGGAAAGAGGGGGCTACAATCAAAATTGAAACAAGGAATTTTAAACACGTTTACATTTTTTTGGGAGCACGTATGCATGAATTTAAGGCAAGATGAGAAATATTTTAGGGTTGTATATATAGGGCCTTTATGAGGGTCTATTTCCTAAAAATATTGATCGTAGTAGGCCTGTTGAAAATACCCAATAACCGATTACCCGGCCCGACCCGTTTTGAACTTAGGTAAATTGGGTTTCGGGTTTGGAAATTCGGGTAATCGGGTAACCCGATATTTAAATAGGTCGGGTATTGGGTAGGTTTAAAAAAATTCCGGTATACCTGAATACCCGATTTAGAAAAAAAAACTAATTAATACACTAATTATAGTAACTATTAAAGTTGTATCATTATTTTACATAATTATTGTTCCTTATAGTTTAAACCAAATGTTATATGGCTTCGTTATTTGAACGGTATATAATAAATGCAAAAGAAATTGTTAAAAATGAAATGAAGCTTTAAACATAGGGCTAATGGCATAAAAACCCTCATATTTGCACAAAATTGACGGATTTGCCCAAAGTTCAAATTTAGGTCCGTATTTGCCTCAAACTTGCATTTAGTTTGTCGTTTTTGCCAAGTACCCGGTTTCCCTTTAATCAACCGGTTACCACTTGCTTAGGTGGAAGATACGTGACATTTATCATTTAAAAACCCATTCACAGACATCCTCGTGTGCAATTGATCCCTTCGACCCCCACAGTTAGTCACAAAGCTACAACGGAAAAATGACAACTTCGTCTTCAAGATCAAGCTTCAATGGTGGTACAAGAAGGTAATAAGATGTGACTGTGGTGATGTTTGTGGTGTATCAATCTCACGAACACCTGATAACCCAGGAAGAAAATTTTGGGGCCGCCCTAATTATCAGGTAAAAATCTATTTATTTTTGTACTAATTTCTCCCTAAAATTTTAGGGCTGCTCTAACTTCCCAAAGAGGAACGTATGTAATAGAACCCTAATTTTTTTTTTTGTTTTAGGTGGAAGGAGGTAACTGTGGTTTTTTCAAATGGGCAGATGAAGAACTAGGTCAGAATATGGAGATGTGTCATACACAGGAGATCAAGCCATTGTTAGAATTGATCATACAGTTATTAGTGGTTATATCGTTGATACTAGCAATAGTGGTTATTAAGATGTAGTTTTGTTGGTTTTTCCTGTATTAGTAATATATTAAGGGTGATGAAGAATTGTTACATCTTTGTAATGTTTTTTTTTTTTGAACGGCTGAATGTTACATGTTTGTAATTTATTAAGGGTATTAATGGTAATGTTATTAATGGTAGTTAATTGCTATCTCATGTATATGTTGCATGAATGGAAGTACATTGCATAAAAGGAAAGCTAATGAATGGAAGTACAATGAAAGTACATTAGTTACATTCACAATAAAAGTAAACTTTGCATTAATGGAATTGCACTAACTTGCATAAAAGGAATTGCACTAATGAAATGAAGAATTGTTACATCTTTGTAATGTTTTTTTTTGAACGGATGAATGTTACATGTTTGTAATGTATTAAGGGTATTAATGGTAATGTTATTAATGGTAGTTAATTGCTATCTCATGTATATGTTGCATGAATGGAAGTACATTGCATAAAAGGAAGGGCTAATGAATGGAAGTATAATGAAAGTACATTAGTTACATTCACAATGAAAGTAAACTTTGCATGAATGGAATTGCACTAACTTGCATAAAAGGAATTGCACTAATGAAAGTACATTGTTAATGCTTAACATTTACTAGAAAGTAAAATAAAAACATCATGGTTACCATAATAGGGGGCATATAAAAATTTGAAAAATACTTATTAATACTTATTAATAAAAGATATAAACATGTTTGTTACTAATGTTAGCAATTATAAAATGATGAAGTCAAACTAACCATCTCAATTGGTGGCATATCATCTAATTCAACTTGAACCCCCTTCATGCTCTTTATTTCAGCCATGCTATATCCTGCCCCAACTAGGTCTGGTACATTTTCTAGATCTAGCATCACCATCTCTGGGAGAACATCACTTGCATTTCCTTCAGTGAATTCAGGTTCAAGATTACCCTCATTCTCATATTGACTTTTTTCATCAGTACCTTTAAGAATTGCATCCATTGCATCTTCAACCTCCTCAAGTATTTTTGTTAGGTCAGGTTCAACATCCTCAACACCTTTTTCATCATTAGCATGATGAATACTTTGAATAATAGCATCCATTGCATCTTGGAATCCATCACCTTTCTGATAATTATACTTTGCTTGGCTAAGAGAAGCTTCAAAAGTGCACATCATATCAACTAAACTATCATCATCAATATCTTCTTTGTCAAACAAATCTTTCATTTGTTCCTCACATCCTCTACCTTCAACAAGACCATTTAAACCATCATGCTCATCAAGTAGAACTCTATCTTCAACAATGTCACCACCTTTTTTTATCCCCAACTTCCTTTTTCTTTTAACAAATTTAGAACCTGATGCTTGATTTGGGTAAGATTGGACCTTTTTACTTGGCCTTCCTTTCTTTTTTGGTAGCATAGGAACTGCTTCCTGCCTCTCAGACCTATCACATGATGCTTGATTGGGTTCAAATTGTTCCTTCCTTGGCCTTCCTTTCTTCTTTGGCGGCAGAGGGACAGGTTCCTGCCTCTCAGACCTATCACATGATGCTTGACTGGGTTCACATTGTTCCTTCCTTGGCTTTCCTTTCTTCTTTGGTAGCATAGGGACAGGTTCCCTGGTTGCATTCTTGCATCCCTTCTGGTTATGGCCATACTGTGACATCCCCATTTTCACGGCTAGAAAAGACCGATTTTGTTTATGCTTTATAAAAATCAGAGTACCTCTTTTAATAAAAATGTTGCGGAATTTGTTCCCAGAAAAACATGATAAATACGTTATCAAAGCATTTTTGAAGAAAAGTATTTTTATTCATTTTAAAACATTTGGGATGTCATGGTCAATATAGAAACATAAGCATAAACAGAACTTACATTCATTATCACTAGTGATTTATATCTTCTTAATCTCTCAGTGTAATGTAACTTCATATCGACACCTGTGATATAAATAAACTGAGTGGGTCAGATTGGGAAACCTGGTGAGTACATAGGGTTTTCAACCTACAATAATATAATTATTATATTTAAACATCAAACAATCAACCTAATTACCCAATTACCCATTCCCATTATCTTCTTAAGGATTTACCCTAAGGATCAGCTAATCCTTGTTCATTCATTCCTAAGGATCATCCTAAGGAAACAACATGAAGTCCATTGTTGCCAATGACACAGTGGTCAAGCGCAGCTGCTAATATTATCGTGTAGGTGCAGCTGCCAGAATTGAGACTTTTTCTATGAGGCGCTTCTGCCGGTATTGACCTTTAAACGCTACTGTCATGGTCATAAGGCTCCCTATCAGGCGCAACTGCCGATACTGTCCTTAGAGAGTAGCTGCTAGGACGTTTACCGTAGATCTAAAACATCCACGGGTTGTGGCGCAGCTGCCAGTAGGGATGAGATTTAGAACCGGAAACCCGGACCGGAACCGGAATCGGACCGGAACCGAAACCGTATATAAAACTGGTTCCGGTTCCGGGTTTAAAAATTGGCTTTATCCGGGTTTGGGTCCATCGGGTCCGGGTAAAACGGGTTTAAAAACCGGAACCGGTGTTTGGAACCGGAACCACTTTTAGGGCCGGAACCGGTTTTTGTAAAACGTTTAAAAGATGCATATCTCATTCGTTTCAACTCCGATTGACAAGCAGTTTTTTCCAACATGTAGTTTAGAGTTTGTACATGTTTTTAGACTATAAATTTGCCATTTTTAGTTTAATATTCATTGACTTACAGTCCCCCAAAGTCGAGATATCAAAGCTGGAAGTTTTTATTTTTTTTGTTTTTTTGTATTCGGTGAATGTTTTAAAACATACATATCTAATTCGTTTGAAGTCGGATTGACATGTGGTTTTTTGCAACTTGTAGTTTACAGTTTGTACATGAGTTTAGACTTTAATTTTGTCATTTTTGGTTTAACATTCAATGATTTACAGTCCTCCAAAGTCGGGATATCAAAACTAAAAATTTTCAACTTTTCAGCAATTTGTTTTTGTACTTTGTATTATGTGAAAATGTTAACACATGCATATCTCATTCGTTTAAAGTCGAATTGACATGCGGTTTTTTCCAGAGTGTATTTTAGAGTTTGTATATGATTTTAGCCTATAATTTTGTTAATTTTAGTTTCATATTCAATGAGTTACAGTCCCCCAAAGTTGGGATATCAATATGAAAATTTTCAAAGTTCAATCCGCTAAGTAGTAAGTAATTACCAAAAAATTCTGGTTTCTCCGGGTTTTCCGGTTCTAAACCCACTTTATCCGGTTCCAACCTACCCACTTTGATGTTTCCGGGTTTTCCGGTTCTAGACCCACTTTACCCGGAACCGTACCCGGAACCGAACCGGAACCGGTTCCTATATACCGGTCCGGTTTCCGGTTCTACAAAATCCTATTAACCGGTTCCGGGTTTTCCGGGTCCGGGTCCATCCAGTCCGGGTTTGGACCCACTTTCATCCCTAGCTGCCAGTGCTCATCTATAGGGTACTAGGTCCATTGCTGCCAATGTTTACCTATAGGGCACTAGGTCCATACTACTAATGTTCCTCTATTTCATCTTTTATCCCTCATCATTCATCTATCCATGTTTTACCCAACATATTTTGTAGATATAAAATACTTTATATAGTTTACATCATTTAAAACATGTATAAAATCATTCATCAATCATAGGCAGCAAGTATTCAGACAATATGCACGCATAGCACGTAATTTATATTAAAATACTTCATATCTATGTGTAAGATGAAAGGGACTATGCACTCTGTAGCACCTGGTTCCCGGTACGTAAATATTATTTGAGTATTATCCATTTTTTAGCCTTGGACTCGACGAGTCATAGGTCCGACTCGTCGAGTAGAGACGGGACCTCGGGACGCATTTAAGTTGGTGACTCGGCGAGTCCATATTCCGGACTCGACGAGTCACCGCTGTTGGATGAAACCCTAAGTTTCAGGGGTTTGCACCCTATTTAAACTCTCATTCCGCCCCAATCTCGCCCCCATTCACCCTCAGAGCCCTATATCTCTCTCTAGCCTTGTTTCCTTGTGAGTTTGAAGTGTTTTTGTGGTGATCTTGAAGTTTTTGAGGAGAAAGAAGAGTGAATCAAGAAGAGGAGAAGGAGGCCAAGCATCTCTGTGTCATTCCAACATTTCCCCTGAGGTATAACTCGTTTCCCCTCTGTTTGTAAGCTTATTGTCCCTTATAGCTCCATTAAAGTCCTCTTTGAACCAATTCCAAGCTTGTGTATGTTTGAGGGTTTGTAATAAGCTGATTGACCTTTAGATCTAGGCATGGTTGAGCTCCAGGAGCTCAGATCTACTGTCTTTTTGGAACCATATTGCATGAAAGCCCTAGATTTACCCCTTTTGGTGCATTTTGGACCTTAAAACCCTCATGGTTGTCTATTTACACGTAAATTTGGAAACTTTACGTGATAACCAGGCCCTAGGAGCCCAGATCTATGATTGGCATGGACTGGATTCAAGCAGAATCGACCATATAGTAATTGCATGGTAACGACTCGGCGAGTCGTTCATCTGACTCGGCGAGTCTGCTCGCGAGTCTTCGAGTCAATGCCCTGAAGGAACTCGGCGAGTCAATGCCCTGACTCGGCGAGTTCAAGGCAATCTCCTTAGATCAAGAACAGACTCGGCGAGCTGTTCATACAACTCGGCGAGTCTTAGCATAAGTGTTCATCGGATGAAGATGAACTCGACGAGTTGTTCATACAACTCGGCGAGTAGGATGAAGGACTTGAATATCAGTTTAGAAGGAGAACTCGTCGAGTCATCGCCTAACTCGACGAGTAGAAACGGGATTCAGGACAATCGTTTTGGTAGGGACTCGGCGAGGTGGAGAGCCAACTCGACGAGTCGGGTCAACTGAAAGTTGACTCTGACTTTGACTTAGGGCATGATCAGGGGTAAAATGGTCATTTTACCCAAAGGACAGTTAGCAGTGTTTGATTGAGTATGTTGTGGGAATTACAGCCGGAGGAGTTCCGGAGCAACAATAGACAGTCAGTTCCCGATCAGATCAGCAGCTACTTTGAGGTGAGTTACCTTCCAGTAGCGGTGGGTCTAAGGCCACAATGTCGGCCCACCAGTAGGAGACGTATGATAGATGATTGTCTCTGTGATATCATCTAGGTTTGCTACTACCTGATATGTTATATGCTAGTATGATGTGTTACATGTGATAGTAGCATAGTTCGGCTGTTAGGACCGGAGGGTAGTCAGACACCCCAGATACGTCTGACAGTATGTGTTGTTATGTTTATATGCTAGCATGATCCGTTATATGAGTTAGAGGTAGTAGGAGGGGAGCAGTCACCGAGTTCGGTTGTTAGGACCGAAGGGTAGTTCAGACACCCCAGATATGTCTGATAATATGTTATGTTATGATATGTGATAGTAGTAGCAGTAGGGGGTGAAATAGTCCCCGAGGATCGGTTGTCAGGACCGACGGGTAGTCAGCACCCCATAATGGCTTGACACGGGTAGTCAGCACCCCAAAATGGCTTGACACGGGTAGGACGGCACCCCAGAATGGCCGCACGGGTAGTCGACACCCCAGAATGGCCGTATCGGGTAGTCAGGCACCCCAGAATAGCCTGGCAATATGTATGATATGTGTTGTATGGTATGTGGTACGATGGGGTAACTCACTAATATTTGTGCTTACGTTTTTCAGTTTTGGTTTCAGGTACCTCCTCAGCTAGGGGAAAGGAGCCGGCGCGGTAGCAGCATGTCGCACACACACTCCTTGATTCCGCATTTATGAGTTTACCCTGGGATTGATACTCTGATATTTCGATTGGTTGTATGATTTTTTTTTTCAGACATGATTTACGTTGTGATGTGGTTTGATCAAACAATGTTTTTAATTATTGATGTTTTCTAAAGTAATTTTTTAAAAACGAAATTTTTGGACGTGAAAATTGGGTCGTTACACACTCACTTGGTAAGGTGGTGACTCGGTACTCGGATAGCACTTCGTTACTCTTAAAACAATTTTCCTCGGACAAAACCTAGTATCATTACCACTAGAGTTTAGTCTAATATTCACCGAGACTAATTAATAGTCTAGCTATTATTACTATTATATAAGTGTTAAACAATACTTATATAACCCATAATAATAGCCCAAATACTCCTTATAAGGTCCTAATAACATTACTATATTGAAACATGAGTTATACGAAAGATATGGTAGGCATAGCTCACTTACAGCGGGTTTTTCGCAAAAATTGGGCTTCGCTGGAGCAGCTTTCCCGAGCCGAAAGGCTCTTTTCTTGGGACTCCGGAAGCCTCGGGGCTTCCTTCGGGTGCTAGGGGTTTACCTAGGCTTTTAGGGGGGTTAGGGGCTAGAGAGAGAGAGAGTCTAAAGAGAGAAATAATAGTTTGGGAAGGTGTGAAGAATGAGGGAACCCAACACCTCTATTTATTGGCTGAATTCCTGATGGACTCGCCAAGTAGGAGGACCTACTCGCCGAGTTGGGGCATGTGGCAGCCTTCTAGTGGTGCCACGTGTCCAATTCTGGTGGTGCCACGTCACCCCCTATCGCGTATCAGCCTTCAAACTTAGAAAAATCATAACTCTCGCATACGAGCTCCATTTTCGACATTCTTTTCTTCAACGCGTAGGTAAAATCAAGATCTACAACTTTCATTTAGACTCCGTCAGCTAATTCTCAACCGATCTCAAATTTAACAGTAGGAGGCGTTTAGACTGTTAAATGACCGCGAAGAATTCGTAACTTCTTCATAAGAAATCCGTTTTCTTATATCTTTTTACCTTTGAGTTCCTATTAATGAGATCTTCAACTCTCACTTAGGTCGCGTAAGCCAAAAACCGCTCGAACTAAAATTCGAGTTTCGGGCCGTGCACTGCTAAGCAAAATCTTAGAAAAATCATAACTTCCTCATACAAAGTCAGATTTGGGCATTCTTTTTATGGATGTTCTCGGTTTAACGTATACTACAACTTTAGTTTTGATCACAAAGGCTAAAAATCTTTGCATCATAAATTTACTATTTACGCTTCCCGGTGTCGTGTTGGTTTTGCCGTAAAACTTCGACGGGCCATAACTTCTTCGTTATAACTCGGATTTCGGCCTTCTTTATATGTACGGAAACCTTGAGACATATTCTATAACTTGGTTAAGACTATTTGTTATAAATATTCTTTTGCAAAAAAGTCGTTTTCGACATTTATTGCCTCTAAATTAACTAGCCCAGATATGCGGGCGTTACACATACTCAAAGCATTTACCACACCTTACAGTTCTTGGGGTGTGTACTCTTCCATCATTTTCAGTTACATGTCTCCTTATATTGACCTTTGGCCTACCAGGCGTTCTCCTTGACACTGGTGGCAAGGGCTTTATAAATTCAGTTTGAGGCCATAGATTTGAGTCGTTCACTGGACTAATGTTAGCAGAGTAACACTTAAGGAATTGTTCCTTAGAAAACATGTGATCAATGTACTAATCAGGTGTTTGCTGGATATAGTTGATGGTTGCAATGGCGTGAAAACATGGGATCCCAGCCAGATCCTATAATCTGCAGGTACAATGCCTTCCATCTAAATCCACCATGTAGCTATCACATCCTCTCCTTGCTTCAAACACATGTTGTTGACTATGAATTACTAACCAAAACCTACATCCACAAGTTACATGTTAAAGTTTTACCTAATGAAATTAAAAGATAAGTTACATGTTAAAGGTCTACCTAATGAAATTAAAAAAAAAACTCACATGTTAAAATTTTACCTAATAAATTTAAAATAAAAGTTACATGTTAAAGTGTTACCTCATGTTCTTCCCAAAAAGCTTCATCTTCTTTAACACTGCTGGACATATACGGGTAATTCATTTAGTGCTTTCCTCAATCATGTGAGCAAACCTGTCCATGATGTATATCCTTATTTCCTCAAGCATTGTGATCAATGGCTTTTTCCTAGCATCCACAATGATGGAGTTGATGTTGGATTAGTGTCTAAGTCCATAACTATTTTGGTATGTACTTGACTCGATGGTGCATGGTCCTTTTGGGTTGCCTTCACCAAAACAACTTGATAGGATGAATTATGGAGAGAAAGGATTAAATATGATTTATTAATATATTATGAGAATAATATATTAGAGGAGAAATCATATTGTTTAATTAATATTAGTCAAGAATTAATAAGAATTAAGTTTGTGACTAAAAGAGATTAATTAAACTTAAGGGACTAGAATTGTAATTATAAGATAATTGCAATTGGGCCATGGATTGCCTTATATTATAAGGTTGGATGAATTCTATGGGAAACCCATTAGAAATCGTCCAAGGCCTTTAAGGAAAGGAGTCCATGGGTTGCTTAGGGCTTAAGCATCCAAATTAGGGTTTCCTTGTTAGATAACCCTAATAGCCTCACTATATATAGAACCCTTATGACCCAAAAACGTGGTGAACTTGTTCTCTAGGGTTTCCACACGTTTTGGGAAGCCTCCTTCTCTTCTCCTCTTCATCCTCTTGCTCTTGGTGTTTGTGAACCATTAAAGGAGTGACATTTGTGACTCTAAGCTTTCTAAAGTCATTACAAGAAGGATTTGGGATTGTTATTGCTACATAACAATCAAGGTATGATCTAAACCCTAATTATATGTTATATTGATTATCATATTCTAGATCTAGGGTTTATAGTCTTGGATGAATTGCATGTACAACAGAGAAACCTAGATCCAAGCATTAGGGTTTGTATGAGCACATAGGATGTTCTTATGTTCATAACCCATCAGTGGTATCAGAGCCTTGATTGGTTTCTATTGTATTGATGCATTATGTAGCTGAAAATCGAATTCTAGCTTACTGTTCGACCTGACTCGGCGAGTCAGCCCTACTCGGCGAGTTCCAAAGTGTGACTCGGCGAGTCGGAGCGTCAGACAGAGGAAACTTCGGATTTTGTTGCTGCTTTGCTTAAGGATAATTACCATTCGTTTTAAACCTATAAAATACGAATTTTATTGTTTCTTAATGAATATCCTTGCCAAAAAGACAAGATAATTACCAATTGATTAGATAATAATTTCCTTATATGATAAAGATTGGATTATTTGTATTAATTGGGTAACTTATCTTGCAAGAAATTGAAAATTAGGTCAAATATAGATAATGACAAAATTAATTGTTTAATTTATATTATTTGTTATTTGATCCTTGTGTTATGAAAAGTTTCAAATTTTCCTCTTTAGGTTTTATAGTTTAAATTTGAACTCAAAAGTTTAGTATTGAAATTTAAATAGTTGAAACCCTAATGTTTTGAAAAGGTTTCAAAACTTGCCCTCAAGTTTTGGAATTTAAATTTTGATTAAAAGTTTAATTTTGATGTATATTTAAATTCTAAACCTAATGTTTTGAAATGTTTCAAAACTTGCCCCCAAGTTTTGGAATTTAAAAGTTGATTAAAAGTTTAATTTAGGAATGTTAAATTCTAAAACCCTAGTATTGTTTTGAAAAGTTCAAATCACACCCTTATGGTTTTATTAATTAATTAAGGTGTATAATTAAAAGATGTTTAATAAATCCATAAAAGTTTAGGCTTACAATTTAATTGAATTAAAAGTATAATTGTTAAATTTGATCTTCTAGTATTTTAAAAGTGTAAAATACACCCTATACTATATATAACATTAAAAGTCTAACATTATATATATGTATGAGTAAAAGTCAGTCTTACCGTTAGTAGGCCTCATTCACGAAGCTGGTCTATAAGTCGTGTTTAAGGAAATTGCCTATAAAATGGCGATTGAATGGGTATCCACTCTTACCCACCGCACTCTTGACTAGTGGAGGGTCGTTAGCCGAACGGGTAGGATAGGACAAAACCTTCCATTATAAGTATAATGAAGTACAAAAGTAACTAAATATATTACAAATTCCCAATCTTAGTTACTTAGGAAAAAGTGAATTGATGCAATTCCATGAAATTACACTTTGTGCCCTTGCGAAGACGTTAGTGGAGCGTGTATGGTTTACCAGCACACTAAATGGTTCTAAGCAAAGGTAGCAAAGGGTGACTTAATGTTTGTCATAGTTCGGTGGAGCGTGTGTGGCTTACCGACACATCGAAGAGGTGACTGTAACATGTGAGGGCACCATGTAAGTTTGCATGGTTATTCACACCCGCTTTGTGATCCTCGGCATCCTAGTCACAAACTAGAGGGGCATATCGAGATTTAAACATGCCATTGAAATGTTCAATGAATTTCAAAGGATCTAGGAGTTTTCATAGATTTAAAACTTAAATTTCTTTTTCGTTTTTTTATGGTGGAAATTAGTGAATCGTCATTCACTTACCTTCAAATATTCTGCAACTAGATTACGACATCCCTTTTCTAGGTTGTAGCATATTGTGTTGGGTCCTAGCCTTAGTATCTCATTTGGGTGATTTACTAAGGACTCAATCAATCAACTAACTTGAATTTGTTTTCTCCCGTTTTTTAGATGTCAAAGTACGACAACTATGGTCTTCCCAAATCTCGTGGAACAAGCATTCCACATGAAGATGATATTCCACGATTCGATCGAGGAACAAGAGATCATGCTTCACTTCCTCCACCTCCTCCAATTATTCTCCCTAACCCACAAGTTCGAAGGCTTGAAAGGTTCAAGCTCACTCAAGCCCTTTGGCAAGTAAACATAAAGAAGGAAAGTCGGTGTGTGCAAACGTCCTAGGGATGAAGTCACACATTGATAAGTTAAGAATTTTGGGATCCGTTGTCTGTGAGGAGATGGCTGTTGACTGGGTTCTTCAGTCACTTCCTAAATCATATAGTGAGTTCGTGAGAGAGTACTATATGATGAACCATGATGTGACCCTCATCGAGCTCACCTATATGCTTATTGCTGCTGAATCAGCAATGGTTTGGCGCAATATAAAAGCAAAGTTGATTGGTGAATCTGCCTTCAAGACCTCTATGGATATAGACAATGGCAACGAAAGACATGCTATGATCGAAAAGTTTGATCATAAGAGAAAGGCAATGTCTGAAGTATTTCCATGCCTTGTTCCAAAAGAGTCAATTTGTTTTTACTGCTAAGAGAAGGGGCATTGGAGACGAAGTTGCCCTATTTACCTAAGAGATCTAAGAAATGGGAGAGTCAAAACGTATGGCCCTACTTTAGGTAAAATCCATTAACTAACTCTTTTAAGCTCCTATTTTAGATTCTTAATACATAATGTGATAAGATTACAATTGATGTTTTGTTGGATCGAAAAAAAGAGAGGAAGCTTAAGGGAAGAAGTGAGCAGAATCTAACCGTGATGGAATGGATTTTGATCGCATTACTTGAAGATTAGATTCTTGAGCTACTACTTAGAGTTAGAATAAGATTGCTAAGAAATATGTATAAGCATAGTTTTTTTTTTAATGAATTGCCTTGTAAGGACAATTTTTTTTCGCAATAAAATAAATTTTGATTTTATATTATTTATTTATGCTTGCAATGGAATGCATGAAAATGAGTTTGAAGGTTTCTAATATTAGCAATAATGGATTTGATTCTTAATTATGTTGTTTGTGGAAATGTCGAGAATTTACCAAATAGGGAGAGTTTCTCATCGCCCAAGTTTCAATTGGACAGAAACTTGGAATCATGCAACTTGGTTGCACGATGAATGAGAAATTTCATATTTGGAAATTAGACTAATTCATCGACAAAGTGTCAAGTGAAGGACTAGGAGATCGAGTACACAAAGTTGCGTGTTGATCAAGTCCACCATAAGAGTAACAAGATATTCGTCATGATTTACTAAAGGTTTAGTAACAATAATTATACTTATAAGATTAAGTGTAATTCTGAATTGATTGAAAAAGTTTAAATCAATAGCAGAACAAATAAGAAGAATCAAGTAGGCAGAAAGATAAAAGTTTCTCTATTCTAAGAAGAAGGGAGAGTACCTTTTATGCTTTATGATAGGTCTTAATGATTAAGAACCATATCTCAATTGATCCTCTAAGTGAGTCTTAGTACAATTGTATGTCTAAGAAGAGGAATCAAGAATTGAAGAAATGGTTAAATCAAGAAGTCAATCATACTTCGTTCCAAAACAAGTATTAGAGTTAAGATTGTGGCAATGAGTGACAAGTATTAAGAAGGTTTATAACATTCATAAAATGTGGAAAGTTGTGATGTCTTGGATAAGACAAAGACCAACTAGGACCAATTTATGAAGTGTTTTGATAAAAACTGCACTAACTCTTGAATATTTGTTTGTCAAGAAATGTTTATTGACAAGAGAATCTTATATGTCGAGGAGTCAGTGGGAGTCTTAATGGTCTTGAAAGGTTTCAAGAACAAATCAAAATAGACCTTATCGATCATCACTAGCATACGAGTTGAGATTTACAACCTATCGTGTTGACACTATTTTGTTTCTGTGCCATTCCAATTGAGTTAATTATGCATGTGAGTCCTATGAGTTCTCGTTTGAATGCATAAAAGGCAAGGACCTTGATCAATGAAAAGTACATTGATAGGAAAACGTGAGCTGCTTAACTACTTGAAAGACATGGTGGGCAGCTATACTACCATAAGGCAAGAAATCAAGATTAAGAAAGTTCGATCCATATGAGTTTGAATTTGTCGTAAACTTTGGTTTTGACAAATTCACATGGATAGGAACACATACACCATTAAAATCTAAGTGTCATAAGATTCCCTCCTTCGTGAAAATGATTGTGAGTAAATGCTTTCACTAATAGAGATTTTAAGAAGATAGTGATTGTGAAATTGTATTCTCGAATTCGATTATGGTTACGGTATCCCTTTCCATGATTTGAATTCTGAGGTTTGGCAATTAGTCTGAATTGTTTAGACACACATATGAGCAATCTAAGGCAAAGGTGTATAAGCTTAGAAAAAGGATTGTCAAAGCATTAGGTATTAGAAACAAGAACTTAAGAAATTCAATAGATATTGTTTTTCTAAAAGTTAAGCTGTTTCTGAATACATGTCAAAACTAGTGGGAGCATAAGTGTTATGTTTATAATAATCATCATGATAGTGGGAGCATAAATGTTATGATAGAGTATGATTATTATGGCAAGTATTGCAAGTTAGCAATATTAATTATAGAAAACAAGAGTCATACTTTGCAAAGTTGTAAGGGTTGAATAGTTGTTTTGCTATAATTAAGGGAGAGAATATTATGCTTCATTTCAAATCTAAAGGCTTAGGTTGTGGAATGTTAATAAATTTAGTCAAGGATACATAGTGTGTTCTCGAATTTCGACTATGATTATGGGATGCCTCTTCATAGTTCGAATTTTGAGAACGTAGCATAAAAAATATTATGGCAGAAGATTGATAAAGTATCAACTCTTTATGTAAGACATTATACATCATGTCCCATACGCTTCGGGTATATGATCGATTACAAATGCTATAATATTTGACCATTATAAAATTTGCAAATGTCTAGCGCATTTAGAGGGAAAAAGGACAAGAATCAGTTTTTTTGACTAGGATAATTAAACAACTATCAAAGGACAATCCAAAGTTCGCCGAGGATTGGTCGCTTGTGAGTAGTTGGAAGTATAGTATTGGATGGACCATATCGACATTATTATGAATAGAAAAGATTCTATTAAGAATTGTTGTCATATGGAAAATATGGAAACGTTTCCATATTGGGAGTTGGATATTGAGAATCAATGTCCACTACTAGAAAAACAGCCTTTTACGACGCTCATTACGCGTCGTAAAAGGCTCAGACGACGCGCAAATGCGCGACAAAGAAGGCCCTGTCATAAAGAGAGACGGCGCGCATTTACGATGCTCATTTACGACGCACAATTACGACGCGCGTTTACGATACGCAATGCATATCAAGGAAAGCCCTGTCATAAAGGAAGACGACACGCATTCGCGTGTCGTAACCTTATGACGCGCGTGTTAATGACACGCAATGCGTATGAAGAAAGCCACTGTCAAGAAAGGCCATGTCATAAATGAAGACGACACACATTTTTGCGTATCATAATTTTAAATGTTTAAAAAAATATTATTTATAGATTTACTAATTTTCAAATTAAATAATACATTAAAAATCTCATAATACAAAATAAAATACCATAAATAACAAAGATGATTCATTTCACTAATATGTCAAATACAAATAATTATTCCAATAGTAAGTAAATGTAACACAATGCTAATATTTCATAATATTTATTATAGAAAAACAAAACATGTACAACATTAAAAGAAACCCATGACTAAATTCTCCTTTGACAATCTCATTTGACAATTTCCTTTCTAAAAAGAATAACCTGATGCAAGAACTTTGAAAGGCTTCAGGGCATGGAAGGAGGTTGCTAGAGTTGTCAGAACCTGCACATGGCAAATCGGTAACTTAACATGCAATACAATACAAGATGATATGATAGAGCTGGTATGGTATCCAACTATATATTTTTTTTGTCTATTTTGTTTGCCAATGCCAATTAGGCCACTAAGCTTAGGAAAATGATATTTTAGTAGTCAAACATGACAGTTCATAAAGTCAAACACTGTCCCCATATCTATTACCTGAGTAGCACCAAATGTGGTCTTCAATGCTTTGCTATTTGATGTAAGCTTAATTTTCTTCAACAAGTTGAGTAACTTCTTGTAATACGACTTTACATTTAGGTCCTGCCGAGTCACCAACCTGCCATTATGTATGTAATAAAAAATATGGTGAAATGAGTCTTAAAATAAAGAAATATGTCTAAAAATTTTCTATTGTTTTGAACACCTACATGATTAGAATGCCCAAAAAACACATAAACATACTGAATTAACTTAATTCACAAATTGGAGCCTTAGCAACCATTGCAATAAGTTTTCTTGATCGTCTCAGTAGACTTATTTTATTACCCATATTAACAAACAATTTTATGTAAGGGCTAAATACAAGAAATAGCAAAATACTTCCATTTCTTTATATTACAACATTATACTTTTATTTTATTTTTTCCTTATTATTGATGCATCATATGATAAAAAAAGTCAACCGAATTCCAACGTTATACTTCCAATCTTTTTCTTCTTACCACATCATACTTTGAAAGATCAACCCAATTATAACAACGAAATTGCTATAATAACTGAGTAGATTTTTCTTGGATTTATCCCTTTATTTAGAATCACACATCACAAAACAAAAGCATCTCTATATCAATTAAGCTTTTTTATACTCGTTTTTGGCATAAATGAAAATGTCAAAGCAAAAGAAACACTAGACATATCATCATCATGCAAATGAAAAACAAAAATAGACAACACAAACCTTTGCATCAATTCAAATGCATACAGATCAGATCATTCAGAGTTGCTTGGAGGCTTCTCCTTTGGATGCTTGGAGCTGTAATGGTCAACAAGCTGCTTCACATTTGCTAACTGCACCTGAAAAGTCAAAACCCCAAAGCATTTTCCATTAACTATCTTATATATTTACAAGTTATTGTCGTTTATAACTTATATTACAAGCAGTTGTCAAACAAGAAAGTCATTTTTTTCATTAGGTACTAATTCCGGACAAAAGGGTAAAATGGTCATTTACTATCATTCAGAACTAAATGAAACTTAAATAAGCAAGAAATGATTCTATATCTATGTGTATCATCTAATTTAGTTCTACACCCTCCGAATAATAAGAAAGTAATCTACACCCTAAACCTTAAATGAGTTAACACATGTATGCTAATAAAAAAGTTTTACTATCACTATAACAGAGAGCATAGATTAATCTATAGCTACATTTTTCCTGATTTTACTTCGTGTATACCATTCGAATTTTGAGAGAAGTCATAACCTGAAAATGGGAATAATATCAGTCATAAGACCCCAAAGAGGTTTAATAATCCATGGAATTTGAATAATCCCATAGTAAAAACTGTGCTTCGGATGGTTGTAACTTTTGCACATCTTTCATTTAGTATTGTATGCTCACACGATACAGAACAATGCTCGTACCCTGATTGATTCCGTACACAATCACGACTGCTAGAACAAATCTCCAGCTAAATTCATCGCTCATCAAATTCATGAATTTTCAACATAAATAATATTTATGTGCGGGTAACCCAACAACAGACGGGTTCAGATCAGGTTCTAGAGATGGGAATTGGGGAGGGTCTAATTTTGGTAACAGTTTCCCAACTCCAAAGAAGATCTGTAAAGGACTTGATAAGTTTGTTATTGGTCAAGAAACAGCTAAAAAGGTTATCCTTCTTCTATCTGTAATGTTCTGATGGCCTAAAATAAAATTTGTTTTCTTGTGATTTTGATATATGGTTCTTTACCATTTTGAAATAATGAAGCTTATTTACGTGGGAGCAGTTTACAAATAATTTGAAAAAAGAATTTATGTATTTGGTCCTAAATTAAATATTTAACTGGATATGAAAAGATGTCTGCTTATAATTCCATTAATACATACATATAGGTGCTCTCAGTGGTAGTTTACAATCACTACAAGAGGATCTTTATGGACAGTTCACAAAACTAAGCACATTGTTCCCTGTGTTGTTTAATTTGGAGAAAGCATTCTGTTTGTTCCATTTTGAGTATGAAAAAGTGATGAGTAAGGTATAATTATATAAATTGAGTGGAATGTGGAGCATGGGGACCAAATTTGTAATTTACTCTTATTTTTATTTAAGTAAAATGCTATAATCAGATTTTTATACCTATAAGGGCATTCCAGTAATTGAACTCATCAGCATCTCATTTCCCGAACTAACATGCAACATCTCTTGAGTATCAAAATAATTAGAATTTCTAGAAGTAGATGTGTTGCTTGTGATCAATGTGTTTGATAGAGCAAAGATCGAACTATTAACCACCTGTCACATAAAAAACATCAAGTGAGTCATCATAATTCATCACAGAAAAAAAATTTCTATTCAATAAGTGAAAATAATCAAAGTTGTTATAAGAAAACATAGTTTAAATGCAGGGAATAGGGAAAGTATGCAATCTAGCAATCTTAAAAATGAAGGAATTGTAGGTGTTACAGGAAAAATTAAGGTATCAGTGAAGAAGAAGAAGAAGAAGAAGAAGAAGAAGAAGAAGGAAATCACCTCAACTAAAACATACATTTTATCAACAAAAATTAGACCCAAGATCCCTGAAGCATTCCCATTTAGGACCACAGAAAAAGCACTTACACTTTTTCAAGAGACCAATTATCCTTCCTGTTTGACCATGTAAACAAAAGGCAGAACATAAAACATTTAAAATAGGGTAAAGGGTAACAACTTGTATGTACAAGAACTTAAAATATACATAAATCTCGAGACTTAAAAAACTGATATGTTTGACCATGAAAAGTCAACATCATACAGGGAAAAATTAAATGCATATCTTTCTTACATTCTTTCAAGATTCAGTTCACTTAGATCTGGTATACCACCATTCAGACTATTGAAACTGAGATCTCATTGTAAGTATATGAAAATAGATATAGAGAATACTTCAGGAAAGTTAAATAGAAACCAAAGAAGCTTATCATGTAGAAATATATAAGATAACGCTAACGGATATGGACTAAAGAGGGAGGACTTATAGATGTCTCAAATTGAACATTTGTGATATATAACCCAAAATACTCCCAGTTATAATCAGCTTCTCAACGTCCTGCAACATCCACCAAAGTTTATGAAGGTACCAGTTTTGAAATTAAAGTTTTGTTAATAGATTTCTACACCCTATTACTTACAACTTATTCATGCTTGTCAACCTATTCAGATTTGGAAAACGAAAGCCCTCTCCACTTAAATAAAAAATTTGCCTGCACACGGATTAGATAAAGACATGTTGATTAGTACTTACTGCAGGAATAGAAATTAAGAACTGAAGATCTTATGGAGGGAGTATATGTTTAACTTATAGTTTTGTTAAATTTCTCAACAAGAAAGACTTTCAGGTATTGGTCCTTCTATACCACTAGAAGTAGCAAAAGATAATTAGCAAGACATATGGAAATAGGGACCAACATATACTATATAAAACCATAACACTACACCAAAAACACAATAAAATAATATGACAAGAAGCAAGAACAAGAACAAAACATAACATGGTATATTTCGTTTAAGCATTTTAACAAACACTTTGTGTGCATATATACAAATAGAGCGTAAACTCCAAAAACAATTTAAGCTGAAATGAAGAAGTGAATAATGAAAGAGGTAATGATGCACACTTAAGTGTATATGAGTTTGCAAATTACATATTGGAATAGAATCAGAATTCAAACGAAGCTAAAGAAAATAGTTCACATTATTGCTCTATTATGGAGGACTAATTAAACAAGTAATTTTGCAGAAGAGGGATGAATTAATACCACAAACCTCCAGCTTTGAGCATAAGATGTCATTATCATCGACAGAGATAGACGAAGGAGGAGTGGTGCGCAGATGAGGAAGAAAGATGTAGGGTTTTCATTTAGGTAGGAAGAACACAATCCAGGCGAACAGTCGCCTTTGTGAAGCAGATGAGATAGAAATTTCATGTTCGACTTTTTCATGTTTCTAGTAAGGGCGCGTGGAGAAAACGCCATACAAAACTCCAACGATAGATTGCCTGTTGCTTTGATCGACATCAAAAAACGGGAAGGAACAGGCGGCGGCAGTCGGAGTCCAAGGGATTGAAGAAAGCAACGCTCGATGTAGGAAGGGGAGGAAGAGCGGCGATAATTTTTTTTGGGGAAAAGAACACACCTAGGGAAAAATAGCGGAAACAAGGAAGGCTGGTTTCTAAAGACGAGCCGCGCTTATCGGAGGAAAAGCGAGCGGAGTTTGCCGGCAAGGCGACGTGAGATTGCGGAACAGATCGATTGTAAAGAGCACTGAGTGAGTGAGTTTTTGTAATGTTCTTGAATGAGATGTTTGATGATATTGAAGATGAAGATGAGGGACCTAGGGCTTTTTCTTGCTAAGTAGAAGAGGCGGGAGGGGGGGGATTAATTTTTGGGATTCAATAGGCGGGGGTAATTTTCGTCGATTTCATTTCTTGCCTAAAACACGTGTTTCACTTAAATATTATAAAGCGACACCTTTACATGACGCACATTTTATGAAAGGCGCCCTCCGCATTTCTTTTTTTTTTTTTTTTCTTTTCTGACACTAGTTTTAAGGCACGCACAAATACGTGCCCTCTATCCTTCAAATTTTGCAAAACTGACATTATATTTTAGGGCACTAACAAATGCGCGCCGTCTGTCAGCGAGTGTCATTGTTTGCGCGTCATTAAAGGGCTGTTTTCTTGTAGTGGTCTAGATAAGAAACTTTTATGCAAAAGGATGTTCAAAGGAATGTACTTTATACATCACATCTAAGGAAGTGTATTGTAACAATTTCCGATAGAGGACTTTGTAATATCATTGGCAATAGTCATTATGACTTTAGTGCAGTGACATTACGAAAGGATCATCGCATAAAATGTTAGAAACTAACATATTCTATAAGTGGCAAGAATTTGATATTCTTTCACTTGTGAAAAGGATTGGGAGTTGTGGAATGAGTAGGATTGGAAATGTATTCATTTGATCTATTTCACAAAGTAAGTACCATAGGTAAACATTGTGTGCATGCTAAGAGTATGGGGCAGGTGTAATAATTCAAGCAAGGAGTTGATTAGCCGAAACAACAAATAATGAGTAATCGATATGGTGATAAATAAAAGGTGTTTTATTTATATTCAAAGGTTTGAGGCCATATGGGATTAGTATTATCCTTGTGTTTCACTTTGCATGTTTTGACTTCCTGAATAATTTAATTGGTTTAGAATAGTCAAATTATTCGAATGGGCCACAGTCGTTCATATGCTGGAAGTAGGTATGAATGAAGACTGTCGTGAATTGGTGTGTGGATTGTCGTGAATTCATGAGTGCTTATGAATATGACTTGAGCATTGGATTAAACCCATGCTCACTTGGATCACTTCATGAATTGTATCACGAGTGATTGGTGAGACGATAACATCTTATATTCTTGAAACCAAGATGTGTGAGTTGTATCTTGCAAATCGGTTGCACATTGATAATATGTAAACGCACAAGTAACTTGGTGTTATAAAACATATTATTGTGTGTGATTCGGTGAGTAAGTGCAAGCGAGCATTGAATCAAAGGTTATTCGTTCCTTTTATCCAAAGTAGGATAAAAGCGATATTTTTGGGCCCCTCGATGATTTAGTGATGACAAACGAAAATGCTCGGCCGGGCTAGGGCTAATTTGATTTGTTCAATTAGTCAGTCGTCATAAATCGGAAGTCGAGAAATAGTACAGAGAGAATAATTAGAAATCATGTCTCGTACGATATCTAGAATGGAGGAATATATGATCCCTTATCTAAAGGACACGCGTATCTGATAGGATCAGAGTTGACAGCGGCTTTGGAAAGCTACGATTCCAGATCAAGATTTGAAGTCATACGCAGAATAGTTATTAGACTTATCCAAGTGGGAGACTGTTGGATTAGTGTCTAAGTCCATAACTATTTTGGTATGTACTTGACCCGATGGTGCATGGTCCTTTTGGGTTACCTTCACCAATGCAACTTGATAGGATGAATTATGGAGAGAAAGGATTAAATAGGATTTATTAATATATTATGAGAATAATATATTAAAGGAGAAATCATATTGTTTAATTAATATTAGTCAAGAATTAATAAGAATTAAGTTTGTGACTAAAAGAGATTAATTAAACTTAAGGGACTAGAATTGTAATTATCAGATAATTTCAATTGGGCCATGGATTGCCTTATATTATAAGGTTGGACGAATTCTATGAGAAACCCATTAGAAATCGTCCAAGGCCTTTAAGAAAAGGAGTCCATGGGTTGCTTAGGGCTTAAGCATCCAAATTAGGGTTTCCTTGTTAGATAACCCTAATAGCCTCACTATATATTGAACCCTTATGCCCCAAAAACGTGGTGAACTTATTCTCTAGGGTTTCCACACGTTTTGGGCAGCCTCCTTCCCTTCTCCTCTTCATCATCTTGCTCTTGGTGTTTGTGAACCATTAGAGGAGTGACATTTGTGACTCTAAGCTTTCTAAAGTCATTACAAGAAGGATTTGGGATTGTTATTGCTACATAACAATCAAGGTATGATCTAAACCCTAATTATATGTTATATTGATTATCATATTCTAGATCTAGGGTTTATAGTCTTGGATGAATTGCATGTACAATAGAGAAACCTAGATCAGAGCATTAGGGTTTGTATGAGCACATATGATGTTCTTATGGTCATAACCCATAAGTTGAAGCAATCTAATATACCATTCTCCACTTCCTCACATGCATACCCTGTACTCATGTAAGCTCTACACCATGTTTGGGGTTCTTTGCACATGAGATGCTCATATGCACCAAGATTGAGCTTTTTAATTGTGTCCATATGTCTCTTGAAATCACCTTCCACACAGCTCATAGCTACAGCCCAAAACAGCTTCTTCAACTCCACCCCAGTGTAAGCTTTTCTAAAATTTGCATATATGTGTCGGGCACATTGCCTGTGCTCCACATGTGGCAATATATCTTTAACAGATTGCAACAAACCCTATGCAAAAACCAGCAAACATGTAAGTGTTTATAAGTAGTTTGAAAAGGATTAATATGTTATAAAGAAACTTACTTTATGTTGATCTGATATAGCTACCAAGCCCCTTCCATCAATAAGGTCTAGATCACCATTGAGTAGCTCAAGGAACCAAGTCCAGCTTGACTTATTTTCCATATCAACAACAGACCAAGCAATTGGATAAACCTGGTTGTTGGCATCTCTACCAATGGTTGTTAGCAGTTCACCCTTCACCTTCCCTTTTAGAAAGCACCCATCAAGCCCAATTACTCTCCTACACCCTTTTTTCCAGCTATCACTTAGGACTTTGAAACAAATGTAAAACCTGTGAAAATAATTCTTTCCATTTGGATTCGTTGTTACACTAACTTGACATGTTGACCCCGGGTTTGACCTTAACAATTCATGGACATAATCCCATATCCTTGCATAATGATCCGTGAGTTTACCTTCTATTAAATTTTTGGCCCATCTCCTTGCCCTTCTAACCTGTCCTATAGATACCACACACCTATACCTTTGTTTGATGTCATCAATCATTTCCTGAAGTTCATATTTGGCTTATTTGCAATTTCAGTCACATAATGTCTTCCAATCCATTCAAGGGACACAATGGACCCAAACTTAAACTGCCTACAACATTTATGGTCACCATTCATAGCTTTGATCTGAAAAGATCTTTCTTTGTACATCCATGCAACATAAATTCTGAAAGGGAATTTATTCTCTTCCTTCCTATTGCCACATCTAGCTACAATTCTTTTACTATCACATTTTTCAAAGTATATTCTATAGCCATGTGACACTGCATAATTGGTGACACAAAACTTCAGTTGGGCAGGGGATTCAAAGATGTCACCAAGATTTGGTACCATCTTGTCCCACTTGATGGTTGGGTCGTGAATTCTATAGTTGTTTTTCAATACCTCCTGTTCATCTTCATCACTCTGCCAATCAGTAGCATGGTACACTTGTGCTCTAACTTCATCTGCCATACTAGAATTTCGTAGGTTTTCATCACTTAATAGAACATTTAGGAAGGTATCCTTACATTTATCGAGTGAGGACACAAATTCTTCCTCTGGTTCATGGTCCATGTAAATGCCGTGGAGTTCAAAATCCATTTCACTCAAGCTAGCAAATGGCTCATGTATGCCAGCAAAGGGGTCGACGTACCCTTCGTCTGATGAAGACATTACACCCTCCTGCATCAACACACTAACTTTAGGAACACATTTCAACAAATGTTGAATGTAAACGTAATTTCAGTCTCTAAGAAAACCCTTTTTTCTCTCTGTGTATACAGTCGATGAAATGGGAAAAGGTGAAGAGTGATCGGGTTATAGAGGGAGATGAGATGCGACAATTTAACATATGTAACAGAATTGGAGTTTTTTTTTTCCAAACGACGTTAATGAGCCTTCCACCTAAGCAAGTGGTAACCGGTTGATTAAAGTGAAACCAGCTACTTGGCAAAAATGACAAATTAAATGCAAGTTTGAGGCAAATACGGACCTAAATTTGAACTTTGGGCAAATCCGTCAATTTTGTGCAAATATGAGGGTTTGTATGCCATTAGCCCTTAAACATAATGTTACAACAAATATAATGAAAATGAATAAGATGTTAGATTCCCCTTTATTTTCTTTGTGCACTAGGAATCTGTTTTTTTTTCAGCATGTGTTTGTTTTTTTGTCATTTCTTCATAGTGAATTGAAATATCACTATATAATTGGTCACTACAATTTAGATAACATGCTAAATTTTTTTATAACTTTTATGTACTCACCTTTTACATTAATCATGTAACATGTTTGGTTAGTCCAAATTTGATCAAACATTGATCATGTACTCCATAAACTGTTTTTTTTTATTAAAATTTGAAATGGAATGCAAAAATCACATAACACAAAAAATGACTTGTATTGTTATAGAATATGTACTTGTATTTGTATGAAATATTTTGTTACCCAATTTTTTATTAAAGCTACCGAAATGCAAAATAGAATTAAAAAAAATCAATAAGTGACTTAAGTAATTTTCGGGTATACCCGAAAATACCCGACCCGACCTATAACCTGAATACCCGAAACCCGAGAACCAGAATTACAACATAGGTCGGGTATCGGGTATTATTATTTTAAGGAAATACCCGACCCATTCTACCCGAAACCCGAAAATTTTACCTAATCAACACCCCAAGACCGTAGTAGGCTTGGATAGTAACATTGAAATATATGTAATTGCAAATGTTCTTGTTGAGGCTGGAAATACTACTTCTTGGAATTGGTTTCAACGATGCTTGGGAGGTAACTTGGATCTAAGCATGTCATCTAACTTCACATTCATCACTGCTAGAAAAGGACTTGGTTTCGTTTTGTTATTTCATTGTGTCGCTTTCTTTTAACCGTTGAACATAGAGTTTGAAAACTTAAATTCTACTTGGATTCTTTGGTTAAGAAAATCCAATGATGGCTATCTTTTTGTAATTGTTGATACAAGGTATATTTTACCTCGAAGGACATCAATTTCATTAATACGTATATATACGAATATTACTAAGGTGGGCCAACAACAAAATACAATGGGCTTGAATACATGAGCCTATATACAAAATACTAAATACAATAATATCGCTAACATCACCTGCAGTTTGAACGAGTGCTGAAAACCTAATGTTCATACTGGATCAGAAGTCAATGAAGACGAGGGAACAAGAAAAACATGAATGTGGTCGGTAGCAACCCGATCACGAACAAAATGAATATCAATATCGATGTGTTTGGTCCGTAGATGTTGAACATGATTGTCAGTCATGTAAACAACATTAACGTTATTACTAAAGTTTATTTTCCCATAATGAATAATTCATTAAGTAAACGTATATGTACAATACAAACCCTTTGGGACAAATACACAATACAATGGGCTAAGTAAAATGACCTAGATTACAACAAGAATAATACGTAAATAGGTATCTGCTAACATCCCCCCGCAGTTGGATCAGGAGGAGAATTCCGAATGTTCAAACTGGTCCTGAAGTCGTTGAAAAGCTACGATGGAAGGCCTTTTGTAAAGAGGTCATCATACTGAGCGGATGAGGCGACGTGAATGACATGAATAATACCCCTGACAACCAAGATCACGAACAAAATGAATGTCAATCTCTATGTGTTTCGTATGTTGGTGCTGCACTCGGTTATGTCTCATGTACATAGAGCTGATTTAGTCATAGTAGAAGATTATGGTTTTGGAGGGAGGACACCGAAGCCCAGGAAGTAAATTACGAACCTAGCAAGTCTCCTCAACGACGTTAGCAACACCGTGATACTCAGCCTTGACATTTGACCGATAAATAACCCCCTAGCATTTAGAAGACCAAGCGATCATACTATCTCCAAGAAAAACACAATACCCAGATGTGGAGCGATGAGAGACTGGAAACCCACCCCAGTCTACATCAAAGTAGGCACGAAGATCTAATATGGGGGAGAAATAGAGTTGCAAACCATGATCCAAAGTACCATAAAATGTAATGTAAGATACGCATCAGCATATGAAGATGAGGCTCTCGAGGATCATGCATGAATAAGCAAATCGTTTGTACTACATAGGCAATATCTGGTCTAGTAAAGGTGAGGTATTGAAGTACTCCAGCAAGGCTGCAATAAGGTGATGGGTCTGAAATGGGGGGAATTATTGCATCCAGCTTACGAGTGGTCTCAACATGCGTACGGGCTGGATTGCATTGAGTCATATGAGCCGGCTCTAGGATCTCAGAGGTATACTTTCTCAGAGAAAGAAATAAACCATGGGAGGAGCGGGTGGCAAGGATGCCCAAAAGATAATTGAGAGCTCCAAGATCAGTCATGGCAAACTCTCTGCTAAGCTGATCAATGATAGACCGTAGAAAAATAGAAGATGAAGCTATCAGAATGATATCGTCAACATAAAGTAGGAGGTATGCAGTGCCAGCTCCGTGACGATATATAAAAAGAGATTGTGCTGAAACCACAGACGAAGAGCATGTTGAGCAAAATGCTGATACCAAGCCTGAGGGGCCTATATTGGACCATAGAGGGACCATTGAAGGTGGAACACATAATCTGGATGATGCGGATCACAAAAATTAGGAGGCTAGTGCATGTAAACTATCTCCTAAAGCTGTTCATGAAGAAATGCATTCCTCACATCGTGATGATGAATGGGCTAGTGTGTGGAGACAACCAGACTAAGAATGGTCCGTATAGTGGATGGTTTTACAAAATGGGCTAAACGTCTCATCACAACCAACGCCTTGTTGTTAACTACGGTCGTTGGCGACCAGGCACGCTTTATATCGTGATAGAGAGCCATCAACATTAAATTTGTGTTTAAAAAGCCACATAAATCTAACCATATTCGCCCCGGGGGTCAAGGAACATGGGCCCAAGTGTCAATTGTAATAAGAGCGTTGTACTCCTCATTCATGGCTTTATGCCAGTTTGGGTCTTTCAAATCCTGTAAGTGAGACCTTGGGATAGTTGAAATGGAGGAATTATGGAGGTTAAGGCAAGTGATTGGTTTGGCAATGCCACTTTTTGATCTTGTGTGGATATGATGAGTTGGAGGTGGAGGGTGGGGGTGGGTTGGGAGGTGGTGGTTGAGGAGGTGATGGTGGTGAGTTATGGGTTGGATCAGAGATAATGGGAGAGGAGGTAAGGGTAGGAGATAATATTTGGCAAAGTTTGGGAGATAATTTAGAGCCATAAAGGAAATCGTAGGATGGGGGATTTAAAGGAGTAACCAAACCAAAAGGGAATATAGTCTCATAAAAAATAACATGATGAAAAAGAATGATATGTTTAGTAGAAAGATCATAACAGTGGAAATCATGATGGTAGGCGGGGTAGCCAAGGAAGATACAGGGTGTGGAGCTAGCGTGGTTGGAGTTTATGTGTAGTGTTTTGGTGGGGAAAACAAAGACAACCAAAGATGCAGAGGAGATGATAGGTAGGATGGCGTTGAAAAATCTGATGCTGAGGACTGTCATTAGATATGGAGGCAGATGGAGCAATGTTGAGTAAGTAGCCAACCATGTGGAGAGGTTTGGGCCAGAAAGTGAGAGGCAGATGGGAATGAAACAATAGCATACGCATCATATTATTTATGATACAAATCATAAGTTCAGAGTGACCGTTTTGTTGTGAGTTATGAGTTCATTTGAACATATTAAAGAGATGAATAAATTTGTCAAATACTTTAGATTTTTGTTTGATAGGGTACACCCAAAGATAATGAGTGTGATGATCTTGAAATAAATCATAATAACATAAACCACCTTTACTAGTAATAGGAGATGTCCACAAATTCGAATGAATTATTTCAAAAGGTTCAGACACAGTATATTCTGATAAATAAAAAGGTAATCTAGTATGTTTTCTAAGTTGACAATCTTGAAAATAACATTATTTTTGATGAAGAGCAAGAAATCGAGCTATTAGATGCTAAATGCTTCAAGACTTGATCGTTGGGGTGACCGAGTCTTTGGTGTTATGTAGAGGAGGAAGCGGACACAAAAACGTGACTACTAGATCCGATAACATGATAGAGTGGTCCGAAGCTATCACAATGGATGAGGGGGCGACATGTCTAATAATCAAGAACAGTAAAACCGTAAGGATAAAAATCAATAGAACAATTATTATGTGTAGTAAATTTTCAGACAGAGATGAGGTTTTTAATGATGTTAGGTGTTATGAGAACATTTTCTAAGTATAAGGGGTGGTATGGGTTTTGGATAAGGCAATTCGTATGTTTAACGCTTGGATTCTGGTATGAACTTATTTTTCCAATTGTTTAAGTTTTCTTTTTGGACTTGGCGTGTTGGAACCTCAACAAGATGTGTCAGGAAGTTTTTGGCCACGAGCTTTAATGAAGCAACACGCCGAGTTGAGCAGCCTCAACTCGGCATGTTGGCAGCAGGGAAGGAAACCCTAACTTTTAGGGTGTTGCACCCTATTTAAAGGCCTTAAGTCCCTTGGCTGGCCTCCCTACCAGCCTCCTCTGTCTAGAAACCCTAAAATCGAGCATTATTTTCCATTGTTGAGTGTGTGAGCTTGTAGAGAGCCTTGAGTGTTCATTTTTGGTGCGTGTTGAAGGAGATAAGGAACTAGGACTTGCTTGGTTTGAAGAAGAGGTCTTTGATCCAGAGTCACTATGTCATTATCCAATTTTTTGAGGTATCAAGTTCTCACCTTGCTTATTAGTTGCTTAGATCTCTTATTGGGTTGGATTGTATGCTTTTAGCCATGGTTGGGTGGATGATGGGGAATTAGGGCATCCCAAATGTTTATTCTTTTAGATCTAAGATTTGCATGAACTCTTTTGGCATAAAGGTGCCAACTATATGGTCTTAAAGGCTTGATGCATTCATTAAGTCCTTCTTTTGACCTCTTTTGAGCATTAGAGCGAGCATAAAGTTGGGAACTTTACATGGCTGTTCAGCTTTAAGGAACCATATTTGCATTATGGGGCTATAACTTTGATGATTAAGTGCTTAATGATTAAGCCCTCACCCTTTTTAGCCTAGTGTGTGGGTTTTAAACCCATTTTGGTGGTTCCTAGGGGTAAAGATGGAAACTTTACCCTTCTAGATGCCATTTTAATTGAGATATGAGTGTTGTTTCGATAATGTCATCTTAATGTATTAAGATGTTGTGCATCTGAAAAACTCGGCGTGTTTATTGATAAACACGACAAGTTGCTTCAGTTTTTGTCGACTTTGCAGTTAATGGAGAAACATGGTGAGTTGAAGCACAACACGACGTGTTGGGTCCACTCGGGCCGTTGACCTTGACTTTTGACTTTGTCTTTGACCAAGTTCGCCTTATAAGGGGTAAAGGGTCGTTTTAAGTTGTATCTAAGGAATTGTTTTAGTTTAGGTGTTAGGAAGAGATGATATCCGAAGCCGAAATCTATTCAGCTATCATTTAGCAGTCGAGGTGAGTTTCCTTATTGGGTTTAGCGGGTCGAAGGTACCAATGCAGGTCCATATTTATGCTATGTTAGTATGCTAATTGTCTTCGTGACTCTTGCATGTATATATGTTTATATTCTTATCGGGCAAGGGCTCGATGGCCATTTGTATGCTATGTATCTTTGAGATTATTGCGTGTGTATGAGATTATTTGATATATTGGTTATATGTATACTGGGCGGGGCCCGACCTGTTTTCAAGCGGGACACGGTGCCAGGCCAGGCTCGATGTCGGGCGGGGCCCGATGCCAGATGGGGTTCAATGTCGGGTGAAGCCCGATGGCAGGGCGGAGCCCATTATATGATTATTGTATGTATGGTATATGGTAGTTTGGGGAACTCACTAAGCTTTGTGCTTATGGTTTTCAGTTTATATTTCAGGTACTTCCAGTTCCAACAGGAAGAGCTCGTGTTAACTGTATCGCCCACACCATTAGGATTCCGACATTTCGCATATGATACTTGATGGGTTTTAAGCATAAGAACAATCCTATGTGATCATACAAACCCTAATGCTTGGATCTAGGTTTCTCTAATGAACATGCAATGTATCCAAGACTTGTAAACCCTAAACTAGCAAACATATTTCATAATTTAACAAATAGAATCAGATCAAGATGTTTACCTCTTCAATAGTGGCTTGAATCTTCTTCTCTTGGAGCATAGAGTCACAATTGTAACCCCTCTAATGGCTTACAAACACCACAAGCATGAAGGCAACTATGAGAGACGCGGAAGGTTGCTAATTTTCGGCCCTAAGGTTTCTCTTGGGAACCAAGTGCTGAAAATTTCAAGTAAGGGTCACTATTTATACTGTAGGTTACTAGGGTTTTAGTCTAAACCCTAATGGACAGCTTAGTCACCAAGCAGCCCAAGGAACCTTTTGGAATAGGGCCTTGGATGAAATTTGATGATCCTTCATCATAATTTCGTTCCCCCTTAGTCCATTAGGTTTCCCAGCCCAAAACTCAACTATCATACATTTGGCATTTTATGCCCCTTTATTTAATTAATCTCTTTTAGTCACCAAATTAATTCCTAATTAATTTATGAATAATACTAATAAAACAAATATGATTTCTCCTTTAATATATTATTATTAAATTATATTAATAAATCATAATATCCTCTCTCTCACTCTCTCATCAAATTACCTTGTCAAGTTGCTTTGGTGAAGGCAACCCAAAAGGACCATGCTCAATCGGGGTCAAGTACATACCAAATATAGTTACCAGCTTAGACACTAATCCAACAGTCTCCCACTTGGATAAGTCTAGTAACTATATCTCACATATGTCTTCAGGATCCGATTAGCAATCGTAGCTCTTATATGTTGTTGTCATTTCTGATCAAAATCTTGTCCTTCAGATAAGTGATCGTGTAATCCTCAATTCTAGATATCATGCTAACAATACTTATTGTCTAGCATTTTGTTCCTCGATTTCTGATTTATTCGACATAGAATTTAGTTGAACACATCAACTACATCCTAATCGGGCCCGACACATAAGTCAAACCAAATCATCGAGTGGCCAGATATCGCTTTTATCCTCTTAGAATAAAAGGAACAGAAAAACTTCGACTTATATGCTTTTATCATTCACTAGTTAAGTCACACACAATAATGCGTTTTATAACATCGAGTTACTGATGCGTTTTTGCATTATCAATATATAATCAACTAGAAAACAATAACCATATCTCTAGGTTTAAAGATTATATGATTTTATCATCTTGCAATCACTCGTGATAACTCTCATGAATTGATACCAGCAAGCGTGGGTTTATTCCAATGCTCAAATCATATTTTACACGCACTCATGAACTTTGTAGCAATCCTTTGCTATGTCTAAAACCATTTAGACAATCTACAAACAAATTCATGACAATATTCTTTCATATTTACTTCCAACATATGATCGATTGTGGACAGTTCGAATAATCTTATTATTCAGGAAGTCAAAACATGCAAAATACAAACAGTAGATAAATAATCAACACAAGATAGTAACCTTTCTTATAAATAACACACCTTTATTTAATCATCAAATGTTGAATAAAAATTATCTATTACAGGTATCCTACCTATATAATCTTAACTAATATCGTCCTTTAGCCCAACACTCCTAGCGTGCTGCAAATGCTTGACCCTACTCAGTCCCTTCGTAAGGGGATCTGCTGGGCAATCTTCTGATGATACCCTCTTCACAACAAGCAGTCCCTATTCTACCCGATGTCTAATAAAATCGTATTTTATGTCGATATGTTGAGATCTGCCATGATCCCTTGGTTCCTTGGTTGAGGCAACCGCTCCTTCAATATGACAGAAAATTTCCATGGGCTCCTTTATGGATGGCACAACTCCAAGGTCTCCAATGAAGTTCTTCAACCATATAGCCTCTTTTAACGCTTCACTTGCCGCAATGTACTCTAATTCACACGTTGAATCAACTATGGTCTCTTGCTTGGAACTTTTCCAAGTCACTGCTCCTCCGTTCAGGGTAAAGACCCAGCCCGACTGCGATCGGTAATTATCCAGATCTGTCTGAAAACTAGCGTCACTGTACCCTCATACCCTTAAGTCATCACTCCCACCGAGGAGTAGAAACCATTCCTTTGTCCTTCGTAGGTACATAAGAATATTCTTGACAGCAATCCAATGTGCTCTATCAGGGTTCCCTTGATATCTGCTGACCATGCTCAAGGAGAAGGCCACATTAGGGCGAGTACAAGTCATAGCGTACATGATAGAGCCAACTGCGGAAGCGTAAGGTACTATGCTCATATCAGCTATCTCTGCCTCTGTACTCGGGCTCTGAGTCTTACTTAGCTTGGTATTGCCTTGGATTGGCAACTCCCCCTTCTTGGAATTTTCCATACTAAAACATTTTAGTAGCTTATACAAATATGTATCCTGACTGAGTCCTATCAGACTCTTACTTCTGTTTCTCACTATCCTTATTCCTAGAATATATGCAGCCACTTCGAGGTCCTTCATAGGGAAACATTTCCCAAGCCAGGACTTGACCTCCTACAAGGTTGGGACGTCGTTTCCTATGAGTAGTATGTCATCGAAATACAATACGAGGAAGCTCACTATACTCTCACTCGCCTTGACATACACACATGACTCATCTTCGCTTCGCAGAAAACCAAACTCTTTGACCTTCTCGTCAAAACAAAGATTCCATCTGCGAGACGCTTGTTTCAATCCATAAATGGATTTTTCAAGCTTGCACACTCTATTGGGATGCTTCGCATCGACAAAACCCTCTGGCTGATTCATGAAAACATCCTCAGCCAACTTCCCATTAAGGAAAGAGGTTTTAACGTCCATCTGCCATATTTCATAGTCATGAAATGCTGCTATTGCGAGCATCACCCTAATAGACTTTATCTTAGCAACTGGCGAGAAGGTCTCATCATAGTCATCTCCAGGAGTTTGAGTAAAGCCCTTCGTGACCAATCGCGCTTTATAAGTGTGCACTTTCCCATCCATGTCCGTCTTCTTCTTGAAGATCCACTTGCACCCTACTGTCTTACGACCCGGTACATTTTCAACCAAATTCCAAACTTGGTTATCCTACATGGACTGAATCTCGTTGTCCATTGCCTATTTCCATTTAGCAGACTCAGGACCTGCCATGGCTTCCTTGTAGCTGCTAGGTTCGTCCAAATTTATCAGTGTTTCATCACTAATAAACGTATGCCCTTCAGTAGTAATATGAAAACCATAAAACTGGGCTTGAACACTAACCCTATTGGATCGTCTAAGAGGTAAGGACTGGTCAATTGGTTCAATAGGAGCTTTTTCCTCAGGTTGAACGCCAGTGTTAGAGGTTCCTTCATCGCCAGATTCTTGAAGCTCTTAAAGATCAATTTGACTCCCACTGTCTCCTTGACTTATCAGTTCTCTTTCTCTGAAAACCCCTCTCCTAGCAACAAAGACAACATTGTCACTTGCTCTATAGAAGAGATAGCCAAAAGACTTCTATGGATAACCGATGAAATACCACTTCTCACTACGAGGTTCTAGCTTGTTGTGAGACTCTCGTCTTACGAAAGCTTCACAACCCCAAACCTTGATATGTGCTAACGAGGGAGCTTTCCTTATCCACATCTCGTGAGGTATTTTGGCAACCTTCTTGGTGGGAACTAAGTTAAGGATATGGACGGTCGTCTCTAAGGCGTACCCCGAGAAAGCTATTAGTAATGAAGCCCGACTCATCATAGAACGAACCATGTCCAACAAGGTCCGATTACGTCTCTCATCCACACCATTCAATTGTGGCGTTCTCAGAGGCGTCAATTGCGAAACAATTCCGCATTCCTTTAGACAGTCATGAAACTCAAGACTTAGGTACTCTCCTCCTCAGTCTGACCGAAGCATCTTGATTTTCCTCCCCAGCTAAATCTCCACTTCATTCTTAAACTCTTTGAACTTTTCAAAGGTTTATGACTTATGCTTGATTAAGTAGATATATCCATATCTGCTATAATCATCTGTAAAAGTCATGTAAAAGCAGAAAGCGTCCCTTGTGGTGTATCTAAAGGGTCCACACACATCGGTGTGTATGAGATCCAATAAGCCCTCACCCCTATCACAAGTGCTAGCGAAGGGTGACTTGGTCATCTTCCCAAGAAAACAAGATCGCATATGTCATCATCCCTAAGGTCGAATGACTCCAAGACTCAATCCTTTTGGAGTTGGGCTTTGCGTTTCTTGTTTACATGGCCAAGGAGACAATGCCATAAGCATGCTTTGTCCAAACTATTGGACAAATTAATATTCAACATATCATTTCCTAAATTATCAACAATTAACACAGATTCATAAATCCCATTACAAGGTAATGCATTGAAATAAAAAACACCATTCAAATAAACATTAATAGAACCATTACTATTATCAAATGAAAACTAAAACCTTTTCTATATAATCCATGAAAAGAAATGATGTTTCTTGCCATATTTGGCGAATAGCAACAATTATTTAAATCTAACTTTAACCCATGATCAAGTTTATCCTTCCATGCTCCACTTCCCTACTTTTGCTTAGCCCCTACAAATCAAAACAAATGTGGAAACTACATCTAGTATCAAGGACCCATGAAGTAGCAAGTTATGAGTTATTAAATTTAATTAACTACATATCTGCAAAGGTGGGATTTATCTTCCCATCCTTAATATATTACAGATATTTAGGGCAGCTTCGATTCTAGTGGCCCTTCTCGTGGGAATGGAAGCACTCTGCTTCCTTGGGATCAGAAGAGGGTTTAACAGAACCTACTTTGGTCCCACTAGAAGAGGAACCATCATGGGTTTTACCCTTTTGGTGGCTCTTGGAAGGAGCCTTCCTCTTCTTACCCTTTCCTTGGCCAATTACCAACACAGAAGCAGCCATAGTAGAGGATGATGCAACATATTTGTCCTTGAGGTTGCTCTTAGTAGTCCTAAGGAGCCCTTGAAGTTTGCTCAAGGTGACCTCTTCCTTATTCATGTGGTAGGTCATTCTGAACTAGTTGTAGCAAGAAGGCAAGGAGTGGAGGATGATTTCGATGGCCAAATCCTCATCAAACTTAAAATTAAGTTTGAGAAGACGATCAACATACCTCTGCATTTTCTGTAAATGCGAGGTTAGGGATTCTCCACTCCCCATCTTAGCGGTGATCATGTTAGTAATGATCTCATAGCGCTCTTGCCTCGCACTTTGGTGGTATCTGTCCAGCAAATCTTGATGCATCTCATATGGATACATGTCCTCATAGGACTTTTGGAGTTCGAGGTTCATGGTGGCCAACATGATGCAATGAACTTTCGTAGCATCACGCTTGTGGGCCTCAAAAGCAGCCAACTCTTTAGGAGTAGCAACATCTGGGTTGATCTTTTCAAGTTTCTAATCGAGGACATATTCTTTTTCCTCGTAGCGAGTGATCATACAAATGTATCTCATACGCTCGTTGAAATTCGACCCATCAAATGTCACCTTTTGGCATAGGTTCATTAACGAGAATGACCTAAAAGCATTGTTGTTTGCGTTTGAGTTAGACATCTGAAATAGAAAGGAACAAAGTTTGATTAGAAATGAATCCCTAATTAAACACCCAAATGAGAAATTAGGGCTAGGATCCAACAACATTATTTACAACTTAGAAAAGGGATGCCATAATCTAAAAGTAAATAATTTGAAGGTAAGTGAATGGCGACTCACTAATTTTCACCATGAAAAACAGAAAAGAAGATTAAGTTTTAAATGTATTTGAAAACTCCTAGGTCTTTAAGATTCATTTAACTTTTCAACGGCATGTTTAAATCACGATATGCACTTCAAATTTGCGACTGGGATACCGAGGATCACAAAAAAATTGTGAATAACCATGCGAATCAACATGGTGCACTCAATGTCTCTATCACCTAATCAATGTGCCGGTTAGGTACACACGTTCCATTGATCTATGATAAACATCAAGCCAACCTTCACCACTAATTTCAATCCCAAATTAGTGTGTCGGTTAACCACACACACTCCACTAACGTTTGACAAGGGTGTAAAGTGTAATTCCATGGAATAGCATCTTTTTCACATTTTACCCTAAAGTAACTAAGATTGAGAATTTGTAAAAACACTATAGTTACTTTGTAAATTCAATTTACTTGTAATGAGGAATTAAGTGCCCTATTCTATCCGTTCGGCTAACGACCCTCCACCAGTCAAGCAAGCGGTGGGTGTGAGTGTACACCCATTAAGTGCCATTTTATAGGCAGCAACCTTATACCCACCTTATAGACCAGCTTCGTGATTGAGGCCTACTAGCGATAAGACTAGCTTATTCTTATACACACACACACACACACACACACACACATATATATATATATATATATATATATATATATATATATATATATATATTAGTCTTGTAATAATAAAGTATAAGGTTGATTTTTAAACTTGTAAAAATCTAAGGGTTGAAATTTAACTTTTTTTCAAAATTAAACTCTTAATCCAAATTAAAATTTAAAAACTTGAGGGCAAGTTTTAGAACTTTTCAAAACATAAGGGATCAAACAACAAATAATATAAATCACACAATTAATTTAATGATTATCTATATTTGACCTAATCCATTTTCTTGCAAGACAACTTACCCAATTAATTCAAATAATCAATTTTAATCACATAAGGAATTTATTATTTAATCATTTGGTAATTATCTTTTGTTTTTGGCAAGGATAGTAATATAACCACTTTAAAAATTCAAATTTTATCAGTAAAAAATGATTAGGCAACTATCCTTTAGCAAAAACAACAAGAAATCCCGAGAATGCCTGTCTAACGATCCGACTCGCCGAGTCACTCATAGACTCGCTGAGTTCATGAAGTGAATCGCCGATTCATGTTGACAGAAGGCCAGAAAAAATAATTTTCAGCATGTTAGTCATACAAAGCATCCATACAACATAAAACAATGAAGGCTATAATAACACTAATGGGTTTTATGCATAAGAAGAATCCTATGTGCTCATACAAACCCTAATGCTTGGATCTTGGTTTCTCTATTGAACATGAAATGTATCCAAGACTTATAAACCCTAAACTATCATACATATTTCATAAGTTAACATATAGAATCAGATCTAGATGTTTACCTCTTTAATAGTGGCTTGAAACTTTTTCTCTTGGAGCTTAGAGTCACAATTATAACTCCTCTAATGGCTTACAAACACCACAAGCAAGAAGGCAACTATGAGAGAGGAGGGAGGATGCTAATTTTTGGCCCTAGGGTTTCTCTTGGGAAGCAAGTGCCGAAAATTTCAAGTAGGGGTCTCTACTTATACTGTAGGCTGCTAGAGTTTCAGTCTAAACCCTAATGGACAACTTAGTCACCAAGCAGCCCAAGGAACCTTCTAGAATAGGGCCTTGGATGAAATATGATGATCCTTCATCATAATTTCGTTCCCTCTTAGTCCATTAGGTTTCCCAGCCAAAAACTCAACTATCATACATTTGACAGTGTATGCCCCTTTATTTAATTAATCTCTTTTAGTCACCAAATTAATTCCTAATTAATTTATGACAAATATTAATTAAATAAATATGATTCACTCAGGGAGCTTGTAGAGTTGCGATTTCCTCGATATTTATATTTGATGTGTAACGATACATGTTCAGTTATCGTGTTTTGTTAGTTTAAAAATGAATATTATTAAATATTATATGGTTTTGAGCATTGAGTTCTAACAAGATAGTTTTATGAAATTTGAAGTAAAACTATGTTTAGAATCATTCGGAAAATGATGGGAAGTCTTATGAGATTCCGATCAAAAAGTCAAATATTGAAATTAATGAAAATGTAAAATTTAAGCCAAAATAAGTAAAAAAAATAATGTTATTAAAAGTTATAAATTATCTCGTTAGAAACATTTAGGCGAAAACCTCACTGAAATTTGAGTTATAACGAAGAAGTTATGATTTATTGATGTTTCGCAACAAAATAGGCACGACGCCATATGACATAAAAGTGAGTTTACGATAAACCACTTTTTATCCTTAGTGATCTAAATGAAAGTCATAGTATTCATTAAACTAAGAACTTTCATAAAAAGATCATCTAAATCTGACTTTTTATGAGGAGTTATGATTTTTCTAAGATTCGGCATAACAGGGTGCAGCTCGAAATTCAAATTATAGATTAAGGAATTTTTAGCTGATACAACCTAAACGAGAATCGAAGACCTCGTTGATAGTAGTTCAATGGTAAAAAGATAGAAGAAAACGGACGTCAGATGAAGAGGTTATGAATTTTTAACGGACTTTTCTGTCATGGCCTGTTAAAAATATAACTTTAAAAATAAAGTCAAAATTAACTGACAGAGTCTAAACGAAAGTTGTAGAGTATAATCTCGCCAACACGTGGATATAAAGAACGTCAAAAAAGGAGCCCGTATGCTAAAGATATGAATTTTTGAAATTTTAAATATAAAATTCGAGACTTATCCAAAGTCGTACGCCCAGTGTATGACTTTACGCCCCACGTACTCGGACTAGGTCAAAAGTTGGCCCCGTTGCCTCTTTCTTCATACGGATGACACGTATCTCACACATCGAGGTGTCTGAGGCCCGAAAACGGAACCAGCGACACGTCTCACGGGATGCCCCGCGTTCTCGCAAGTACACCCAGCGTACCGGACGCCCCGCTTCCTCGCAGGTACACCCAGCGTACCGAGGGTCAGGCTCCTACTATAAATAGAAAGCGAAGCCCTCCATAAATGGTTGCTAATTTTCATCTTCCTTCACTCTAAAACGCTTCTCTAGCCACTCTAAATCACCTCGAAGCCTAGGGAACTACCCTAACACCCAAAGCAAGCCCCGGTGCACCGAAGACCCCAAGAAAATAATATTTTCATTCGAAACTCTTCCTGCACAAAGCCCGGTTTTCTACAAAAACTCTCGGTTTCATCAAAGAAAATCACTTTTAGAAATGAAGTGTTGCCCGAATTATCATTTTATCATTCGGTTATTTCACGGTGAATTCAATATAGGGACAATTGTATGTTATGTGTTATAAATGCAATGTGCTTTCCTGTGTTATTATGATAATGGAGCTAGACCTTTTGCCATGTAGAGCATGTCTCGTATCAGTTTGGTATTGGCTTTGTGCCTTTGGCTATGTAGAGAATGACTCGTATCACTTTGGTATTGGTATGAAGCCTTTGGCCATGTAGAGCATGTCTCGTATCACTTTGGTATTGGCTTTGCGCCTTTAGCCATGTAGAGAATGACTCATATCACTTTGGTATTGGCAGAATGCTAGGTAGGGCTAAAATCCCGTATATTCTAGCAAAATGATAATTCAAAATTGTATTTTCTATGCCACTTGGGCTGAAGTCTTATTGATGTATATCATGTTGAAATTTTTGTATTTCATTGATTGTAAATCCTTGAATCAGATTATTGGTTTATATGGAAAGCCTGTCATATGCTACTTATTTGCCTTTGTTGTTCTTTGTCCCTCTTTGTTTCTGTCATATTGATATATATATGTATATATATATATATATATATATATATATATATATATGGCATTGCGTTATATTGTAACTATTATTGAACTCATTAAGCGTCACCCGCTTATCCCTCTAAGTGTTTAATTATTGCAGGTGATAAGCATCCAATATAGTTATGCACTGTTAGAAGATGTAGAATAGATAATCTTATAACTTTTGTATTTAGTGTATAAATTTCTAGGAAATTATGTAATATATAAAACTCTGTAAAAATTCTTAATAGTTGGTTTGTATCCAGTCTTTTGGTAACTATCCAGATTTCTATAAATTATTTCATGAATAAGCATGTAGCATGTTTGGAGTAATAATGTTAAGTATGAAAGGGGTCTTTCAACCATGGTATCAGAGTAGTAGTTTAAGTGAACTAAATACTATGGATTGGTATTTAGACTAATCGTTGGAAGTTCAATATATGAACTTATTCATTGTAAGTGTATGAATACCAAACATATGAAAGAATTAAGTGGGGTATTGGGTAATGATAAGTCTTAATATTCTAAAGTACTAAATTACTTCAAAATTTTCAGAGGATTAGTATATACGAGTTAGGAATTCTGAGGATTTCTAGACTTAAACTTGGATTGCTAAGTGATGATGGTACGATGTGTCTAGTATACTTTAGGTTGAATACCTAAATTAATATTAAATAGACACAAGCATTAGAATATTTTAGGAGATATGCCTTAGATTCTAATATGTGCTAAATGATAAATAATATAACATGCTTTAGGTAGGTTACCTATATTGCTATTACTTGAACAAGTTTAAGGTCTGTTGCCGACCTTGGTTTGTAAGAGGAAATTTTATGTGTTTGAAGTACATTTGGACGAGATGAATGTTTTGGTGTAATCCATCAAGTTGTTCCACTGCTTACCAGATTGAAGCAATGATTTCTTACGGAGTTAGAAGAAATGAAAATGGTGATAAATACTTCGATGATATCGAAATTGATATTGTGCAAGATTAAGAAGAATTCAATGGAGATCAAAGGAAAGACTAACAAACTTTTCAAACTCAATAGGCCAAGACCTTGCCAAACATTGTAATGTAGTATGCAATGCAAGTGGTATGGTAAGAGTTGATATGTAACCCTATACAAGATGCTCAAATTTAGTAGTTAATAATATTGAGTGATAACTGACTTCTATCACATCCTTATGAAAGTTCCATAGTGTGTCAAGCTGACTTTAACACACTTGATTAGGATGGTGAAATGAGTCATTTTGTTAGGCTGAATGACTTACTATTCAGAGTAAGGGAAAGTACATAGTTGAAGAAGATATACACTCATAGTGTTGTATGAGAAGAGATATTGCTATTAGGAATGACAGAGAACCAAGTCGAAGCTAGTAGAACATGCTGAGATGCAGTTAAATGTAGACTTTCTTGGATAGATTCCTATAAAGTAGACTTAAAAGATACACACATGAGAAGAAAATTTTCTCATATAAAGGAATGATGATGTCATGAAAGGATAATGAAATGAATAAATGTGCATGGTGACTTGTATGATTTAGAAGATGATATAGATAGTTGGAGACCGTTTGTCTCCACACTACTAGGGTAAATTCTGGTATAGTGTTTCTTGCAGAGTAGACACAATCCGAGAAAGAATTTATATGAAGAATTTGGAAGTGAAATTCCTATAAACCTAGCAAACATATTAGGATATGCTAGATCGAGCTTATGCATAAAAAGGATTCTAGAAGGTGAATTTAAGACATCCAAGATATGCTTGATAGAAACATGAAATCCCTAGTTGAGTCTAAGAGAAGTTACTGTATGTAGTTGGTTGAACACGCTCCGGTGTTAAAAGTCGCTTTGTGAAAACTTTTGAATGGTGACTTGGAAAACTGCGAGACAATACTTGGCATGAGTATGAGTAGGTATGAATAGTAGTAGAGGCCTATACTACTGGAAGCACATGACTCACACTTGGATCAGGGAAACTCACAAGGTGATCAAGAAACTAGTAATCGATTCCGTTTTTTTGTTCGAGTATGTCATTACCTTAGTTTCAGTGATGACTAAGAAAATGATTTTCGTTCAGACCTTAGTGGTCGTAAAGAATCGAGTCCGACTAATATAGATCTGCAAAGTGAATTGATTGGTTCAGAGAACCATGTCTTGTGTAGCGACGAAACTTCAGTCGGAAGATTAAAAAGGAGATGTTCGAGGTAGTCGTAAAAAGTATAACAACCTTCATTAAAGGATTAAGCAACCATTAGCTAGAAATGCTACTAGTTATGAAGATATTATATCACATTAGAACATGAAGGAAAGTTTCTTCTATGATAGTGTTTGACTAATAGAAATAAGAGTATGGTTCGTTGTGTGTCTTTTGCGTTATGAAATTAAAGGTCATTAGAATATGACCATTCGAGTTGTTGTTGTAACAAAGTGAAGACCTTATCTTGGGTTGAGTCTATAAACCAAATTTAAGGAGCAGGAGTCTGCAATGTGTATTGAGTTTTTAACTTGGAGATTAGGACCGAAGGCCCAATAGAGAATGAAGAGCGAGTGCAGATTTGAGCACCGCCATCAAGTAAGAAGTTTGAAAAGTTTGACAATCATTTAGTTAAAGGCCGTACATTTCAGATTACCATAGAGGGGGAACACGAGGACCCAAATGTTGTGACTGGTTCATTTCTCGTCAACACTAGACCTGCTTACATCTTATTTGATTATGATACCTCAAATTCTTTTGTGTCTCATGAATTTGCAAATTCGTTTCAAATTGCTTGTTATACATTCGCCTAATCATTTCATGTAGATACCACGGGAATTGTATCATTACTTGCTGATAAATTCTATAGAGATTTTGTCATAGAAATTGATGGTTATAATTTTCTTGCTAACCTGATTTCTATCTCCTTGCTCAACTTTGATATATTCTCGGCATGTATTGGTTTTCAAAGAACCGCACATAACTCTTGTGTTACGAAAAGATGGTACGCATCCCTATCGAAGGGAAGGATTCTACTTTATGTATACTGTAAACAAAGACTTAAAATATTAAAAATAATCTATTTCCTAAAAAATCATAAACTTATATCGAAGGGGTATTCTACTTATCTCTCCTATACAGTTGATATCTCAAAAGAGGGGAAGAAAACTGTAAATGATGTTCCCGTTGTTTATAAATATCCTGATGTTTTCCCAGATGATTTACCTGGACTTCCCCTGGATAGGCAAATAGAATTCTGAACTGGATTTATGTTTAGTGCTGCTCCACTTGCCAAAGACTGCTAGATAGAATGATAACATTTGGGTAATTGTTGACCGACTAAGTAAAAATGCACATTTTCTTACCAAGCGTGAAACAGCTCCATTGAAGAAATACGCACAAGTATACTTGGATGAAACTGTTGCGAGACATGGTGTGCCGCTAAATATTATTTCCGATCATGATAGTACCTTCACTTCTCATTCTTGGGAAAGCATTCAATGTGAATTGAGATCTCGTGTCACTCTCAGCACAACTTATTATCCCCAAACAGATGGTCAGAAAGAGAGAACAATCCAAACATTAGAAAATATACTGAAGGTATATGAAGCACTATATAGGCGTAAATGTCGTACTCCATTATGTTGACGTGATGTAAGACAGAAAGTCCTTGGTGGTCCTGAAATGATTCAAGACACCACTGATAAGATTCAAATTGTACGAGAAAGAATGAAAGCGGCCCAAGATCAATAAAAGTCCTATGCATAAAGGAGGAGACAACCCATAGAATTCAAGGTGGATGATTTTGTAATTCTAAAGGTATCCTCATGGAAAGGAATTATATCATTTGATAAGAAAGGAAAACTGAGTCCTAAATTTATTAGTCTTTTCAAAATCGTCTAGAGAATTGGTAAGCAAGCATACCGTTTGGAATTACCGGAAGATTTGGCAAGTATTCATGATGTGTTTCATGTGAGTTATCTGCATAAATGTTTAATCATATATGATGAAATGGTCCCTTTATCCGAGGTGAAACTGGATAACAAATTAAGATATGTAGAAGAACCTAAAGAGATTGTAAACGAAAGAATGGTTAATTTACGTAACAAAGAAGTGGAGTTGGTGCTTGTCAAGTGGAAACACCATCGAGGCCCAAATTATACTTGGGAAAATAAGAATGAGATAAGAGCGAAATATCCCCATTTGTTTAAATCGTCGTAATTTCGAGGACGAAATCCTCAAGAGGTGGTGGTATCTGTAACATACACGTTCAGTTATCGTGTTTTTTTAGTTTAAAAACGAATATTATAAAATATTATATGGTTTTGAGCATTGAGTTCTAACAAGATAGTTTTATGAGATTTGAAGTAAAGCTATGTTTAGAATCATTCGGAAAACGATGGGAAGTCTTATGAGATTCCAATTAAAAAGTCAAATATTGAAATTAACGAAAATGTAAAAATTAAGTCAGAAATAAGTAAAAAAAGTAATGTTATTAAAAGTTATAAATTATCTCGTTAGAAATATTTAGGCGAAAACCTTACTAAAATCTGAGTTATAACGAAGAAGTTATGACTTATTGAAGTTTCACGACAGAACCGACAAGACGCCATATAACGTAAAAGTGAGTTTACGATAAAATACTAGTTAGACTTAGTGATCTAAATAAAAGTCATAGTTTTTGTTAAACCGAGAAATTTCGAAAAAAGAACGTCCAAATCTAACTCCGTATGAGGAAGTTATGATTTTTCTAAGATTCGGCATAGTAGTGTGCAGCTCGAACTTCGAATTACAGATCGAGAAATTTTTAGCTAATACTAGCTAAACGAGAATCGAAGATCTCATTAATAGTAGTTAAACGGTAGAAAGATAGAAGAAAACAGATGCCAGATTAAGAAGTTATTAATTTTTAACGGACTTTTCCTGTCCCGACTTATTAAAAATATAACTTTAAAAATAAATTCAAAATTAACCGACGGAGTCTAAACGAAAGTTGTAGAGTATAATCTCGCCAACGCGTGGATATAACGAACGTCAAAAACAAAGCATGTATGCTAAAGATATGAATTTTTGTAGTTTTAAATATAAAATTCGAGACTTATCCAAAGTCATACACCCATCGTACGAGTTTACGTCCCGCGTACTCGGACTATGTCAAAAGTTGGCCACGTCGCCTCTTTCTTCAGATGGATGGCACGTATCTCACGCATCGAGGTGTCCAAGGCCCGGAAACTGAACCAGCGACACGTCTCTCAGATCGCCCCGCGTTCTCGCAAGGACGCCCAATGTACCGAACTCCCCACGTCCTAGCAGGTATGCCCAACGTACCGAGGGTCAGGCTCCTATTATAAATAGAAAGCGAAGCCCTCCGGAAAAGGTTGCTAATTTTCATTTTCCTTCACTCTAAAACGCTTCTCTAGCCACTCTAAACCACCCCAAATCCTAGGGAACTACCCTATCACACGAAACAAAGCCCCGAAGTACTAAGCATCACCTGCTTATCCCTCTCAGTGTTTAATTATTGCAGGTGATAAGCATCCAATATAGTTATGTACAGTCAGGTTCTGGAGCCGGGCAGCTTGATGACCAGACGAGGGAGTTCATCTTGTCTGAGATTACGTTTAGTATCAATAAGATAACTCATGTGATTTTTGGCTCGATCAAGGAGGGAATTCTAGAGATTCTTAATGAGAGTTGAGCGCCTTCCGCGCTGAGGTTGTGGCTTTGGTTGGGACGTGCTTTCTAACTTTCAAAGAATTCTGAACATGTGGAGCGTCGAATTATCATGGGGACAAGGGTTCCCATTGCGAGCAGTAGGTGGTTAGCAGATGTTGTAATGCTTTCCGTACCAACTGTTGTCCCGAGGGGGACAAGGTCATACTATCTTCCTGCCTCTTGAAGGATAGGGTACATGATTGGTGGGAGGAGGTAGGGCATGCTCGGGAAAAGGGTAAGGCGACCATGGATGATGTGCAGATTGTGTGGGAGTATCCGGATGTGTTTTTGGAGGATTTACTTAGGGTACCTCCGGAGAGGAAGGTGCAGTTCAGGATTGATTTGGTTTCGGGTGCGGCTTGTATAGCCAAAGCACTATATTGATTGGCTCCTCTCAAGATGTAGGAGTTGTCTACACAGCTGCAGGAGCTGTTAGACAAGGGTTTTATTAGGTAGTTGAGTTCGCCTTGGGGAGCCCCAATTATGTTTGTGAAGAAGAAGGATAGGTCTCATCAGATGTGTATCAACTACCGAGAGTTGAATAAGGTAATGGTGAAGAACCGTTATCCCCTCCCAAGAATTGATGATCTTTTCGACCAACTTCAGAGTGCATCTTGGTTCTCCAAGATTGATTTGTGATCGGGTTATCACCAGACGTGGGTCCGGGATGAGGATGTGCAGAAGACGGCTTTTCGGACTCGATATGGTCATTATGAGTCCGTGGTGATGCCATTCAGGCTCACCAATGCTCCAACCGCGTTCATGGATCTTATGAACAGCGTGTGCAGACCAATGATGGATCAGTCTGTGATAGTATTCATTGATGATATCTTGGTTTATTCCAAGACTCAGGAGCAACATGAGGAGCATTTGAGTAAGGTGTTGGAGACTTTGAGGAGGGAGAGACTCTTCATAAAGTTCTCCAAGTGTGAGTTCTCGTTGTGCAAGGTTCAGTATTTGGGGCACCTTGTCAACACTAAGTGTATTATGGTTGACCTGGCCATGGTTAAGGCGGTGATACAGTAGGAGGTTCTGAGGTCTCCATCTGAGATTCATACATTTCTTCGTTTGGCTGGTTATTATCAGAGATTCATTCAGGACTTCTCCAAGATCGTTGTTCCATTGACTCGAATGAATAAGAATTCAGTGACTTTTCGTTGGGGGCCTAAGCAGCAGGCAGCTTTCGAGACTCTCAGACAATGGTTATGTGAGGTGTCGATTCTGATCCTGTCGGAAGGTGTTAATGACTCTGTGGTTTATTGTGATGCATCGATCATAGGTTTGCGGTAGTATTGAGGCAGCGAGGTCACGTGATCGCTTATGCTTCGAGGCAGCTGAAGCCTCATGAAGCGAATTATCTGATGCAAAATTTTGAGTTGGGGGTTTTGGTTCTTGCCCTCAATATTTGGTGGCATTACCTCTATCAGGTCTGTTGTACTATTTACACAGATTACAAGAGCCTGAGGTACTTGATAGACTAGCCAAATCTGAATATGAGGCAGCGTCGATGGTTGGATGTGGTGAAGGATTATGATTATGAGATCTTGTACCACCTAGCGAAGGCCAATGTGGTGGCCAATGCTCTCAGCCGCAAGGCGTTCATGGCTCCGATCTGAGGTATATGCCTAAGGATGATAGTGATTAATCCCTTGTTGGAACGGATTCAGGAGGCACAGGTTGAGGCCATGAAGGAAGAGCCTTGAACGTGTGAGCGGATTGTGGATCAAGTTGCTTCCTTCGATTATAATAGTCGCAGACTGTTGACTTTGCATTGGAGGTTCTGGGTTCCGTATTGGGGCGGGGTGCACCAAATTCTGATGGAGGAGGCTCACAAGTCGAGATTCTCCATTCATCCTGGGGCAACAAAGATGTATAGGGATCTTCACCCTGATTACCGGTTGCCTTGCATGAAGCAGGATATAGCATGGTTTGTGGAGCGGTGCATGACTTGCAGGAAAGTTAAGGCCGAGCATCAGTGACCTCACAGCAAGATGCAACCCTTGGAGATCCCTGTGTGGAAATGGAAAGATATCACCATGGATTTTATCACGAAGCTTCTCAGGACCTCGCGCAGAGTGGATTCTATCCGGGTTATTGTGGATCGATTGAACTAGAGTGCGCATTTCATCTCGATGCAGGAGAGTATCTCTACAGAGAAGTTAGCCGAGATTTATATCTGGGAGACGATGGCACATTATAGGTGCCAGTATCAGTGGTTTCAGACTGGGATGATCGCTTTACTTCTAGATTTTTGAAGCGGTTTCATGACGAGATGGGCACCCGTCTCCATTGAAGTGCGACATTTCATCAGCAGATTGATGGTCAGAATGAGCGGAATATTCAGACTCTTGAGGATATGTTGCGTGCGTACGTGTTGGATTTTGGTGGGAGTTGGGATGCGTATCTTCCGTTAACGGAATTTTCATATAACAACAATTATCACACTAGCATCGATCGACCTCCTCTTGAGATGCTCTACGGGAGGAAATGCAGGACCCCGATTTATTGGGGCGAGGTCGGTCAGCGAGTTATGGGGAGTACCTAGGTGGTATTCAAGACTGCTGAGTTGATTCAGCTGGTTTGGAGCAGGCTTCAGACAGCTTAGATTCGGCAAAAGAGCTATGCCGACAGATGTCATTTAGACTAGGAATTGCAACGGGACGGATTCGGGGCGGGTTTCGGGTATTTTATCGGAGCGCCCCATTGGGTTTCATGTTTTCCCGTCAGGTTTCGGGTATCTTATCAGGTTTACAATAATTCATAATGAAATCATTATTCTATTTTAGGGTACCCTGATGTCTTATAAATACATGTTCTAGCATCCCTTTTAAATTAAAAGTATGATGCATCACTTTAATAATATAAACTAGACGTTATATTAAAAATTATTTGATTTAAGTTTAGCGTAATACGTCAAAACATAAAAAAAATGATCATTCACACTAGATTGTTAATAACTAAAAATATTGTCCACAATAAGTATTTTATCTTTGCACGCGTGCAATTAACACCAAAAGGTTTCGAACATTGTATATATATATATACACACACACACACACAAACAATCAGGGTGGTCCGTGTCGGGGTGAGGATAACCCACTCCCTACCACGAACCCGATAAAAAACCCAATAATGACCAGTTACCCGACCCGAAATGATCTGGTTTCGGGTTTCCCCGTCGGGTTCGAACTTTTTTGCCATCCCTAGTTCAGACTTGGAGTTTCAAGTGGGAGATATGGTTCTCGTGAAGGTTTCACCTTGGAAAGGTGTCCTCAGGTTTCGGAAACGGGGCAAGTTGGCCCTAGATATATTGGCCCCTTCAGGGTTTTGGCTCGGGTGGGCCGGGTTGCGTATCGTTTAGATCTTCCAGCCGATCTCATCCAGATTCATAACATATTTCATGTCTCTCAGTTATGGAAGTGTTTGGTGGATGATTCCGCAGTTGCACCTTTCGAGGATATTCAAGTGGATGACCGGCTGAATTATGTTCAGAGACCGGTGTCAATATTAGAACGCAAGACGCAAACCTTGAGGAACAAGGTTATAGAGCTACTGAAGCTGCAGTGGCTGCACCACAAGGGGTTAGAGTGGACTTAGGAGCCCGAGGAAGAGATGAGAGAGCATTGTCCAGAATTATTCAAGGCATCAGACTTCGAGGACGAAGTCTGATTCAAATGGGGGAGAATTGTAACACTTGGTTTCCGGTATGAACTTATTTTTTGAATTTTTTAAATTTTCTTTTTGGACTCGGCATGTTGTAGCCTCAACACGGCGTGTCGAGATGTGTTTGGCCGTGGGGTTTAATGAAGCAACATGGCGAGTTAAGGTGTCTCAACTCGACGTGTTGGCAGTTTGGAAGGAAACCCTAATTTTTAGGGTGTTGCATCATATTTAAAGGCCTTAAGTCCCTTGGTTGGCCTCCTTACCAACCTCCTCTGTCCAGAAACCCTAAAATCAATCATCATTTTCAATTGTTGAGTGTGTGAGATTGTGGAGAGCCTTGAGTGTTCAGTTTTGGTGCGTGTTGAAGGAGCTAAGGAACTAGGACTTGCTTGGTTTGAAGACCAAGTCTTGGATCCAGAGTCACTATCTCATTTCCCAAGTTTTTAGGTATCAAGTTCTCACCTTGCTTATTACTTGCTTAGATCTCTTATTGGGTTGGATTGTATGCTTTTAGCCATGGTTGGGTGGCTGATGGGGGATTAGGACGTCCCAAATGTTTGTTCTTTTAGATCGAAGATCTGCATGAACTCATTTGGCATAAAGGTGCCAAATTTATGGTCTCAAGGGCTTCATGCATTCATTAAGTCCTTCTGTTGACCTCTTTTGTGCATTGGAGCCTCTCCTAGTCATGCATGAGCATAAAGTTGGGAACTTTACGTGTCTATTCAACTTTAAGGGACCAGATCTGCATTTTGGGTTTATGTCTTTGATGATTAAGTGCTTAATGATTAATCCCTCACCCTTTTTTAGCATGGGGTTTCGGTTTTGGACCCATTTCGGTGGTTCCTAGGGGTAGAGTTGGAAATTGTACCCTTCCAGATGCCATTTTAATTGAGATTTGAGTGTTAAAGCTCTTAGATTCGATAATGTCAGCTTAATGTATTAATATGCTAGGTTACTGACGAACTCAATGTGTTTATTGTTAAACACAGCGAGTTGGCTCGGTTTTTCCTGACTTTGCAGTTAATGGAGACACATGGTGAGTTGAAGGACAATTCGGTGGGTTGGACCGTTGACCTTGACGTTTGACTTTGTCTTTGACCACGTTTGACCTATAATAGGTAATGGAGCATTTTGAGTTTTATCTAAGGTATTTTTTCTATTTAGGGGTTGGGAAGACCTGATATCCGCAGACGGAATCTATTCAAGTATCATTCGACATTCGAGGTGAGTTTCCTCACTGGGTTTAGTGAGTCAAGGGCACCAATGCCGATCCATGTTTATGCTATTTTAGTATGCTAATTGTCTTCGTGACTCTTGCATGTGTAGGTGTGTATATGCTTACCGGGCTAGGGACCAATGTCGGGCAGGGCCCGGTGACCATTTTTATGCTATGTATCTTTGTGATTATTGCATGTGTATGAGATTATTTGATACATTGGTTATATGTATGTTGGGCGGGGCCCGACCTATTTCCGAGCGGGGCTCAATGTCGGGCGGTGCCTGTTATATGATTCTTGTATGTATAGTCTGTGGTAGTTTGAGGAACTCACTAATATTTGTGCTTACGGCTTTTACTTTATGTTTCAAGTACTTCTAGTTCCAAGGGGAAGAGCTCGTGTTGACTGCATCGCCCACACCATTGGGATTCCACATATGATATTTTACTTTGATTCTATGTCATTTGATACATTGGCTTTGTTTGAAATGTATGAATGATATTACTATTTACCCTAATTTAAAAATGAAAATTTTGGGACGATATTTTTAGATGTTACGGTATGTCCCGAGGTCGTGACATGAATTATAGATTTGTTGCCGATGTAAATAGAACGAGGCATATTATGATTATTACAAAAGGAATCGAGTATACATGCATTGTTGTTCACATGGTCGGTAGCCCCCGTGTCCATAATCCATCTGCCTTGTGTTGGGTTCGAGAGAGTCATTGTACTGGATATGGATGGAAGAGAAATAGGTTGATCCATGTCACCAAGCCATGTCCAAGGAGGATGTTGGGTTGGAAATGATTAGCTTGTAATCTGATGGGCCTGAGGAGTATATCCGCTAGGTTGATAAGGCAAAGTGGACCTGCTACCAAATGTTGGATTATGTGTCTAAGCTCATAACTATAATTGGTATGTACGTTCATATCAAGCCGGACAGGAGAGACCATCTTTCAAGTTAAGAGAAGCAATTCCGCTTGAAAATAGGCACTGTAAATCAATTCAAATAGACAGGGGAGTTCCGAACCAACAGCAAGCCCTTTCTAATGTCCTAGGCGAAGGCAGTACAGGTGAAAGCCCAATAGATCCCATTTCCTATTTTTCGGTAAAAAATAAAAATGGCGGACTAGCTGATATTTATATCAGTTAATGAAAGAGCCTGATTTAGTATTTAGTTTCTATTTTTTAGTGGGAATCTTTCTAAAATAATATATTTGGCAAAACGCACTTCGTCGAGTTTCTAGTGGCTTTTTCTTGTCCTTTTTCGGACCATTCACCCTTTTCCCAACCAAGCATAGGTAGAAGCCCTCTTTCCCATACACAACGACGGTTCCACTTGACTCGATAGTAGCATGGTCTTTTTGGGTTGCCTTCACCGGCGCAACTTGACTGGGTGGATATTTGAGAAAGAGGTTATTTGTGATTTATTAATATATTATATGAATAATATATTAATTGAGAAAATCATATTATTAAATTAGTATTGATCAAGAATTAATTTAGTGATCAAAAGAGACTGATTAAATTTGGGGGGACTTATTAAGTAAATATGTAATACTTATAGTTTGGGCTAATGATCTGTGACAACCCTATTTTTCCCAAAAAGCATTGTAAACACTCGAAAGCTAAAAGGCAACGAAATTAACCTCGAAAATAAAGTGTTCAAGTATCTAAGTTGGGATACATCAAATATTAGATATCATGCCAAGGTTTCCAAGAACATAAAGAACGCTCAAAACCGGGTTATATTGAAGAAATTATAACCACTCGTATATTTACGACACGACATTAAAACATTTTTTGACATAAAAAGTAGAATCTCAATAAAATACATTTTAGCCTTAAGTATCTAAACCAAAGTCGTAGATCTGGTTGAAAGGTGAGCGTACATAAAAAGATCGCCCAAATTGGACCTCGTATGGAGAAGTTACGAATTTTCAAAGTTTCGTAACAGTAGTAGAGGGCTAAAAACTCAGATTGAAGATCGAGTGTTATTTAGCTATCGCCACCTAAACGAAAGTTGAAGATCTCCTCAGTGGTAATAAAACAATAAAAAGACAAACGAAAACCGACGTCGAATAAAGAACCTATGAATTTTTAATGAACTTTAGGAGGCCCGGCCTATTAAAAATATATCATTAAAAATAAAGTCAAAACTAGCCAACGGAGTCTAAATTAAAGTTGTAGAGCATAATCTCACCTACGCGTGGATATAAAGAATGCGAAAAACGGAGCTCATACGCGAAAGTTACGGAATTTAGAAGTCGGAAGCAGGGATTACGCCCCGCGTACTCTGGGAGTACGCCCCGCGTACTAGACCCAGAGTCGAGTCTCATCGGCCCGCCTAAGCTATGCTCGGCTAGACCCAGGAGTCCCATCGACCCGCCCAAGCTATACGGGATTGACAATCCCACACCTACGCTGTTAGCTACAGCTAGGCCGGCAGGCCTGGGGTGACAAATGTCATAACAGTTCCAACGCCTGAAGAACGTTGTTACAGGCCATCAATGTCAATAGCATGGTTATAAAACTCACATAAAAGTATAAAAACAAGTTTGATTTACGAGATTCATATATGCATTTCAGTTTTCCATTTTATCGTTAACACAAATTTTATCACTATTATTCAAATATGGAAAACACAAACGCACTCCAACACGGGAAACTTTTCAAATCATTTATAGAAAATATTGGATTTTCTGAAAACCTCATTCATCGGTTTACTATCAAAAAGGACATACTTTTCAATGCAAAACACTTATGAACTCACCAACTTAATTGTTGACACTTTTTCGAAACCACTTGTATTTCTCAGGGAATCAGTAATACAGGTAACCACCAGCTTTTGGAGAAAGGAACACTAAGGATGTTTTATTATGGAACATTTATCATCTCATTGTAATATTCTTTTGCTATTATGTATAACGCAACAACATATGTTTTCATTATATATGTGATGGTTATGTTACTTTCTTTACAATATTCAATGGTTGTGATACTACGTGAAGTCATCCACCCCCGAATGTTTCCGCCATTCTGGTTTGGGGGTGTAACAGATTGGTATCAGAGCATTGTTTATAGTGAACTATGTATATCGAACCACATACGATATACAAACTATAAATGCAAAGGGGACCAAAAACCCTCTGATGAAACATTTTCATGAACAAAATACATTCTTTTAAAGATATACATTTTTACAAGCATGCATTAATCTCGTATCATAACAAGTTTTACTAAAAAAAAAGTATTAAGGCAAGTTACGGCACTACGATTGAGCCCCGGGGTATGTAATCAGGTCGAGAATAAATATAGCCTGATCAATTATATTTATCCTGGATTTGACCAACGTACGTCGAGGAATGATCATAGTGGATAACAAGCTAAGAACTTACCAAATACAAATCAATTTAGTTTCGCCAAATTGTAATATTATAGGAGTATTATTAAAAATAGTTGTACAAATTATAGTTAAAAATAGTAAGTCGTTAAATAGAATTTTCTTTTCTTATAAAGTTCTCATACGTCTATCCTAGTACAGACAAATGGCCGGATTCCATTTACCAGGAGATCCCTACTACCCAAACCAAGGCAACGGCGGTTGGATAGAAGAAGACCCGGAGGAAGACCCAGAGGAAATCGAAGAAGAAGTCGAGGAAGAACCCGAAGGGATTATCGAGGAAGAATTCGAAGTCGAAGTCGGAGAGGAATTCGAAGTCGACGAGGAGATCATGGAAGTTTCTAGCGGAACAGACTCCGAGCCAGAAGTGTACGACCCTCCCATCCCTCATCCTCCCGAAATCAGACCATATCAACCGGGACCCATTCCCATGTGGGGAAGTCACCTCTACTACTGGAGCCGCCAGCAAGGTGTACGCCCTCCTTTCGGCATGTGCCAAGATTTTTACAATGTCAGTGAGGGAAGCTCAGCTGATCGAGCACTTCCTGTTATCGTGAACGCTATAGCTACCCAGAACTACGAGATGGACAGGCAAGCAACCAGAGTTCGCGAGGTCAATGCTGCTACCCAAGGTAACGCCGATGACATCCGTCGTCTGGAAGGACTACATGAGAATACCCAAATCTACACGGGGACACTTCAGAACCAAATGATAACGGCTCTGGCAGAAATAAGAGAGATGAAGGAACAACAAGCAGATCTTGAGAGGCAACTGATGGGAGTCAAACGGTCGGATGCCAAATCTAGCTCCAAACGTCGCAAGTAGAACTTGTTCAAGCCCTAACAATTTTGTTATAGATTAGGATTTCGGATAAAAGTTTTTCCTTTATTTCCCTTGTTTTCCCTGTTGTATCCGTAAACGGAGATCTCTAGGAGGATCAAATTTTCGCGAACAAGATATGCAATGTAACACACCTCAGGTGTGACCTATATGTATAAATATGAAGTATTTCTTACCTCTCAAAAATTTCGAGTTTTAAATTTCTATGCCTACCTTGAAACCATAAACTAAAGTCAAAACAAATTACAAGATACAACTAACACACGATTGTCAAAACATTTAGTATTCATTCTTATTTTTCTCTACCAGAACATGGCTCCTCGTAGATCAACACGCAGAAACTCAACTTCAAGACCACCTCCACCACCTCCTCCAATTATGGACACCGTTATGTTCCAGACTGCTGTAACCGCTGCTGTAACTGCAGCAATGGCACAAATGAGCAACAACGGATCGGGGGGAGGAACAAACAGTTTTACAAATGGCCAAGGTCAAAGCCGTTCAGGGGTATGCACTTACAAAGACTTCACCAACGGAAAACCTATTCCCTTTTACGGGACTGGGGGAGTATTGGCTCTATCTCAATGGATAGAGAAAACGGAAGCTGTATTCGAAATCTGTGCATGTCCTGAAGAAAGCAAAGTAAAGTTTGCCGCTTTTACTTTCTCTGAACGCGCCCTGACATGGTGGAACGGCCACGTCCAGACACTAACCCTGGTGGTGGAAAATTCCATGGGTTGGGAAAACCTGAAAAGAATGCTCATTCGAGAATACTACCCAAGAGGCGAGATTCAGAAGCTTGAACAGGAACTGTGGAACCTCTCGATGGTAGGATCGGACATAGCTGGTTACACCAACAGGTTCAGTGACTTAATAACACTTTGCCCAGGAATGTTAACCTTGGAGAGCCAAAAGGTCGAGAGATACATCTGGGGACTATCACCCCAACTTCGAGGAAGTGTGCTAGCTTCCAGACCTTTGACTTTCGCCAGCGCCAAGGAACTAGCGCAATCTCTTGTTGATCATGGTGTCTGTCAAGGAGTCGCGACTATTATGGCTGAACCAACCAAAGGGAACATCAACAATGAAATCAATGCCAACAACAACAAGAAGAAGAAACTTTGGAACAAAAGGAAGGGGCAAACTTCGCAAGAACCTTCAAAGAAGCAAATGGTTGCGGTTCATGCTGCTACTACCCCCACCACAACTCCTGCTACCTCTGCGCCAACAAAACCATATGCGGGGATTCTGCCCAAGTGCAGCAAGTGCAACTATCATCACCATGGTATTTGTCGCGAGATGCACTGCAAGAACTGCGACAGGAAAGGGCACACAGCCCGTTTCTGTAAAGCACCGGCACGACCAATCACTCAAGTTTCTGGCACTGGAGTAAGTCGGGCGTGTTATGGGTGCGGAGAGACTGGACACTTCAGGAGGGATTGTCCCAAGGAAAGGAATATTGGCGGTGTGGGGAGAGTGCTGGCAGTAGGACAGAGAGAAGCAATAGCGGACCCCACGGTGGTTACGGGTACGTTTCTACTCAACAACACTTATGCATGCATACTTTTTGACTGCAGTGCGGAGAGAAGTTTTGTGAGTCATAAATTCAAACACCTACTTAATCAAAAACCCCAACCACTCAATAAAATATTCATTGTAGAAATGGCAAACGGTAAAACAGAACACGCAAACGATTTGTACGTAGGGTGCACACTAAATTTAGACGAGCGTTTGTTTCGAGTCGATCTTATGCCCATTTCCATAAGAAGTTTCGATGTCATCATCGGTATGGACTGGTTGAGCCTTCATCATGCCGATATCCTTTGCCACGAAAGGGCTGTTCGCCTAAACCTGCCAAACGGCGAAACTCTGGTCATTTATGGCGACAAACCTAGTTCAAATTTACAAATCATTTCCTGTATTAAAGCACAAAAATATCTTCGTAAGGAATATCATGCCTTTCTAGCCCACGTAGTAGACAAGAAACGAGAATCGAAAAACATTAAAGATATTCCGGAAGTCTGCAACTTCCCGGATATTTTCCCAGAAGATCTTCCAGGAATCCCACCGGAACCTCACGTCGAGTTCAGAATCGACTTAATCCCCGGGGCTACCCCTGTAGCAAAGTCGCCATACCGTTTAGCCCCAGCCGAGATGCAGGAACTATCCAGTCAATTAAACGAGCTGTTGAGCAAGGAATTCATCAGACCGAGCTTCTCACCATGGGGAGCGCCAGTCCTATTTGTGAAGAAGAAGGACGGATCCTTTCGCATGTGCATCGATTATCGGGAACTAAACAAACTCACGATCAAGAACCGATATCCCTTACCGCGCATAGACGATCTATTCGACCAACTTCAGGGAGCAAGCTACTTCTCAAAGATCGATCTAAGATCTGGTTATCACCAACTGCGAGTACTGGAAGGAGACATCCCCAAAACGGCTTTCCGAACACGTTATGGTCACTACGAATTTGTAGTAATGCCCTTCGGATTGACGAATGCTCCAGCAGTGTTCATGGACTTAATGAACCGAGTATGTCGTCCCTTCCTGGATAAATTCGTGATCGTATTCATAGATGATATACTCATCTATTCAAGAAGCCAGGAAGAACACAGCAAACATCTCCGCCAAGTACTGGAAACATTAAGGGCAGAGAAACTTTACACAAAATTTTCCAAGTGTGAATTTTGGATTCGGGAAGTGGATTTCCTGGGACATGTTGTAAGCAAAGAAGGAATACACGTGGACCCTTCCAAGATAAAGGCAATAGATAATTGGACTACTCCAAGAACCCCTACAGAAATCCGACAATTTTTGGGACTCGCCGGGTATTACCGAAGATTCATACCGAACTTTTCAAAGATTGCCAAGCCACTTACCACCCTAACCCAGAAGAATGTGACCTTCGACTGGGGAGAAAAACAAGACAGCACATTTCGGACACTAAAGCGAGCCTTATGTAGTGTGCCCATCCTAACCTTGCCAGAGGGAATGGAGGACTTCGTGGTCTATTGTGATGCATCAAACCAAGGACTTGGGTGTGCCTTAATGCAAAGAGGGAAGGTCATCGCCTACGCCTCAAGGCAACTAAAGACGCACGAAGCGAACTACACAACGCATGATCTTGAGCTAGGAGCAGTCGTCTTCGCTCTGAAGATATGGAGACACTATCTCTACGGCACAAAATGTACCATCTTCACTGATCATAAAAGCCTCCAACATATCCTCAATCAGAAGGAACTCAACATGAGACAAAGACGATGGGTAGAACTACTTAGTGATTATGAATGCGAAATTCGATATCACCCCGGAAAGGCTAATGTAGTGGCTGATGCACTCAGTCGGAAGGAATACTCGGGTCGCCGAGTGAAATCCCTAACTATGACAATCCATTCACACCTGTTCACGCAAATCAAGGAAGCCCAAATAGAAGCCTTGAAATCCGAAAATGTGACAGGAGAAGCCCTAAGGGGAATGGATAAGAACCTTGAGACCAAGAACAACGGAATTCGTTATTTCATGGATCGAATTTGGATACCGAAGTTTGGTGGATTCAGAGAAATCGTTATGGACGAAGCCCATAAAACACGATACTCCATACATCCCGGCTCCGATAAGATGTATCTCGATCTCAAGAAGTTGTACTGGTGGCAAAACATGAAAGCCGAAATTGCTACCTACGTGAGCAAATGCCTGACATGTGCCAAAGTCAAGGTGGAATATCAGAAGACTTCGGGTTTATTACAACAACCAGAAATACCCGAATGGAAGTGGGAGCGGATAACCATGGATTTCATAACAAAGTTACCCAAGACAACAAGCGGACTCGACACCATTTGGGTAATTGTCGACAGGTTAACTAAGTCAGCACATTTCCTACCGATCAAAGAGACGAATAAATTGGAGAAGTTAACAAGGACATACCTCAGAGAAATTGTACGACTGCATGGTGTGCCCATATCCATTATCTCGGACCGAGATAGTAGATTCACCTCAAGGTTCTGGCAGTCACTACAAAAAGCTTTAGGGACAAGACTAGACATGAGTACCGCTTATCACCCACAAACCGACGGCCAGAGCGAGAGAACTATACAAACCCTAGAAGACATGCTGAGAGCTTGCGTAATCGATTTTGGCAAAGCATGGGACACACATCTACCATTGGTCGAGTTCTCGTACAATAATAGCTACCACACCAGTATCAAGGCTGCCCCGTTCGAAACCCTCTATGGCCGCAAATGCAGGTCACCTTTGTGCTGGGCCGAAGTGGGGGACACGCAACTAGCAAAAGGACAAGCAATTGACAACACGCTCACTAGACCAGAAATCATAAGGGAGACTACGGAGAAGATTGTTCAAATCCGAGAACGTCTAAAAGCATCAAGAGATAGACAAAAGAGTTACGCAGATAAGAGACGCAAACCCTTGGAATTCCAAGTTGGAGACCGTGTCCTACTCAAAGTCTCACCTTGGAAAGGTTTAATACGCTTCGGAAAACGTGGAAAACTGAACCCTAGATACATCGGACCATTCGAGATCCTTGCCAGGATCGGTCCAGTGGCCTACAAACTTAGACTACCTCAGGAGCTCCACAACGTACACCCTACCTTTCACATATCGAATCTGAAGAAGTGCTTATTCGACGAGACCCTTGTCGTCCCTCTAGACGAAATTGCAATAAATGAAAACCTCCAATTTGTGGAGGAACCAGTAAAGATCATGGATCGGGAAATCAAAAGGACTAAACAAAGCCGCATACCCATTGTAAAGGTCCGCTGGAACGCCAAGCGAGGACCTGAATACACCTGGGAACGCGAGGATCAGATGAAACAAAAGTACCCGCATCTTTTTCCTAAAACTGTAAACTCTATCTTAGATTAAATTTCGGGACGAAATTCCCTTAACAGGGGGATGATGTGGCAACCCTATTTTTCCCAAAAAGCATTGTAAACACTCGAAAGCTAAAAAGCAACGAAATTAACCTCGAAAATAAAGTGTTCAAGTATCTAAGTTGGGATACATCAAATATTAGATATCATGCCAAGGTTTCCAAGAACATAAAGAGCGCTCAAAACCGGGTTATATTGAAGAAATTATAACCACTCGTATATTTACGAGACGACGTTAAAACATTTTTTGACATAAAAAGTAGAATCTCAATAAAATACATTTTAGCCTTAAGTATCTAAACCAAAGTCGTAGATCTCGTTGAAAGGTGAGCGTACATAAAAAGATCGCCCAAATTGGACCTCGTATGGAGAAGTTACAAATTTTCAAAGTTTCGTAACAGTAGTAGAGGGCTAAAAACTCAGATTGAAGATCGAGTGTTATTTAGCTATCACCACCTAAACGAAAGTTGAAGATCTCCTCAGTGGTAATAAAACAATAAAAAGACAAACGAAAACCGACGTCGAATAAAGAACCTATGAATTTTTAATGAACTTTAGGAGGCCCGGCCTATTAAAAATATATCATTAAAAATAAAGTCAAAACTAGCCGACGGAGTCTAAATTAAAGTTGTAGAGCATAATCTCACCTACGCGTGGATATAAAGAACGCGAAAAACGGAGCTCATACGCGAAAGTTACGGAATTTAGAAGTCGGAAGCAGGGATTACGCCCCGCGTACTCTGGGAGTACGCCCCGCGTACTAGACCCAGAGTCGAGTCTCATCGGCCCGCCCAAGCTATGCTCGGCTAGACCCAGGAGTCCCATCGACCCGCCCAAGCTACGCTAGCTAGACCCGAGTCGTAAGCCATGACGCCATTTTACGCCCCGCGTACTCCGGAAGTACGCGTCGCGTACGAGGATTTCCAGCCCTATAAATAGAAAGCATAAGCTTCGAGTTTAGGCACACCTTCACCATTTCTCAGCCATTCTCCCAGCTCCAGAGACCATTTTCTTACCTTGGTTTCCGCACTCGAGCCCCCGACGAAAGATTTACGCTGCAGAGACCCCCGGAGAGCCCGACGACGCAACCATCCGCGGTCGAAGTTCTGCTCAACTCTAGCCTCTCTCTTCAAAACTTAACGAGTGAGTTCATACCCCTACTTTTCAATTCTTTTCATGTTTTAGGGGGGGAATACAAGTACATTACAAATCAAAGTATCATTTTTATAATATCGTTCTTATAAGGTTTTGATACAAAAATAACCTTATGTTTAAAGGGCTATTATATCACCAAGTTGTTATTACCAAATGGGAAATGCTTTTGAGAAACTTTAATGAGTGTAGTATTCAAGTGATTCATACGTTTTACATATACATCTCGACAAATGAAATGCTTTCAAAAGAAGTAAAGTCTTTATTATCGTAAATCTGTTTATACCTAGTAATGTGAGACAACTTCACGTACGTTCGAGTATGCGTTATTAAGTCCTGTATTATATACCATAATCCCTTGTAGGGGGAGCGTGATACTTGTGTATAGATCTATACGGGATTGACAATCCCACACCTACGCTGTTAGCTACAGCTAGGCCGGCAGGCCTGGGGTGACAAATGTCATAACAGTTCCAACTCCTGAAGAACGTTGTTACAGGCCATCAATGTCAATAGCATGGTTATAAAACTCACATAAAAGTATAAAAACAAGTTTGATTTACGAGATTCATATATGCATTTCAGTTTTCCATTTTATCGTTAACACAAATTTTATCACTATTATTCAAGTATGGAAAACACAAACGCACTCCAACACGGGAAACTTTTCAAATCATTTATAGAAAATATTGGATTTTCTGAAAACCTCATTCATCGGTTTACTATCAAAAAGGACATACTTTTCAATGCAAAACACTTATGAACTCACCAACTTAATTGTTGACACTTTTTCGAAACCACTTGTATTTCTCAGGGAATCAGTAATACAGGTAACCACCAGCTTTTGGAGAAAGGAACACTAAGGATGTTTTATTATGGAACATTTATCATCTCATTGTAATATTCTTTTGCTATTATGTATAACGCAACAACATACGTTTTCATTATATATGTGATGGTTATGTTACTTTCTTTACAATATTCAATGGTTGTGATACTACGTGAAGTCATCCACCCCCGAATGTTTCCGCCATTCTGGTTTGGGGGTGTGACATGATCCATGTTGATTAGGGATGGGTTAAACCTATATGAGAGTCCATGAAGGTTTAATCCAAAGGGCCTAAGAAATAAGAAAATTCATGGTGAATTAGGTTTGCATGGAAGAAACCCTAGCAATGTCACATTATAAAAGTAACCCCTTAACACCTAAAATCGGATAAGGCATCCTAAAGGAGAATCATAACCGATTTTGTGCTTCCTAGCCTCTCTCTCATAAGCCTCCTCTTGCTTTTGTTGTTTGTGACACATTAGAGGCATCACATTTGAGGTGCTAAGCTTTTGAAAGGCCAAGAATTATAAGCTACAAATAAGAGGTATTCTTCTAACTAGTTTTTTATGTTGTACATCTCCAATTGCATGCTAGTTAGGGTATATGCTTTGGAAAATGAAATTGCATGTATAATTAGAGAAAACTTAGACCCAAGTATCTAGGGTTGTATGTGCACCATAGGAGTGTTATAGTACTTAAAACCCAACAATGGTATCAGAGCCTAGGGTGTTTTATGTTATATTGATGCATTGGCTGTTTTTCAAAGCTGAAAAAGTCACATTTCTGGCCTCTGAATGATGGACTTGACGAGTCCAATTATCTTACTCCACGAGTTCACTCATAGATTGACAACTGGACGAGTTCAGTTCATGCACTCGACGAGTAGGATATTCTGCTTGCAGATTTTCGAGTTTTTTGGCCATAATTGGATTAGGTTCATTAACACAAAATATTTGTATCATAAAATTCGTTTTTTATATGGTGATGATTATCCTCAGCCAATTAAAATACAGTTATCAAATTTTAAGATAATAAGTTTATTATTTGTATTATTTTATTTTAATTGCCTTGCTATGTGAGTTAAATTAGGTCAATTTGGTAAATAATAAATTATATGATAATTTTCTTCGCTAAATTTGATCTAAAGGTTTCTTGAAGAGTTTCATAACTTGTCCTCAAGTTATGAAATATGAAAAGTCTCATTCATGAAACACTAACTCCTTAAGTTATAGAATTCAATAGGTTTTGAAGAGTTTCAAAACTTGCCCTCAAGTTTTGGAATTTGAAAAGTCTCATTTATGAAATATTAAAATTCCAAACCGTAGAATATATATATATATATATATATATATATATATATATATATATATACACACACACACACACACACACAAAAGACAAGTCAGTCTTACCGTTAGTAAGTGTCATTCATGAAGTCGGTCTATAAGCGGGATATAAGGAAACTGCCTATAAAACGGTGGTTGAATGGGTGTCCACTCTCACCCACCGCTTCCTTGACTGGTGGTGGGTCGTTAGCCGAACGGGTAGGATAGGATATTAGTTCTCGTTAAAAAATACAATGATAATTATAAAGTAACTAAATGTTTTATAAATTCCCAATCTTAGTTATTTTAGGAAAAATATGAAAATGGTGCTCTTCCATGAAATTGCACTTTGCACCTTACCAAGTCGTTAGTGGAGCGTGTATGGTTAACCGACACACTAATTTGTGACCAGCAAGGGTGACAAATGGTAGCTTGATGTTTGTCATAGATCAATGGAGCATGTGTGGTTAACCGACACATTGATTAGGTGATAAATGACATCAAGAGTACCATGCACATTTACATGGTTATTCACACTTCGTTTGTGATCCTCGGTATCCCAGTCAGAAATTTGAAGGGCACAATCCAGATTTAAACATGTGATTGAAAAGTTCAATGAATCTCAAAAGAATCTAGGAAATTCAATTCATTTAAAACTTAATACTCTTTTTCGTTTTACATGGTGGAAATTGGTAAATCGTCATTTACGTACCTCCAAATATTCTGCAATTGGATTACACCATCCCTATTCCGAATTGTGAAATATGGTGGTCCTCGCCTTAATATTTCATTTGGGTGTTATGTTAAGGATTCTTATCTAATCAAAACTTTGTCTTTCTTTTCAGATGTCTTCCAACACCGCTTCTGGCTCCAACCCCTTCGGCTCTTTCTCCCTCATGAACTTGTTTGGGAGGGTAATTTTTGATGGATCGAATTTCAATGACTAGATTTGGAACATTCGGATGGTAACTCATTACAAAGACAAGGAATATGTCCTCGATAAAGAGCTTAAGGATGTGGATGAAGCAACTACTACTCCTTAAGAGGTCGCTAAATATAGAGATCATGAAAAGGACGCGACAAAGGTGTAGCGTGTCATGCTTGCCACTATGAAAGCTCAACTCCAAAAGTCCTATGAGGACTACTATTCTTTCAAGGTATACCAATACTTGATGGAAAGGTACAATCAAAGTGCTAGACAAGAAAGGTATGAAATCATTTTCTCCATGATAACAAAAAAAATGAAGGATGGAGAGTCTATCACGACCCATTTGCAAAAGATGCAAAGGTCTGTGGACCGCTTGCTGAAGTTGAATGTCAACTTCGATGAAAAGTTGGCTATTGACATTATCCTACACTCTTTGCCTTCTTGTTATGATCAGTTCTGTATGACTTATCATATGAACAAGGAGGAAGTCACTATTAGCAAGCTCCAAGGCATACTATGAACTGCTGAAAGTAGTTTGAAAGGCAAATCTGTTGTTCCCACTCCTACCACTATTGCTGCCCATGTCCTGGAAGTTGGACATGGTAAAGGGAAAAAAAGGAAAGCTCCTTCAAAGAATCACAAGGTAAAGTCTCATGATGGATTCTCTTCTAGTGGGTCGAAAGGTGGTTTTGCTGCTTCCTCTTCGAATCCAAAAGAAGCAGAATGCTTCTACTGTCATGACAAAGGGCACTAGAAATGAAGTTGCCCCAAATACTTGGAAGACATCAAGGATGGTAAGATAAAGCCCACCTTCGTAGGTATTTATACTATTCATTCTAATAACTCATCACATGCTAATTCTTGGGTCCTGGATACATGATGTGGTTTTCACATTTGTTCTGATTTATAGGGTCTAAAAAGAAGTAGGGATGTGGAGCATGGGAAGATAAATCTGATCATGGGGAATAGCAAAGTGTTGCCTTTCACCAAGATTGGAGTTTATTATTTATTGCTTAGTAGTGGGTTAGAATTAGATTTGAATAATTGTTGCTACTCGTCCGATATGGCGAGAAACATTATTTCCTTTCATGGTTTGTAGAAACAAGGTTTTATATTTTCATTTAATAATGAAATTGGTTCTATTAATGCTTTATATAATGGTAAATTTTATTTTGAAGCATTGCCTTGTAATGGTGTATATGAAACTGTGATGGTTGTTGACAACTTAGTGAATAATGTATTGCATATTGATTCGTCTAAAGGTTTGGATAAGGCATGCTTGTGGCATTGTCGTCTTGGACATGTCAACAAGAAGTGCATAGCCCAAATCCAAAAGGATGGAGTGTTAGAGTCATTTGACTTAAATTCAGTTGACACATGCAAATCTTGTCAGCTTGGAAAGGTGACCAAGTCACCTTTCACTGGTACTTGTGAAAGAGGTGAGGGTTTGTTGGATCTGATACACACCGATGTGTGAGGACCCTTCAAATCCACCTTAAGGGATGCTAACCACTTATGTGTGACTTTTACAAATGATTACAACAGATATGGGTATATCTACTTAATCAAGCATAAGTCAGAAACCTTTCAAAAGTTCAAAGAGTTTAAACGAGAAGTGGAGAATCGGTTGGGTAGGAAGATAAAGATGTTTCGATCCGATCGAGGTGGTGAGTATCTTAGTATCGAGTTTCATGACTATCTTAAGGAATGTGGAATTGTTTCACAATTGACGCCACCTAGGACACCACAGCTTAATGGTGTGGCTGAGAGGCGCAATTGAACCTTGTTGGACATGGTTCATTCCATGAAGAGTCAAGCTTCGTTACCTATCTCATTCTGGGGGTACACCTTAGAGACTGCCGCTCATATCCTTAATTTAGACCCAACTAAGAAATTTGACAAAACACCTCAGGAGATGTAGACAGGGAAGGTTCCCTTGTTAGCACATATCATGGTTTGGGGTTACGAGGATTTTGTAAGACGAGAGACTCATGACAAGCTCTAACCTCACAGTGAGCGTTGTATTTTGATCGGCTACCCATAGAAATCCTTTTGATATCTCTTCTATAGACCGAGTGACAATGTAGTCTTCATTGTGAGGAGAGGGGTTTTCAAAGAGAGAGAACTCATATGCCAAGAGGATTGTGAGAGGAAAATTGAGCTTGAAGAGCTTCAAGATTTAAGTGATGAAGGAACCTCAAACACTAGCGCTTAACCTGAGGAGGAAACTCTTGTTGAACTAGTTGACGAGTCCATACTTCTGAGACGTTCCATGAAAGTTAGTGTTCCACCTGTGTTATATGGTTTTCATATAACAGCTGAAGGTGATACGTTTATCAGTGATAGTACATTGATAAATTTGGATGGACCAAATAACTACAAGGAAGCCATGGCAGGCCCCGAGTCTGCAAAATGGAAAGAGGTGATGGACAGCGAGATTCAGTCCATGTATGACAATAAAGTTTGCAACTTGGTTGACAATGTACCTGGTCGTAAGATAGTCGGGTGAAAATGGATCTTCAAGAAGAAGACCAAAATGGATGGGAAAGTATACACATATAAGGCATGATTGGTTACGAAGGGCTTTACTCAAACTCATGGAGTTAACTATGACGAGACCTTATCACGAATAGTGAAGATTAAATCTATAAGGTTTATGCTGGCCATAACTGCATTTCATGATTATGAAATATGGCAAATGGATGTCAAAACCGCTTTACTTAATGGGAAGTTGGCTGAAGATGATTACATGAGTCAGCCAGAGGGTTTTGTCGATGCAAAGTACCCTAATAGAGTGTGTAAGCTTGAGAAATCCATTTATGGATTAAAACAAGAATCTCGCAGATGGACTCTTTGTTTTGATGAGAAATTCAAAGAGTTTGGTTTTTCGAGAAGCGAGGATGAGTCCTGTGTATATGTCAAAGCTAGTGGGAGTATAGTTTGCTTTCTTGTATTGTATGTAGATGACATACTGCTCATAGGAAATGACATCCCAACTTTGCAGGATGTTAAGTCTTGGCTTGGGAAGTATTTCGTTATGAAGGACCTTGGGGAAGATGCTTACATTCTAGTGTTGAAACGTTTCAGCATGGAGAATTCCAGGAAAGGAGAATTGCCTATCTAGAGTAATACCAAACTGAGTAAGATTCAGATCCTGAGTACTAATGCTAAAATAGCAAAAATGAGTTGAATACCATATGTTTCCGTATTTGGCTCAGTCTTGTGTGCTATGACATGTACTCGCCATGATGTGGCCTTTGCTTTGAGCATTGTCAGCAGATATCAGGGGAATCCTGGTAGAGCTCACCAGACTGCGGTAAAGAACATTCTTAAGTACCGGCGAAGGACTAAGGACTGGGTCTTTACTCTCGGTGGGAGTGACTTGAGAGTGACAGGGTATAGTGACGCTAGCGTTCAGACCGACAAAGATAATTTCCGCTCTCAGTCGGGCTGGGTATTTACCCTAAATGGAGGAGCATTGACAAGGAAAAGTTCCAAACAAGATACTGTAGCTGATTCAACATGTGAATCAGAATACGTAGCACCAAGCAAAGCGTCGAAGGAGTGAATATGGCTGAAGAACTTCATTGGAGACCTTGGGATCGTATCAGCTATAAAGGAGCCTATGGGAGATTTTCTGTGATAACGAGGATGCGGTCGCCTTAACCAAGGAACCAAGGGATCACAGCAGATCCAAGCACATCGACAGAAAATATCATTTCATAAGACATCGAGTAAAAGAAGGACTCCTCGTAGTGAAGAGGGTATCTTCAGAGGAGAAACCAACAGATCCCCTTACGAAGGGACTGATTAGGGTTAAGCACTTGCAACATGTAGGAGTATCTGGCTGAAAGTCGATATTAGTTTTCATTATTAGATAGATATTTAGAAACTTTTAATAGGTAAAATGTAACTGACATTTGATGATTGAATAAAAGGAGTCTTATTTATAAGTAAAGTTAATATCTGTTGGATAAGGTGTCTAAGTCCATAACTTATTTGGTACATACTTGACCCGGCCCGGCATGGTCCATTTGGGTTGCACTTCACCCAAATGATTTATGGATAATTTTATGAGAATTGTATACTTACGATTTATTAATATATTATAAGTTATAATATATTAATATGAAGTCATGTTATTTAATTAGTTTTAGTCTTAAATTAATTATGAATTAATTTAGAGATTAAAAAGAAGACTGATTAAATTATGAGCTATTATATTTTATATAGTGTGGGCTAATACTCATTTGTTAATGGGCTAAGCTAATATGAAAGTCCATGGATGATCCATGGAGCTTTTAACCCATGGATCCTTGGAAAGGAAAAGACATGGGTTATTAGGGTTTCACCTTAACCATGCACACTATATAAAGAAGCATTTGATGCAAGAAATGTGACACTACTAGTGTGAGACTTAGTGGTGGCCGATTCTACAAGAAAGTATACTACTCTCTCAAATTTTTCCAAGAGTTTGTGGTGATTTGTGATTCCATTTGAAGCATTCACACTATTGGTGCTTGGCCCTCAAACTCCTTAGGAATCAAACTCATCATCAAAAGGTATGTAATCTCATCTAATTCTTTTATGTTTAAAAGTACCCCATGCCATGTTAGATAGGTTATGAACCTTGGAAAAATTATTATTTTGCATGTATTTAGATGAACATAGATCCAAGGTTTATTAGGGTTGCATGCACACTTAGGAAGTGTTAAATTGCTCAAAACCCAACAGTGGTATCAGAGCCTAGGCTTGCTTGTTTGATACTTGATGCAAAATAGTGAAAAAGTCAAAATTTTTGCTGTCTGCATTATGGACTCGCCGAGTCCATGGGGGGACTCGCCGAGTCCAAGGCAAAATTCATCCTACTCGCCGAGTAGGTTCGTGCACTCGGCGAGTAGAAGGTTTAGAATGCAGATTTTCGAGTTTTGCTGTTGGAAATGGACTAGAAACTTTATCCTAAATTGTTTTGATGTTTTAAAACTTATTTTAGTTGGTGTAATGGTTGTTCTAATCCATTTACAATAGCATATATCAAAATTTCTTGCTTTGTATGTCTTCATATAATTGATAATCATGTTCATGTTCTTATGAATTTAGAAGATGATAGTAATTATTTGCTGAATTGTTTAGGATTAATTCTCGATCATTTATGTGTTTTAATGGAGTCCATAATTTGTCCTCAAGTTATGGATATCCAAAGGTCACTTTTCTTTAACACACATTAAAAACACATAAGTTACATAAAATGAAGAGTCTTCATTTTATGAACCTTTAATTCATAAGTTATGAAATGAAAAGTTTTGAAGAGTTACAAAACTTGCCCTCAAGTTTTGGAATTTGGAAAAGTTTCACACACTTTAATAAACTTTAATTCCAACACTTAGAATTTTAAAAGTTAAAATTCAACACTTATACTATTTATAACATTAATGGTTAATTATATATATATATATATATATATATATATATATATATATATATATATATATATATATATATATATATATATATATGTATAAGAACAAGTCGTTTTACCGTTAGTAGGCCTCATTCACGAAGCCGGTCTATAAGGTGGGTATAAGGTTGTTGCCTATAAAATGGCGACTTAATGGGTGTCCACTCTCACCTACCGCTTGCTTGACTGGTGGAGGGTCGTTAGCCGAACGGGTAGGACAATGACTTTAAATTCTCATTAAAAGTATAATGATTATTATAAAGTAACTAAATGTTTTTATTTAATTCCCAATCTTAGTTACTTTAGGAAAAATGTGAATTTGGTGCTAGCCCATGGAATTCACACTTTGTACCTTACCAAGTCGTTGGTGGAGCGGGTGTGGTTAACCGGCACACTAACTTGGACTAGTAAGGATCACGAAGGGTGACTTAATGTTTGTCATAGATCAATGGAGCGTGTGTGGTTAACTGGCATATTGATTGGGTGATAATACTAAGGGTACCAAGTGAATTGGTATGGTTATTCACACCTTGTTTTGTGATCCTCGGCATCCCAGTCACAAAATTTGAGAGGGCACACTCAAGATGGAAACATGCCATTGAAGTGTTCAATGAATCTCAAAAGATCTAGGAATTTCAAATCCAATTAAAACCTAATAAATTATTTCGTTTTTCATGGTGGAAATTGGTGAATCGTCATTCGCCTACCTTCAAATATTTTATAGCTTGGATTACGGCATCCCTCTTCCAAATTCTAAATTATTGTGTTGGGTCCTAGCCTTAATATTTCATATTGGGTGTTATATTAAGGACTTTGAATCAACTAACTTGATTTTCTCCCATTATAGATGTCTGGTTCAGACAACTATGTTCTTCCCAAATCTCTTGAAGATGGTGTCCCTCAACATCATGCTTCACTTCCTCCACCTCCTCCAATTGTTCTCCCTCACCCACAAGTTCTTGAAAAGTTTAAAGTCACTCAATCCCTATTGGCAAGCATAGTCTATGTGTGCTCACATCTTTGAGATAAAGTCACATGTTGACAAGCCGGGAGAGTTGGGTGTCAAAGTCTTGTGAAAGTTGGATGTTTAATCACCTTCTTAGTAACATAGTGAGTCCCTTTGGGACTTCTATGAGACAGACTATGACATGACCCTTAATGGTCTTATCTATTTGCTTTGTGCTGCGGAATCAGCAATGATTTGGAACACTAGTAAAGCAAATTTTATTAGAAGATCAACTTCCCAAAGCTTAAATGGATATTGGCAATGGTAGCATTGGATATCTAGAAAAGCATTTCTCTTCCCAATGGAAAGGGATCGGCCACAATCAACTCGGTTGACCAAATGGTAAAGAGAAAGGCTAAGTCTGAGATAGTCTCATGTGCCATTACCAAAGGGTCTATATGTTTTATTGCCAAAGGGAGGGACACTGATTGCGAAGCTGCCCTATTCACCTGAAAGATCATAAGATTGATCAAGTCAAAAAGTTTGACTTTACTTCGGGTAAAGTCCACTGTCTAACTCTATTAAGTTTCTATTTGGAGATTCTTATTACATAATGTGAATGGGTCACATGTTGATGTTTTAAGAATCAAAGAAAATATAGGAAACTTAAAATAAGTATATGTTGATTCTGATTGCGAAGGTGGGTTTTCGATTGCATGGTTCGGCAATCAGAATTTTGAGTTGTTGCTTAAGAGTTATAATATATATTTCTTATGAATAGATAACAACAAGGTTTTCATGTGGATTGTAAGGATAAGTTTTTCCGCAAAGTTTTAAAATAAAAGAAAAAAAAAGGGTTTTAATTTTATTTATTTTAAAAATATCCTTACAATGGCATCTGTGGAAAATTGTTGCTTATATGTTTCCAGTAATAGCAATATTGGAAAATGGATTTGATTCTTTCATTTGTGGTAGTGTCTGAATTTACCAAATGAAGAAAGTTTTTCATCACCCAAGTTTCAATTGAACAGAAACTTGGAATCATACAAGTTGTATTGTATGATGAATGAGAATTTTCATCTTTGAAAATTAAGACTATTTCTTTGATCACATGTATATGTGAGTCAATTGAAGGACTGATGAATTAGGTACACTGGGTGTGCGCTGGTCAAGGTCCACCACAAAGATTGATTTGTCATGATTTACTAAATATTAGTAAATATGATTATACTTATAAGGTTAAGTATAATTCTGTAACATTGGAAAGGTTACAATGTATGACAAAACAAATGAGAAGAATCAAATTAGGCAGAAAGATAAAAGTTTTCTCAAATCTGAAAGGATGGGAGAGTACTTTAGTATCGTATTTCATGATCATCTTAATGATTATGAAACCATATCACAAATTCATACTCTAAGGGCGTCTTAGTGCATTGTTATGGCTAAGAAGAGAGGTCATGAATTGTTGGATTGGTTAAGATCGAGAAGATGAGTCATACTTCGTTCCAAAACAACTCTTAGAGTCATACTCCAAGATTGTAACATTGAGTGACATAAAGTAAGGTTTAAAACACTTATCAAATGTAGTGTAAAATGTTTCTACCCTTGTACATTTGAGATTGGTAAGTTGTGATGTCTTGGATGAGACAAAGACCAACTAAGACCAATTGTGTGAAGTGTTAGTCTTGATAAGAATCCGCACTATCCCTTGAATATTTGTTTTGTCAAGGAATGGTTCTTGACTGGGGAAACTTATATGTCAAGGCGACAGTGGGAGCCTTAAAGATCCTGAAAGAGTTTCAAGATTTAATCAAGAGTAAAACGTGTAATTTGTCACTAGCACACAACTTAAGGTTTGCAACCTATCGTGTTGACATAATTCTTGTTTTTGTACCTACTTCAAATAAGTTGAATTTGCATGTGAGTTATCAGAGTTCAACTTGGAAGCATTAGTGGGCCTTGTGCTACCAAGGTGACAAGAAACTAAGATTGAACAAGTTTAATCCATATAAGGATGAATTTGTCACTAACCTTATCTTGTGATTATGGTTTTGACAAATTCACATGGATAGGAACTCATATACTATAAAATCTAAGTGTCATAAGGTTTCTCTCCGATTCATGAAAATGATGGTGAGGAAACGCTTTCACTAAGTAGATTTTACGTAGATATCAATTGTGTTATTTGCATTTTCAAAAGTCGTTAGTGGAGCGTGTGTGGTTAACCGGCACACTAACATGGACTTGTGAGAAATGGCAAAGGTCTAAGAAATTGAGACTATGATTACGGCATCCCTTTTCATAGTTCTTGAAATTTCTTAGACACACATGTGAGCTATCTAAGAAAGGGTGTATGAATCTAAATTTCAGAACTCCAGCAGATTTCTGGAAATATGTCAGAGCTAGTGGGAGCATAAGTGTTATGCTGATAATCATCATGTTAGTGGGAGCATGATAATTATGATTAGTATTGCAAGCTAGCAATGTTAATTATAGAAAAACAAAAGTTTCAATTCATGAAGTTGCAGGGGTTGAAAAGTTGTTTTGCTATAATTAAGGGAGAGGAAATTATACTTCATTTCAATTCTAGAAGCTTAGATTGAGATTTTAATCATCTTTAGTCAAGGACATATATATGAATTTTATGTATGAATGGTTCGACTTAAGGAAATTCTATATATATTGCGTTCTCAAAATTCAATTATGACTAAGGCATCCCTCTTCATAGTTAAATTTTGAAAACATGGCAAATAAAAAATATTGTAGCAAAAGACTGGTCTAGTATCATGTCTTTATGTCAAACATCATGAATCGTGTCCAATATGCTTCGGACATAGGATCGATTGCATGTGCTATAATATTCATCTTATCTAAATTTTCCAAATGCTTAAGGCATTAAGAAGGGAAAAGTCTAGAACTGGATATGACTAAAGTGATTAAGCAATTGTCGAGGACAAATCTGAGGTTCGCCAAATATTGGTTGCTCAGGGAAAGTTGGAAGTATGATGTAAGTTGTCGGAAAGGACCGTATTGACATGTTCTGAAAAGAAGTAACTCTTGTTCGGAAGTGATAGTCAAAATGGGACTATGGAAATGTCTCCATAGGTGGAAGTTATTCAATCTATGTAAGATTAGAAAACCTTAATGCAAGAAGGATGTTCAAAGCAATGTACTTTGAATATGAGACTTCTGTTCCATAGAAGTTGACCTTCTTTGGAATACTCTGTAATGACTGGTGACAAGGTTTTGGTGACTTTGCGCATAATCATTACAAGAGGAACATTGCATAAAAGTTTAAAATCTAACAGATTTTTGGTAAATGATAGGAATCAGGGATTCTCACATTTACAATAAGGATTTGGGATTGTGAAATGAGTATCATTAGAATCATGTTCAATTGATCTACATCACAATGAAAGGATCATAGACAAACATAGTGTGCATACTTGGAGTATGGCATAACTATTGTTTAGAAAAACAAAGTGTACATGCTAGGAGCATGGGACGACTGTTGTTTTTATTCAAGTCTTAAGTTGATTGTTTGAAACATTATACAATGAATAATGTGTAATCAATATTGTGATAAATTAAAGGTGGTTCTATTTATATTCAAAAGGGTTCTGAGACCATATTAGATTCGATTATTATTGTGTTTCACTTTGCATGTTTTGACTTCCAAAATAGCTAGGTTATTCTTTCCGAATGACTAAGTTATTTAAACACTCCACAGTCGTTCATATGTTGGAAGTAGGTATGAATCAAGACTGTCATGAATCGAGTTTGTAGGTGGCTAAATGGGTTTAGACATAGCAATGGTTGCTACAACATTCATGAGTGCTCATAAGTTATGAGTATTGGAATAAACCCACGCTTACTTGTATCACTTCATGGAATTTATCTCGAGTGATCGTGAGACGGTAATATCATGTAAATCTTCAAACCTAGAGATATGAGTTGGTTGTGCATTGATTGCACGTAAACGCATCAGTAACTTGATGTTATAAAATGTGCCTTTGTGTACAATTCAACAAGTAGTAGAAAAAACATATGAGTCGAAGTTTATCTGTTCCTTCTAGAAATAGAAGCGATATTTGGGCCCCTCGATGATTTTGTTGTGACCTATGTACCGGCTGGTCAGAACTAAATTGATGTGTTCGATTAAGTTCTTTGTCAAACAAATCGGAAATCGGGAAACAAACTGCTGGACAATAAGTACGACGTTGTTCCATGTATTTGTCCGGCTGATATCATGAGAACAGAGGATTATATGATCACTTATCTAAAATGGCGCTTCATAGTTCAACAGAGTTTTCGAGAGCTACGATTGCTGATTGGTTCCTGAAGTAACATACGCAAATATAGTTATTAGACTTATCCAAGTGGGAGTCTGTTGGATAAGGTGTCTAAGTCCATAACTTATTTGGTACATACTTGACCCGGCCCGGCATGGTCCATTTGGGTTGCACTTCACCCAAACGATTTATGGATAATTTTATGAGAATTGTATACTTACGATTTGTTAATATATTATAAGTTATAATATATTAATATGAAGTCATGTTATTTAATTAGTTTTAGTCTTAAATTAATTATGAATTAATTTAGAGATTAAAAAGAAGATTGATTAAATTATGAGCTATTATATTTTATATAGTGTGGGCTAATACTCATTTCTTAATGGGCTAAGCTAATATGAAAGTCCATGGATGATCCATGGAGCTTTTAACCCATGGATCCTTGGAAAGGAAAAGACATGGGTTATTAGGGTTTCACCCTAAGTATGCACACTATATAAAGAAGCATATGATGCAAGAAATGTGACACTACTAGTGTGAGACTTAGTGGTGGCCGATTCTACAAGAAAGTATACTACTCACTCAAAGTTTTCCAAGAGTTTGTGGTGATTTGTGATTCCATTTGAGGCATTCACACTATTGGTTCTTGGCCCTCAAACTCCTTAGGAATCAAACTCATCATCAAAAGGTATGTAATCTCATCTAATTCTTTTATGTTTAAAAGTACCCCATGCCATGTTAGATAGGTTATGAACCTTGGAAAAATTATTATTTTGCATGTATTTAGACAAACATAGATCCAAGGTTTATTAGGGTTGCATGCACACTTAGGAAGTGTTAGATTGCTCAAAACCCAACAATATCTTGTGTCAAGACTCTCATGAATTAACTTGTAGATTGTATAAAGTGTTTAGAACATTTAAAAAGTTTGCTACAACATTCATGAGTGCTCCTGGAATAAGATTTGAGTATTGGATTAAACCCACGCTCACATGAATTACTTCATGGAATTTATAACGAGTAATTGTGAGACGATAATATCGTATAGTCTTCAAACCAAGATATATGATTTGTTGATTACGAGTTGGTTGTGCATTGATAGTACGAAAACGCATCAGTAATTTGATGTTATAAAACATGTTGTTGTGCATAATTTAACAAGTAATTAGTAAAAGCATATAAGTCAAAGTTTATCTATTCCTTTTATCCTAGGAGGATTAAAAGCAATATCTTGGGCCCCTCAATGTTTTTGTTTTGAATTATGTGTCGGGGTCGGTCGGGACTCAATTGATGTGTTCAATTTAGTTCTATGTCAAACAAATCAGAAATCGGAAAACAAACTATTGGACAATAAGTATAACTATGTTCCATGTATTTTTCCACATGATATCTTGAAGACCAGAGGATTATATGATCCCTTGTCTAAAGGACACGTCATTGACTAGTTTAGAGTTTGACAACGGCTTTTGAGAGCTACGATTGCTAATCAGTTTCTAAAGTAACATTGGCAGTTATAGTTATTAGACTTATCCAATTAAGAGACTGTTAGATTAGGTGTCTAAGACCATGACTACAATTGTTATGTACTTGACCCGATAGTAGCATGGTCCTTTTAGGTTTCCTTCACCGGAGCAACTTGACATGGTGGATATTTGAGAAAGAGGTTACTTGTGATTTATTAAAATATTATATGAATAATATATTAATTGAGGAAACCATGTCATTTAATTAGTATTGATCAATAATTAATTTGGAATTAATTTAGTGATCAAAAGAGACTAATTAAATTTGCAGGGATTGATTAAGTAAATCAGTAATACTTATAGTTTGGGCTAATGATCCAAGTTGATTAGGGATGGGCTAAACCTATATAAGATTCCATGATGGTTTAATCCAAAGGGCCTAAGAAATATGAAGATTCATGGTGAATTAGGGTTTGCATGGAAGAAAACCTAGCAATGTCACACTATAAAAGTAACCCCTTAACACCTAAAATTGGCTAAGGTATCCTAAAAGAGAATCATAACCAATTTTGTGCTTCCTAGCCTCTCTCTAATAAGCCTCCTCTTGCTTTTGGTGTTTGTGACACATTAAAGGCATCACATTTGAGGTGCTATGCTTTTGAAAGGCCAAGAACTACAAGCCATAAATAAGAGGTATTCTTCTAACTAGTTATTTATGTTGTACATCTCCAATTGCATGCTAGTTAGGGTTTATGCTTTGGAAAATAAAATTGCATGTATAATTAGAGAAAACATAGATCCAAAGTATCTAGTGTTGTATGTGCACCATAGGAGTGTTATAGTACTTAAAACCCAACACTAAGCAGACCATTGTTGCTGAAGTTGGGCCTGTTCCACCCTTGGACTAGCTATGGAAGATTCGGACCAGTCCATTGGGTTGTACGAGATGAGTGTGATATAGGAGCAGAGAAGCCCCATGGTTGGGCAGATAACGTCGGCGGTGGTGGAACAAAAAACCAGCCATAGTTGCAATTCCCAGATCTGTTTGGATTTACGATAGGAGGACGATGATTATTGGAGGTGTGGTTCCCTCCCTTGCGTGATTGATTTCCCCTACGGTTAGAATTCATGCCTCGTCCTCGGCTTGATGAACTGGAGTGGACGTAGAGGATGGAAGGTGAAGACAAGTGACTTGCGTGGGAGGCTGTGGGAACAATAGAGGTGGAGAGACATGTTTCTTCAACAGAGAGAGTGGTACGTATCTCCGAGAATGTGGGAACATTCTTGGTATGGCGGAGGATTTTATCTATACTCTTGAATTTTGGGGAAAGGCCGTTAAGTTTATAGGAGATAAGGTTCCTATGTTTGACTTTTTCTCCAATAACTTCCGGCAGGCCAGGAAGTTTCTTCACTTTGTCACAGTAGGCGTAAGCATTGAGATCACATATTTAAATGTTTATGAGCTCTGTCTCTTTTGCATAGTAGTGGCTTCTCAATCTTCATGCAAAATAGAGTGAATATTGAGCCATATTTTTCTAGTGTTGGGTTCTTTTGAGTGAGAAAATGTGATGAGCTTTTGGAGATAGAACCAAATAGCCAAAGTGTTACCATGGAGTCAAGCTCCAACCATTTAGAATCCATAGGTGGTTGATTAGGAGGATCATATGTGTCGTCAATGTGATCCAAAACTTCGTATGCAATACAATGAGCTTTGAAAAGGGCACTCCATGGCTCATAATTTATGGTTGGAAGATCTAGAATCAAAGGTACATATGTTTTGATATTGGTTATACCATACACCTTATGTGTAGGTATTGGTATTCGTTGATCTCCTGGCATGGTCGATGAACACTGAGAAGAATAAGTGGGAGAAGAAAAGGAATAAGCGGGAAAGCAAGGGAGGGAGAAGACGAATGATGAGAGATCGACATAGTAGAGGATCGACTATTAGGGTTAGATTAGACTGATACCATGTTTCACTTTTCATGTTCTGACTTCCAGAATAACTAGGTCGTTCTTCCTGAATGACGAAGCTATTCAAACCATCCACAGTCGGTCATATGTTGGAAGTAGATATGAACCAAGACTGTCATGAGTTGGCTTGTAGAGGTCTAAGATTTTGGACAAAGTGGTGCTACAACACTCATGAGTACTCATAAGTTCCGAGTAATGGATTCAACCCACGCTCATTGGAATCACTTCATGGATTTTATCACGAGTGATCATGAGACGATAATATCTTATATTCTTCAAACCTAGAGATATAAGTTGTTACTATGAGTTGGTTATACATTGATTGCACGAAACCGCATTAGTAACTCAATGTTATAAAACGTGTCGTTGTGTGTGATTCAACAAGTAGTAGAACAAGCCATATGAGTCGACGTTTATCCATTCCTTTTACCTTCGGGATAAAAGCGATATCTGTAGGCCCCTTGTAGTGACAAAGAACATGGTTTGGCATGCAGAATTAAAGCTTGCACAATTGAACATGGTGATTTGGGTGTTTAAGAGATATATTGAATGTATATGGTGTTACACAAAAAGGATCTAGATCTAGACTACATAAATAACACACACTTACACACTCACTTTTACATCTCTCAAGCACACCTCTACAAGTGGTATGAACCCACTATTTATAGAGGTGTTTACATGTCTCTCTCTCACTCTAACATGTAAATGGGTCTAAAGGCTAAAGCACCACATGCAAGTGGGTTTTACAAAAGTCAAACATATACAAAGTCATGAATGAATAACTTTGCAACCCCAACATTCTCCCCCTCAAAGTTAGGAATGAATGACCCACTTCAAATCTTCCAAAATCAAGCACTACGCGGTTCGAGCCTCAAAGGTGACACATGTCGAAATGATCTTCAATCTTCAATTCTTTCATGACTCTTCAATTTGGGCTCTAGGATGTGAGACCATACAAACCAAGCAGCAACGAATGATTAATTCCAAATAATCACCCAAAAGTTGCGCATAAAAACACACCCCAAAAATCTTCAATAATACGAAACCCATTTCGAATACATCACTTCCGAAATTCCAATTGTATCATCTCGTAGCTTTAAAACTCCAAGATCACTTCGGTCTTCAAATCTGCGTAATATGAAAAATTCAAGTTCGAATTTCCATATACAACTTCTCCCCCTTTTTATAATCGAAATTTGATTATAAAACTCCATGGAAAAAGAACGTGCTCTATTCGGAATTTTTCATGCCAAAACTCCCCTTAACATGTGGCATAAACAATGTGCTTCAATCCGAAAAATCCAAAAATAATGAATTTTTAGCTTCGTTCACGGATTGCCATTGACAAAGTTTCTCAAAAATGGGTAAAAATTGTCAATTTCAAAATTCTGCAGTGACCTGTTGCGCCAAAAACAGCCAAATATGCAAAACTCTCCCCCTTTTCCAAAGCTGGGTAGAAAGCGTCAATTTGCACAAACTGCAGGGACGAGATTTGAAAATTCAGCAATTTTAGCATTTTATGACCCCATTTGCGAAGTTGGGTACAAACTGTCAAAAATGCGAAACTATATGTATTTGTTTTGACAATTTCTGCATGTGCTTCAAATTTGCGAAGTTGGATCACTTGAGTTGTTTCTCGAAAAGAACAGGGACCAAATGCGAAACTCTTTGTTTTCTTCTTCATTGAACTGGTAATATCAAGAATGCTTCGCATTTTCATTCAAATATGCTTCGCATCCCTTCGCATGTTTCAATCACCAAAATGCGAATCATAATGAAATAAATTCACATTTTGATTCCAAAACAAAACACCAAATGCGAATTAAACATTTCTAGCACAGTGCAGTTACTCAAATGCGAACCCTTCTTCTTTGATTTTATTTGTGATTCCAATTGAGTTCTGTATCCAAACAAATATGCGAATGTATCATCTGTTCTGACTTCCAAATTGAGAATCATATAACAACCTTATTTGCGAACTCGATTTCTTATCTTAATACGCGAACCAAAAAATAAGATGCGAATCGAGTTCTTCCCGTTCTTCAAGTTCTTCAAAAACAAATTCATCCAAATTACGACTACAAGACTCAATCTTCGCTTTCATTTTACAACCCAAATTGACTGATTCACATATGCAAACACTCGATTGTTTTGCTTTTGCAGAATGAGCATCAATAACTCCATAATCGACTTCGCATTTTGATTGTGAATCCAAAATCAAACATCAACCATCAGCCATCGATTTCAAGTCTCAGTTCATTCCAAAAATATCGATTCAAAATCGATAATCAAAACATACAATTTGAATCGATATCAACACCATCTTCTTCGATTTTTCAGATTTCGTTCAAGATGAAAAAACAAATTTGCGTTCCTCACAGTGTTCGTCATCAAGAACACACTCTTATTCAAATGCGAAATCAATCTCCAAATTGTACTTAATTTCGACATTTTCATCCCAAATACAACTTGTATTAACACATTTCAGCCTCGATTTCATCAAATCAACACTTGAATCGCATCTTTTTCATCGTTTGACTTTTAGAGTCAACAAGCCATAAACAAGAAATCGATGAATCTAATGGCTAATTTTTAGATCAAACTGTGATTTTATCAATGTTCTTCATCACGAATCATGTGTTCTTGATCAATTTCATTCAAATCAAAGAATCAATTTCGAAATTCTTCACACTAAATTGATCATTATCGATTTCAAGACGTAACTCATAAAACAAAATCGATTCACAATGTTCCAATTAGCGAACAAATCTTAATCGATTGACAAAAGTGTGGAAATCAAAACAAAACTCAAGAACAGTTGATTAATAATCGATGAATAAGCAACCGATGAAGAACGAACATAGACTTGGAACAAAAGTACAACTCGTAATGCAAGCGTACAACCAGATCTCGGAACCTAGTCGATGTCTTTTGGATCTCAATCAAATATATCGGATCTTTAAACTAATGATTGGGCTTCAAATAACTGATTTATGAACAGTAACAATGAGATTGGACTCCAAATATATGAACAGTAACAACGATTGGATTGGATCTTCTTTGGGCTTGAAATATCTAGATGAACAATAAACTTGATTTTGTTTTTGGTTGGCTTTGATCTTAAAAAAAATTATTGGATTATCAAAGGAGTTTGAAACAAATTTAATCCAATGAATCAAAACGATCAAAAATCAAAAACGTTACGCACGATTTCAACAAAATTAAGAGAGATCATAGAGAGAGACTCACCAAAATTGTTCAAGTTGCGACAAAAATTGTCAAACCGAGAATCGTTCTTCAAAAGTCACGTTGATCGTGAAAACCAAGCTCTGATACCAATTGTAGTGACAAAGAACATGGTTTGGCATGTGGAATTAAAGCTTGCACAATTGAACATGGTGATTTGGGTGTTTAAGAGATATATTGAATGTATATGGTGTTACACAAAAAGGATCTAGATCTAGACTACATAAATAACACACACTTACACACTCACTTTTACATCTCTCAAGCACACCTCTACAAGTGGTATGAACCCACTATTTATAGAGGTGTTTACATGTCTCTCTCTCACTCTAACATGTAAATGGGTCTAAAGGCTAAAGCACCACATGCAAGTGGGTTTTACAAAAGTCAAACATATACAAAGTCATGAATGAATAACTTTGCAACCCCAACACCCCTCGATGATTTAGTGATGACACTCTGAAGTGCTTTGCCAAGCCAGGACTAGTGTGATTTGTTCAATTAGTCGGTTGTCATAAATCAGAAATCGGGAAACAACAAATGGAAAGAGAGAATGATTTATAATCCATGTCTTAGTCCATATGATATCTAGAATGGAGGAATATATGATCCCTTATCTAATGGACAAGTCATTGACAAAGGTCAGAGTTTGACAACGACTTTTGAAGTCATACTTAATAATAGTTGTAGACTTATCCAAGTGAGAGATTGTTGGACTAGTGTCTAAGTCCATAACTATAATTGGTATTTACTTGATCCGACTCGACATGGTCCATTTGGGTTGCATGGCAACGAAACATTTGGATAGACCGTTTGTGAGGAGAGGACATTTGTAATATATTAATATATTATAAGTTTTAATATATTAATATGAAATCATGTTATTTAATTAATATTGATCAAGAATAAATTTGGACTTAATTTAGTGATCAAAAGAGACTAATTAAATATATGAGGATTGATTAATGTGTAAATCATTCCTTCTTATATATGTGGGCTTATGATCCACGATTCCTTATGTTGGTTTTAACCCATGTGGTGACCCATGGATACTCCATGGAGGTTAAAACCCATGGAGCATAAGGAATGGGTAAATTCATGGGTTACATGGTATAACCCTAATGTGCACACTATATAAGGACCCCTTTGGCAAAAGAAATTGGCATTAGTGACACATATATGAGGGCTAGCCGCTTTGAGCATGAAGTGTCTTCTTCTTATGGTTATTCCATGTGTTGATGATGTTGTGTGAACCATTTGAGGTGTCACACTTGGGGCACTTGGCTCTCGAGCTTCATAGTGTCAAGCTACATCAAGAGGTATGTATTCTAACTTGTTATATTACCCAAGTATCAAAATATTATATGCTTGATAGGGTAATACCTTGGAATATTCATATTTGCATGTATAATAGAGAAAACATAGATCCAAGGTATTTAGGGTTTCATGTACACTTAGGAGTGTTATAATGCTCAAAACCCAACAGTGGTATCAGAGCCTAGGCTTGTTTTCAATTATATTTGATGCAAAGTACTGAAAAATGCTGAAAAAAATCGATTTTCGGGCTGTCTGGGCATTGGACTCGCCCATTCCACTGATGGCATCGTCAAGTCCATGAAGAAACTCGTCGAGTAGGTTCATACACTCGACGAGTAGGACCCCCAGACAACATATTTTCGACTTTTAAGGCTGGAATTGGACTAGAATCATTACCCTAAGCTGTTTTTGAACCTATAAACCTGTTTTTGTTGTGGTAATGTTCATTCTAATTCAATTTCGAAGCTAATTGTCAATAGATTCATGTTTTGTATTAGTTTAAGGATTACGCTAATTATATGAAAAAGTTTGATTTGAATTATCTTGTTTTTATGAGTTGCTTAGATTAATAGAAAAGTTATGTGAAATTGTTGTTTTCAATCCAAATTAATCTAAGAGATGATTCTAAAATGTGTTTTTGTAACTTGTCCTCAAGTTATATGAAAAGTCACATTTAAGATTCATAAAACTCATAAATATTTCTATAGGTTATGAATAAAGAAAAGTCACTTTCTTTTAGTATTTTAAAGTCTTCCATAACTTGTCCTCAAGTTATGGAACTTGAAGAGTTTTTGGATTAAAACTACTTTAAACACATAAGTTATGGAATTGAATAGTTTTGATTAGTTTCAAAACTTGCCCTCAAGTTTTGGAATTTGAAAAGTTTTCCCTTATGAATACTTTAATTCCAAGTCAAGCCCTTAGAATTTTAAAAGTTAAAATTCAACCCTTATACTTTATAGTATTATAAGTTAATAAGATATATATATTTATATATATATATATATATATATATATATATATATATATATATATATATATATATATATATATATGTATAAGAGCAAGTCGTCTTACCATTCGTAGGCCTCATTCACGAACCCGGTCTATAAGGGGGGTATAAGGTTACTGCCTATAAAATGACAGTTTAATAGGTGTCCACTCTCACCCGCCGCTTCCTTGACTGGTGGAGGGTCGTTAGCCGAACAGTTAGGACAAGGACTATAATTCTCCCTTCATTAAAAGTATTAATGATAAATATAAAGTAAATAAAATGCTTTTATAATTCCCAATCTTAGTTACTTTAGGAAAACGTGAATAAGGTGCTAATCCATGAAATTACACTTTGCACTTTGCTTAAGTCGGTTAATGGAGCGCGTGTGGTTAACCGGCACACTAGCTGGATTTAACAAGGTAGGCAAAGGGTAACTTAGTATTTATCATAGTTTTGGTGGAGCATGTGTGGTTAACCGGCACATCGATTAAGGGGTAAATATTAAGGGTACCAAGTAATTTGCATGGCTACTTCACACCTTGTTTTGTGATCCTCGGCATCCCAGTCACAAAACCTAAAGGGCACACTCGAGATTGAAACATGCCATTGAAAGTTCAATGAATCTCAAAAGATCTAGGAGTTTCAAATCTAAGTAAAACCTAATTAAATTATTTCGTTTTCATGGTGGAAATTGGTGAATCGTCATTCGCCTACCTTCAAATATTTTATAGCTTGGATTATGGCATCCCTCTTCCAAGTTATAAAAGTATTGTTTAGGGTCCTAGCCATAATATTTCATATTGGGTATTATTATAAGGACTTTAAATCAACTATCATGAATATCTCCCAAAAGATGTCTAGTTTAGACATCTATGATCCTCCCAAATATCTTGGAACTTCACTTCCTCCACCTCCTCCAATTATTCTCCCTAACCCACAAGTTCAAGGTCACTCTAGTCCTATTGGCATGCAAGGTCTATGTGTTTTCACATCTTGGATACGAAGTCACATATTGAGAAGCCGAGAGAGTTGGGTGTCAAAGTCTTAAGAAAGTTGGTTGTTCAATCACTATCTAAGTTACATAGTGAGTTACCTCTGGGACTAGTATGAAATAGACTATGACATGACACTTAATGATCATATCTATTTGTTTGGTGCTGCTGAATCAGCAATAATTTGGAGCATTGGTAAAGCAAATTTGATTAAGAAGATCAACTTCCCAAACTACCATGGACATTGACAATCGAAACATTGGATATCTAGAAAAGCCTTCTCTTCCCAAGGAAAGGGATTGACCATAGTCAAGTCGGTTGACCAAATGGTGAAGAGAAATACTAAGTCTGAGATTGTCCCATGTACCATTCCTAAAGGGTCCATATGGTTCTATTTCCAAAAGGAAAGGGCATTAGTTGAGACGCTGCCAAATTTACCTGAAAGATCATAAGGCTGGTAAAGTCAATAAGTTTGACTCTACTTCAGGTAAAGTCCACTATCTAACTCGGTTAAGTTTCTATTTTGAGATTCTTATTGCATGATGTGACTGGGTCACATGTTGATGTTTTAAGAATCAAAGGAAAAGTGAAGAAACTTAAAGAAAGAGTATGTTGAATCTGACCACAAAGATGGATTTCTATCGCTTGATTGAAGATCAGATTCTTGAGCTACTCTTAGGAGTTATGATAGATTGCTAGGAAACATGTAATAGCATAGTTTTCATTTAAAGTTTCATTGTAAGCAAAGTTTTTTCTACATTTTATAAATAAATTAAAATTTGTTTTACTTTATTTTATATCTCCTTGCAATGGCATTTATGAAAACTTGATGTTTGTATGTTTCCAGCAATATTGAAAATATGAATTTAATTCCTTCATTTGTGGTAATGTCTAATTTTACCAAATAAGGAAAGCTTCTCATCACCCCAAGTTTTTAGTTGGATAGAAACTTGGAATCATACAAGTTGTACAGTATGATGAATGAGAACTTTCAGCTTTGGAAAATGAAGACTAGTTCCTTGTTCACATGTATGTGCGAGTCAAGTGAAGGAATATGGGATCGAGTACACATTCTTGTGCATTGGTCAAGTCCACCACAAAAGATTGATAAGACTATTCGTCATGATTTACTAAAGTTTAGTGAATATGGTTATACTTATAGGGTTAAGTATAATTCTGAAGCATTGGAAGAGTTTCGATGTATAGCAGAACGAATGAGAAGAATCAAATTAGGAAGAAGGATAAAAGTTTTTCAAATTTGAAAAGATGGGAGTGTACTTTAGTATCAGGTTTTGTGATCATCTTAATGATTTAGAAATCATATCACAATTAGTCCTCTATGGAAATCTTAGTGCATTCCTATGACTAAGAAGAGGAATCTTGAATTGTTGGAATTGTTAAATCAAGAAGATGATTCATACTTCGTTCCAAAACAAGTCTTAGAGTCATACTCCAAGACTGTAAGTTGAGTGACATATCTTAAAGAAAGCTTTCAAACACTTGTCAAATGTAAGAGTAAAAGTGTCCTACTTAGGCCAATTGTGTGAAGTTTTTGTCTTGATAAAGAATCCGCACTATCTCTTGAATATTTGGCAAGATAGCCTTATATGTCAAAAGGAAAGTGGGAGTCTTAAAGATCCTGGAAGAATTTCAATATCTAATCAAGAATAAAAGCTTGTAGTTTGACACTAGTACAATACGTAAGGTTTATAACCTATCGTGTTGACATATTCCTACTTCTGCACCCATTCCAGTGAAAATTGGCTTTGCATATGAGTTTTGAGAGTTCTCAAATGGTTGCATAACAACTTGGAAGCAATGACGGGCCCTTCAGCTGCCAGGTGGCAAGAAGTTAAGATTTCACAAGTTCAATCCATAATAGTTTTGACAAATTCACATGGATAGGAACACATACACCATAAAATCTAAGTGTCATAAGGTTTCACTCAAATTCATGAAAATGATGGCGAGGAAACACTTTCACTAAGTAGATTTTAAGTAGATAACAGTTGTGATATTTGCATTCTCAAAGTCATTAGTGGAGCGTGTGTGGTTAACCGGCACACTAACATGGACTTGTGAGAAATGGAAAAAATGTATAAACAATTGAGACTAAGATTACGGCATCCCTTTTCATACTTCTGAAATTGTTTAGATACACATGTGAGCTATCTAAGGAAAGGTGTGTGATATTGATAAAGTTTTTTCAAAGCATCTCGTATCAGAAGTCTGAACTTTGCTAAGAAAGTCAATAAAGTATTGATTTCTAGAGGTCCAACTGATTTCTGAGTACATGTCAAAGCTAGTGGGAGCATGAGTGTATTGTTAATAATCATCATGTTAGTGGGAGCATGATAATTATGATAAAGGTTGCAAGTTAGTAATGTTAATTATAGAAAAGAAAAGTTTCAATTCGTGGAGTTGCAGGGGTTGAAAAGTTGTTTTGCTGTAATTAAGGGAGAGGAAATTATACTTCATTTCAATTCTAAAAGCTTAGATTGAGGTTTTAATCATCTTTAGTCAAGGATATATATATATATATATATATATATATATATATATATATATATATATATATATATATATATATATATATGAATTTTGGGGTGGAATAGCTCAACATAAGGAAATTCTATATACGGGCCTGTTATTTGCGTTCTAAAATTCGACTATGATTACGACATCCCTTTTCATAATCTGAATTATGAGAACTTGGCAAATAGAAATATTGTAGAAAAAGGACTGGTCTAGTATCATGTCTTTACGTGAGATATCATGAATCATATCCCATATGCTTCGGATATAGGATCGATTGCATGTGCTATAATATTCATCCTTTCTAAAAATTTCCAAATGCCTAGGGCATTAGAACGGAAAAGGTCTAGAATTGGATATGACTAAAAGGATTAAGCAATTATCGAGGAAAATCTAAGGATTACCAAAGATTGGTTGCTCAGGGACAGTTGGAAGTATAGTGTTAATTTTGGAAGGACCATATTGACATATTCTGAAAAGAGGCAATTCTTGTTCAAGAGTAATAGTCAAAAGGGGAATATGGAAATGTTCCCATAGGTGGAAGTTATTCATTAAAGCTATCTAAGATTAGGAAACTTAATGCAAGAAGAATGTTCAAAGGCAATGAACTTTGAATATGAGACTTCGGTTCCATGGAGTTGGTCTCCATTGGAATACTTTGTAATGTCTGTTGACAAGTCTTTGTGACTTTGTGCATAATCATTAAAAGAGGATCAATGCATATAAGTTTAGAATCTAATAGATTTAGTTAAATGGGAGGAATTTGGAATTCTTGCATTTGCAGTAAGGATTTGGGATTGTGAAATGAGAATCATTGGAATTATGTTCAATCGATCTATTTCACAGAGTAAAGATCATAGGCAAACTTAGTGAGGATACTTGGTGTATGGCATGACTAGTGTTTAGAAAAACATAGTGTACATGCTTGGAGTATGGGATAGCTATTGTTTTAATTCCGGTATAAAGTGGATAGTTTGAAACAGTATGTAATGAATGATGGGTAATCAATATGGTGATAAATAAATTGTGTTTTATTTATATTCATAAGTTCTGAGACGATATTGGATTCGATTATTCTTGTGTTTCACTTTGCATGTTTTGACTTCCAGAATAACTAGGTCGTTCTTCCTGAATTACTAAGCTATTCAAACCATCCATAGTCGGTCATATGTTGGAAGTAGATATGAATCAAGACTGTCATGAGTTGGCTAGTAGAGGTCTAAGATGTTGGACAAGGTGGTCCTACAACACTCATGAGTACTCATAAGTTCTGAGAATTGGATTCAACTCACGCTCATTGGAATCACATCATGGATTTTATCACGTGTGATCATGAGTCGATAATATCTTATATTCTTTAAACGTAGAGATATGAGTTGTTACTATGAGTTGGTTATACATTGAATGCACGAAACCGTATTAGTAACTCGATGTTATAAAACATGTGTTTGTGTGTGATTCAACAAGTAGTAGAAGAAGCCATATGAGTCGACTTTTATCCATTCCCTTTGCCTTCAAGATAAAATCGATATATGTAGGCCCCTCGATGATTTAGTGATTACACACCGAAGTGCTTGACCAAGCCAGGACTAATGTGATTTGTTCAATTAGTCGGTCGTCATAAATCGGAAATTGGGAAACAACAAATGGACAGAGAGAATGATTTATAATACATGTCTCAGTCCATATGATATCTAGAATGGAGGAATATATGATACCTTATCTAATGGACAAGTCATTGACAAAGGTCAGAGTTCATCGACATGGTCAGAGTTCGACAGTGGCTTTTGAGAGCTACGATTTCCAGTTAGGTTTTGACGGCATACTCAATAATAGTTTTAGACTTATCCAAGTGGGAGACTGTTGGATTAGTGTCTAAGTCCATACTATAATTGGTGTGTACTTGACCCGACTCGGCATGGTCCATTTGGGTTGCATGACATCGGAACATTTGGATAGACCGTTTGTGAGGAGAAGACATTTGTGACATATTAATATATTATAAGTTCTAATATATTAGTATGAAATCATTTTATTTAATTAGTATTGATCAAGAATAAATTTGGACTTAATTTAGTGATCAAAAGAGACTAATTAAATATATGAGGATTGATTAATGTGTAAATCATTCCTTCTTATATATGTGGGCTTATGATCCACGATTCCTTATGTTGGTTTTAACCCATGTGGTGACCCATGGATACTCCATGGAGGTTAAAACCCATGGAACATAAGGAATGGGTAAAGTCATGGATTACATGGTATAACCCTAATGTGCACACTATATAAGGACCCCTTTGGCTCAAGAAATCGGCACTAGTGACACATATATGAGGGCTAGCCGATTTAAGCATGAAGTGTCTTCTTCTCATGGTTATTCCATGTGTTGGTGATGTTGTGTGAATCATTTGAGGTGTCGCACTTGGGGCACTAGGCTCTCGAGTTTCATAGAGTCAAGCTACATCAAGAGGTATGTATTCTAACTTGTTATAGTACCCAAGTATCAAAAGATTGTATGCTAGATAGGGTAATACCTTGGAATATTCACATTTGCATGTATAATAGAGAAAACATAGATCTAATATATTTAGGATTGCATGTACACTTTAGAGTGTTAAAATGCTCAAAACCCAACACAGTTATCATAATAAACAATGGTGGCCTTATCGGGAGGACGATGTAGCTCTCGATGAAGATTTTGAATCTAATATGTTTCAATAACAGCATTTTCTACCCCACAGTATTCAGCTTCAACACTTAATCGAGATACCATGGTCCGTCATTTGGACAACCAAGAGACCAAATTATGGCCTAAAATGGCAGAATCTGGAAGTACACCTGCGAGTGGTGGGACATCCGACCCAATCAGCATTAGAGTAAGAAATTATCCCATGCGGGGAAGTAACATACAATTAAAGACGAAATGAAACGGTCTCACGATGCGCTTAAGAGCATTATAATGAGGTTCTCGAGGATCATGCATTTAGAGACATATATTTTGGATAACATATGTAATATCTAGATGAGTAAAGGTTAGATCTTGAAGGGCTCCTGCTAGACGTGATATAGAGTAGGATCGGAGACTGGAGGGTCGATATCATCGAGTTTGGCCGAGGCATTTTAGGAGTACGGACACACTTACATTGAGCATATGAGCTTTTTCAAGAATCTTGAGGGCATATTTCTGCTGAGAAAGAAACATGCCCTTACTATTACGAGACACGAAAATACTAAGAAAGTAGTTAAGGTCCCCTAGATTAGCCATAGCACACTCTCCTGCTAAAGTAGAAATAATGTGTTGTAAGAACTCAATAGAGGAAGTGGTTATCATAATATCATCAACATAAATAAGTAAATAAGCTGTGTGAGATACTTGGTGGTAGATGAAAAGTGATGAATCATACTGATGGTTCACAAACCCAAATTGTAAAATATACTGAGCAAATCTGTAAAACACAAGCTCGAGGAGACTGCTTGAGACCATATAGAGATTTCTGTAATATGCACACATGATGCGGATATTGAGGAACACAAAAATCGGGAGGCTTATGCATATAAAATGTCTCCTGTATGTGGCCATGCAAAAAAATGCATTTTTCACATCCAACTGGTGTCTGAGCCAATGTTGTGATACAGCAAGAGAGAGAACTATGCAAATAGTGGCAGGCTTAACAGCTAGGCTAAAAGTATGATCATAATCTTTGCCAGGATGCCGAGCCTTGTCGTTAGCTAGAAAACGAGCCCTGTAGCAAGACAAAGAGCCATCTGCATGAAGTTTCTTTTTAAACAACTAAAAATAGTTAATAACATTCACATTAGTAGGTCACGGGACAAGGGTCCAACTCATGTTAGAAATAAGTGCTTGACATTCCTCTTTCATGGCATTCCTCCAGTTGGGGTCCGTAAAATCCGTAGAATAAGATTTAGGAAAAAGAGAAGTAGAATCAACATGAAGATTAAGAGATTAATCTTTTTAATGATTTCATGGCGAGAATGAGTCGCTATGTGATGTGTGGATGAAAGGGGGAGGGGGAGGCAGCGGATTACTCATCAGTGAAGAGGGGGCAAGCAGTTCATGAGGAACAAATGTCGGGGAATAAGGAGCCGAGGAGTGACTGACCGATGAAGGCTGGTCGGCTATAGGAGAACTGACATTGGCAGAAGTGACATCATCAACAGAAGATGTAGGATGTGGTGACATTGCGAGAGTGGCCAAAGGAGGGTCCGAGGAGCTAGGGGTTGTTGGGACTGTAGGAGACGAGAGCTAAAGATATTTGGGTCATCGTATCCTTGATCAAGAAAGATGTATGAAGGCGGTTGATCAGGTGTCATGGACCCGAAAGGGAAAGATGTATCATCAAATATCACATGACAGAAGATGGTGATTTTATTGGTTGCGAGGTTTAAGCATCGATACTTGTGGTATTGAGACAGGTATCCTAAAAAGACACATGGAGTAGTGCGAGGTGATAGTTTATGAGGAGTGACAATGTGAGGAAAACATAGACGCCCGAAGACATGAAGATGATCATAAGAAGGGGTATTGTTGAATAGTTTTTGATATGGAGTGATATGGTTGAGAATAATTGATGGAAAAATATTAAGAAGGCGAACCGTCATGTGAAGAGCTTCAACCCAATATTTATTGGGGAACATGATCATGAAATAGGAGGGTACGGATGACCTTGTTTATGGTTCGTAACATGCATTCAAATTTACCATTTTGTTGAGAGGTGTGAGGGCACGAGAAACGAAGTTGAATGACATTAGAGTCACAAAAAGAACAAAATTTGGAGTTATTGTATTCCCCACCATTATCATATTGGAAAGATTGGATTTTGGTTTGAAATTGGGTTTGAATATATTGGCAAAAGTGTTGAAATTTGTTGTTCACATCAAATTTCTTACATAATGGGTACACCTACGAAAAAAATGAGAAAAATTATCCAAAAAAATCACATATTTCATATCCAAATGGTGTATGTGCCAATGCTGTGATACAGTGTGACAACCCAAGTTGTCCCGTTACATTTCCCCGTTACCGTTAACGGAATATTCCACTGTATAAAAGTCTCGTTAATTAGAGGGCATCAATTTAATAAACATTCCATTTGATTACCTTTAACATGCCGTTAAGTCGTGAGAAAAGGAAATAAAAACACAGGACACACATTTCCATTTATTTGGAAAATGTCAAGTTTTATTATTATGACCGCAAAATCGGGCGCGACCAAAAGCCCCGTTTAACGGCAGTATCGGGTAAAATTTCACTGAGCCCCGACTGTGAAACCTATATAAGGGTGAGTGGAGTCCATTGGAGACTTTTAACACTCTCTCTCTATAATCTCTCTAGACCCATTTTCGCCCCGAATCCGCAACCAAACGCTTCCAAATTGTAAGTCCGCTTACCCTAGCTTGTTCTAAACATTACTAACTGTAATTATAGCCCAAAAACCATCCAAGAAGGCATGGGATAAGCAGTTTACGGCCCAGGAACACTCTAGGGCCGTAAACCCCTAAAATGGTGTCAAACATGCCTCTAAACTTGCCCTTAAGCTTGGAACTAATTAGGGATCTAGCCTAGGAGTGTTTAAACATCAAAACACAATGATTTAGGGCATAAAAGTGAGTTTACGGCCCAAGCACAAGCTTAGGCTGTAAACGGCTCAAAACCTTGTTAAAATGCCTCCAAAACACTCCCAAACCACACTAGGGCTTAACATATAAATTAAGGGCTTAGTTCTTTGGCTTTAGATCACTTAAACACATAAAAATGAAGGATAAAAAAGGAGTTTACGGCCCAGGTCTATACCAAGGCCGTAAACTCCCCAAAACATGCCCAAAATGTGGTTTTTGCCCCCCAAATGACCATAGGCTATTTCTATAAAATGCTAGGAAGGATTTAAGGGCTTAAACACAAGGAAATATGGGGTGACTTGGAGTTTACGGCCCAAGCAAGTACCTAGGCCGTAAACTCCCCAAAACTCATTCAAATGATAGTTTTAATCCCCCAAAATAGCATCATACTTCATTAGAAATTACTAGAAAGGTATTAGAGGCTTGAAACTTCACAAAACTCAAAGGTTGAGAGTTTACGGCCGTAAACTCCCATAGGAGTGTCCCTAGGCCGTAAACTCCTATAAAGTGCCCTTAGAAGCCTCAAACCCACTCATGCCTTTTATGAAAAGTACTTAGAAAAATCCCATGAACAAGCTAGAAGCATAAAACAACCAAGAATATGTCCCTAGGAGTTTACGGCTGTAAACTCCCTTGGTTTGGGCCGTAAACTTTAAGTTGGTCCATATAGATACTCTAAACCCATCCACACAGTTGATATTTGAGTTTAGCAAAATTCCACAATTGATATGAGACACTTTAGCACCCTAGAACACCCTCACCATGAGTTTACGGCCGTAAACTCATGGTGAGTAGTCCCTGGGCCGTAAACTATGAAGTAAGGGTTATTCTTGGATGGTAAACTCCATTCCTTAGCCATACACACCCTTAAACGCTACCCGGGACACCCAAACACTTAGCCAAAGTGTTTTCCGCTCCTGTGAGCGCGTATATGTGTTCAATTAGTATTATATATGCTAATTATATGTGAACATATGTTACCATATGTTAAATAGGTCATTATGTGTGTTCAAGTCCTTGCGTGACACCGAACGCCCAAACGACACCTTCGTCGGACCTACTTACGTCAGGTGAGTTCATACCCCTGAATGAACCTTTTAAATGTTTTTATACATTTTTTAGGGGGGGGGGGGAATACAAGTTAAACATGCCAGTTATCATATCAATCACATGTGATTGATAACCCGCATGCACAAGATTTTACCACTGAACACTGTTTTACCGAGTAGGACACTATGAATGGCTTTCAAAAAGGGTTTTTCACTTATGCAAGTTCTTACTTTTATTGCTTATCAAAGATCCATTTTCAAACTGATTTATAAAAGATTCCCAAAGATTTCTAAAGGTTTTCACACTTATTTTATCAAAGAATACAAATGCGATTTTCCTGAGTAATAAGGTTTTCCAAGGTCTTCATGAATGCTTTTACTTGTTAGTTACTGCTGCTTCACTTTTACTTATTTTAAATTCCTACTCGATAATGCTTTCACTTCGCGATACGCTTATACCGGATTTTGTCTCTATATCGCTTATGCTTGTAGCCTCTTATACTTGATAGACGTTCTTACTTCACTTATTGTCGTCTCTGCTTCGTAATACACTTATACTTGGTAAACTTATACTTCACGATTCGAATATCCCACACGGTACGCTTATATTTCACGTCTCGGATGATCCACTGTATGCTTATACTTCACGACTTAGATATTTCACTGTACACTTATACTTCACTGTATGATTCCACTTAATACTCATTCAAGCATAGTTAGATGTATGTTTGTGCTTGTGTAGATGCATATAAATAATGGTTGAAGGACTTAGGAAGGTTTGTCCGCCCTATTTCCTTTTCTTCGTTGAGATGTGGTTTGGTGGGATCGGATGTCCATCCGAGGGTCATTTGATTCATTAGTTATATACTATGTATACAAGCTTAGGAATACGGGTTACTTCAGTCAGTTCAGTTAAGAGTCTCTACCTCAAGTCTATACTTACATTAGAAACCCACTATTGGGAAGTCTCTACCTCTAATTCAGCACTTTCATTAGAAACCCACTATTTGAGATGCATCTTCAGGACACGGCCTTCTCCGTCGTCTAGTTGGTTACCAGAGTCTCCTGTAGGGAGAGCGGACATTGTGTGTATAGATCTATATGGGATTGACACCCCCGCACCCTGACTGCTAGCTACAGTCAACGGCTCACCAAGCCAAGGGGTGACAAATGTCACATTATATAGACGCTTGTAGGGCGTCTGGTACTCTAGTGTCGGTTAGTATGGTTACGAGTATCCCGGGTTACCTTATAATTCATGGCTTTAAGGTAACGATATTTCACCGGCAATTTACACTGTATGCTGGTAACTCATTTTCAGAGTCACACTGTTTTGACCTTACAAGACGTATCTTTCATTTGATACTGTCTGGGGTCTGTTATCTCTATTTTGACCTTACAAGATGTATCTTTCATTTGATACTGTCTGGGGTCTGTCTTTCACTATTTTAGACCTTACCAGCTATATCTTTCATTTGGTACTTTCTGGGGTCTGAGTCTCTACTCGTTAGACTGAACCAGGCGTGTCGTTAGTTCGACGTTCTCCTGTGGTCTATGATTCCTTGCCTTAGTCAGCAGTCTTCACTGCCGAGGCATATGATATCCCCTGATGTCGTTTGCTTTCCTCAATAATCAAATTCAGTATTTTGATAATGATAGCAACTTAGGGAAAACTACTTTTTACCACACATCACTGCCAATCTTGGTAGAAGGCTGCTTTATTTAAAGAAAATATAGGATTTTCTGGAAAGGACTCTAATACACTGAAACCTCTTAAACTATTTCTTTATTAAGTTATTTGAATGAAATGTCACTAAATGCTTATGAACTCACCAGCATTTGTAAAAATGCTGATACTCGCTTTTCAAATAACTTGTATTCTCAGGTTAGCATTAGACAGGTACATCCCCGGAGCTATTGATGAAGATAGCTTAGTACCATGTTGTATTTATTCTATTACTTGTATTACTTTGATACCTTGTAATGTAACCATGTAAAATTATTCTATTAATGCAATGTTTTGTTGTACTTTGATTACTATAATGCATGTGTTGTGATACTTGACATGACGTCATCCACCACAGAACGTTTCCGCCCTTCCGGTTTTGGGGTGTGACAGATTGGTATCAGAGCATTGTTTATAGTGAGCTAAGTATATCAATTCATAAAAGATATACAACCTATAAACGCAAAGGGATAAAACACTCTTACCAAGAATTATACTTTAAAATATAACCATATTTTACCAAAGTATAATAACATCCAGAATCTAAGCACTTGAACAAAAGTATCACAAGAAGAACAATAATAAAAGTCTTCGGATGTTGAACCCTATAGTCAAACCTGGGCAGTTATGTAATCGTAAGTTGGAATAAATGTAACATGATCAACTACATTTATTCGAGATGCGATGAACGTGTGCTCGGGAGTGATAGTGGTGTGCAACAGGTCTGAAACTTACCAACTAGGATTGTTAGAGCCAAACATAAAGTTAAAATACTATAGGAGTATTTTAGAATGCTAAAAGATTCACACTAATCCCAGAATTCATATTCAGAAGATAAGAAAACAAACAAGAATTAAAACACCATAGGGGTATTTTAGGAATCATAAACAACCTTGCGTGAATAACTAAAAAGATCCCTATTGACATACCTACAACTACAGAGGGTGTACTCCCAAGGTTATATATAATAAGGATCCCATAGACTAAGAATGTGTGGTTTCGCCCTATTTCCTTTTCCTTGTTTGGATGTGGATCTAGAGTAGTATCACATATTCAAAGGCCTATCGGATCTAAGCTATATATGATTTGTATACCCTGTGTAATCGTAGCAGGACTCGATATGGATCATATAGTGAAATGTTAATAATCTCTTAGGATTCTTTAGACATTTCCATTCTCGCGCGAACCCTGTAGAAAACCCTACCCACTTTAGTGCTTGACAGAAGAGTTGAATTCGACCCCGAAGAGATTCATTGAGAAGATTTCCTGTTCGGAAATAAATGAACTGGGTCGAGACTATTGAATGCACCAAGTGCCCATATCCTTTTAGGGACAGTGGTGAGAGATTCGCCTAAACTTCGGAGATTCCCAGTCATCCATCATGAAGTGATGACACTCACAGTTGGAATCAGAAGGAAGGCGGAGTAGAAATTCAATATGTCCATACAAGAAGAGAACCCTAGGAAACTACCCGAAGGAAACCAACGCCGATTCCAGTCAAAGATACGGGGCAGACCGAGGGAGCCAGTGCATGGAATGTAACACCGTAAATTTCCAAAATAATTTTTCACAATTTATAAAAACATTTCCCATTAACTTTTCATAAAATCATCAAGTTTAAATCCCAATTTACATTGTACAAAATCCCAAGATTACAAGTATAACAAAATCCCATGCGTGTGTACGGATCAAGCCGGCGCCTTCCCACGGTCATCGCTAGTACCTGAAACAACAACACTAACACTGTAAGCACAAAGCTTAGTGAGTTCCCCAAAATACCACACATAAAAGACATATTAGCCACTCGAGGCTATAACTCTATGGGTCCGTGCACCCAAACTCTGTGAACCCTCAGGTTCTACCTCTAGGAACCTTCCGATTCCAACTCTGTACACATGCACAGCATAATCACATAGAAATAATGCAGTACAACATATAGCATACAATACTCTATCACATAACTCTGGTTACCTACTCAAGGTAAAGTATAGTGAGAAGACTCACCTCGCGTATCTCGATGACTCACAAATCTTGAAATCCCTCGTGCCCGATCCTCCGAGCTAAAATCCTCCTATAACATCATATGTCTCTAATTAACACTTTTTATCTCTAAGGTTGACTATCCCTAAGAAGTCAACACAGGTCAACTCTGGTCAACGGTCAACGGTCAATTTTGACCGGACTCGGCGAGTGCACGAGGGCAACTCGGCGAGTCTAGATGTTTTCACCAACTCTCTAGGATTCCCTTCTTACACGTCGAGTACTCCCCCTGACTCGACGAGTCCCACCTTGAAGAATCGCGGGGCCACCCCGACTTAACTCGCCGAGTCTCAAGAACAACTCGGCGAGTCCCAGCTCGACTCAGTCCTCTTGACCACCCTTCCCTACTCGCCCTGACTCACTGAGTCAACCCATGACTCGACTGGACCACTCACTGACCGACTCAAGGCAATCTTCAAGCTACTTGTCGAGTCTGTTCATCGGACTCGGCGAGTCCATGCCATGCAATCACTCAAACTCGCTTCTAAGGTCAGATCTGTTCTATCAATTCATAGATCTGGCCTTCCTAGACTGATTCACCACGTAAAGCCCCAAACTTGGTGTACATTCAACCTCTATGTGTCCATATATGAAGAATTATCAACAAATATCACAACTCAAGGTCATAACCTCCATTGTTCTCCATAAAGCTTGATGAATGAGGCTCTCTGGACCTCTATGGATCCAGATCCAAAGCCTCATCACTAGCAAGGGACTATTTGGCCATCAAATCAACCCAACAAAGGCCACAAGAAAACCTAAACCCAAATATACTTCACAAAACAGAAGATGAGCCGAATTCATACCTTTAGATCGATGATCTAAGCTTCAAATCCACAGAATAGCAACCTCCTTTGCTTCCTCTTGGCTAGAACCTCCCTCTTCTTTGCTAAACAATACACAAAGGTCAAGAAATGCTTCCTCACTCTCTCAAATCGCTAAAGCACTCTAGGGTTTCTCTCTATGGACTGCTGGGTACAAATGACGGCCATAAGGCCCTTTAAATAGGTCCCAAACCCGAGAAATTAGGGTTTCATTAAACAGCGCGGACTCGCTGAGTCCATATCCTGGACTCACCGAGTCCAGGCGAATCCCGCGTCCAGAATCGCGTCCCTACTCGACGAGTCTGAGCTCCAACTCGCCGAGTACCCTCTCAAAACACCGAAATCACAAACAATAAAGATACCTAGAAATTCGGGCTGTTACATGGAACCCGGGAATTGTCTTTTCCTCGTGTGCGTTACGCTAATACACCCATAAAATAATGCAATTTAGTGAGTTAGTGGCTACACTACTCACGCTATGTGTTAGGAAAAATCATCGTTTCCCGTTGCCAGTTACACGAATAGGGCAGATCCCTGCATCTCTAATGAGAGAATTTTAGCCATCTACCCTTGTGAGCCTCTCTTTCTACAGTTTCGTTCCGAACCGTTCTCAAATCTCTCCAGGCCGAAGAGTGAAACCTTTCCCAGCATAAAAGGTAACTTAGTAGGAACGACTCGCATCTTATGGCCTTTTCCAATACTCATACGCCTACCTCGATTACCAGGACTACATCATAGGGATGTAGGTCGACATTCAGACAACCAGCACCCGAGGCACGGGAAAATTTATGCCTAATACGATCAGGACAGAAATGTCCAGGGTTAACCATCGTCTCTCATTGCCTTGTATTCCTTTCCGTGTAAGAAAACCATGCCACCGAAGAAGCGCAATCAGTCCACAAGCAAGAAACCTACTCACTTATTCGATGAAGCTACGTTCCAAGCTGCAGTCTCAGCAGCCGTAGCAGCTGTCATGGCTCACCTGAATGCTAACACCGCAAATGTTAGCAAGGGCCCTGTCGGGATTTCCAATCCTGGCGATAGACAGCAGCAGCCAACACTTCCACACTCAGCCACCCGAGAACCTCCACTGAACCCCTTAAAGAGAAAACTCAAGATAGAGGAGGGAAGTACCTCGGCTCAAGGACCTTCCGAAGGGCAACAAGCTGAGGCAGTCTATACCCCTGTCAATCCTTCCCTCCCGACCTCAAGAAGACCATACCTAGGAGACCTTCCCCCACTGCAGCAAGTGCAGCTACCACCATCATGGGGTCTGCCGAGAGCTCTATTGTGCTAGGTGCCACATGTTGGGGCATATTGCTCGCATCTGCAGAACCCCGATTGAGTTTATTACATCAACCACCAATGTGGCGACCCATACAATTTGCCACCTATGTGGTAAAATGGGACACTTCAAGAAGGACTGGCCAACCGAAGAGAAAGACAAAGACTCAGAAGGAGCCTGGCACTATTGCTTAGGGAGAAGCAGCAAGGAACTCGTTAGATTTTTGGTACGACTCTAGATCTCGGATAACTAAGCTAAGAACAATAAAAGACTAATGCAAATATAAATTCTTTCCAGTAAGGCGAAAGTCGCAGCACTGTTATAAAATTTAAAATTCATTAGGTAAAACTATAGTGGCTAAACATATACGTTACGGCCATGTATATTTAAGATGGACAGACCTAGAGTGAGTGAATGCCGCCTCATTTCCTGTTCCTCGTTTGGTTGTGGATTTAGGGCGGGGTCGCTCAGTCAACAGTCCTCCCCACCTTAAATATACATGACTAGTATATGTGAGGCGATTATAGAAATGCCTTGTGAGAATCCGTTCATGAAAAGATACTCTATTCAGAAACACTTAGAACTCTTTATAGTTCCGCGTCGACTCTATCAGTCCAGGTATCCGCGGTAGTGATACATTGGACGAAACCCGAGACGCCTAGAACTTGTGTGCCTGTTCGGCACATGAATCTATCGATCTTCATTATATATCATGTCGAAGTGTGCCAACATCGACGACTCTATTGATCGTGGTTCGACTTCGTGCAACCATGTGTACATTCTTGGTGCTGTGTAAAAAGAACTTTCTCCATAGCCATGTCGACATAAAGGTTCTCCTGAACCTAAACCTAACACAAATAATCAAACCTAATGCGACCCGTCAATCGTCCTTCTTATCTCAAACCTTCTGAAGTACCCAAGGGAGGGTACCATACACTGTGGACCGACCCCTCGTAGTCAGATAAACACCAAAGCGAAAGACACTGCAGATACCTCAGAAAACGAAAACCATTCGAGGCATACCCCTTAGATTCCCCTGGGAGACCCTTCGCACCTCGCACATCTGGTGCGTGAACCCAGAGAATAGAACTCACGAGGCTGACCACTAAACCAGGTATACGCTGGCATACATCAAGTATTGGCGGTTAAGCCAAGCATGAGTTCTACCACGAACCTCTTCGCAAAACGCTTTCACCCTATTCCATAACATAGGAGCCGGAGTCAAGAGAACCACTACAGGATGAACTAGTAAAGTCCCGAGTGATGAAAACCCTATACCCACTAGATTTGACCAAGACCGAGAAAACTCAGAACCTTCGGGAAAGTAGTTGCAGTAGATGCTCGCACTACTCAGGCACCTTGCCCACTCCGTTATAGACAGGTAGTGCCTATCATTCCCCACCCTCTTGCATGGAGGAAATCGTCGTCGCCCTTGTAGACGATGAAATACCTTCTCCGAAGTGAACACTAGGATACCAAGAACCACAGGATAACCTTCGCAGCCAAGAATCCTCGATCAAAGAGCGAAAGTAGTTGCGTTAAGCCTCATGACCCAGATCCCGAAGAGGATATAGACTTGACACCAGCGTTGGTGTTAGTCGAGGGGTTATGCAGGAACGTGCACTTTCCACGCTAGAATAAACCACAGTCTTAGAGATTCATTGGACTATTAGGTGTTCCATGAATACCATCTCACGCAGAGATAGTAGAACCACCTCCCGAGATAGTCCAACACTCGTCTAGTGAAACCCTATCTCCCCGACCCTCAGGGTTTCCGTATCTCAAGCTTCGTTAGTGCAGGTTCGTGTTGCACAAGCGCGAGATAGACACTCTATAGCAAACGAATAACCATAGTCACGCAACCCACTCCACGATCTAGAAAGCCTCTATCAGCCAGTTGGCAGAAACACAAAACTGAAGACCACTTGAGATTCCTAAGAACCAACCTGAAGGACTACACTACCAGTACGAGAGAGAACGTTAGGAACTTCGAAATGGTGATCACGTCAGTGATGATCTTGCCATAAAAGTACACTATGTTCTAAGTACTGAAAGGCTCTACCCTTCCGAGAGCGTAGGACCATCCGAGAATCCTCATGGAGACATGGTCCAACCCTTTTCAGGTCGCTACTACCTTCGGATATGCCACAAGATTCACACCCGATTGATCCACTTCTTAGACTTGATACGTGATTTCCCGACAACACTTTTCGTACCTCACCCATCTTGATAGAAACCATTGAGAATCCTGACTTCATAGATACACCAATTGGAACCCACTAGCTACACTAGACGGAATCCGCATCCCGTACGTGAAGGTCTGTCAGAGTGGAAAACACAGACTAGAGTTCACTTGGGAATGCGAGGACAACCGTATAGGGAGTACCCTCTTACCTTTACTTGGCCATTCATACCTACTTCCTTGCCTAGACTTGAATTTCGAGACGAAATTCCCTCTAACGGGGGGATGATGTGACAACCCAAGTTGTCCCGTTACATTTCCCCGATACCGTTAACGGAATATTCCACTGTATAAAAGTTCCGTTAATTAGAGGGCGTCAATTTAATAAACATTCCATTTGATTACCTTTAACATGCCGTTAAGTCGTGATAAAAGGAAATAAAAACACGGGACACACATTTCCATTTATTTGGAAAATGTCAAGTTTTATTATTACGACCGCTAAATCGGGCGCGACCAAAAGCCCCGTTTAACGGCAGTATCGGGTAAAATTCCACTGAGCCCCGACTGTGAAACCTATATAAGGGTGAGTGGAGTCCATTGGAGACTTTTTACACTCTCTCTCTATACTCTCTCTCTAGACCCATTTTCGCCCCGAATCCGCAACCAAACTCTTCCAAATTGTAAGTCCGCTTACCCTAGCTTGTTCGAAACATTACTAACTGTAATTATAGCCCAAAAACCATCCAAGAAGGCATGGGATAAGGAGTTTACGGCCCAGGAACACTCTAGGGCCGTAAACCCCTAAAATGGTGCCAAACATGCCTCTAAACTTGCCCTTAAGCTTGGAAACTAATTAGGGATCTAGCCTAGGAGTGTTTAAACATCAAAACACAATGATTTAGGGCATAAAAGTGAGTTTACGGCCCAAGCACAAGCTTAGGCCGTAAACCCCTCAAAACCTTGTTAAAATGCCTCCAAAACACTCCCAAACGACACTAGGGCTTAACATATAAATTAAGGGCTTAGTTCTTTGGCTTTAGATCACTTAAACACATAAAAATGAAAGATAAAAAGGAGTTTATGGCCCGGGTCTATACCAAGGTCGTAAACTCCCCAAAACATGCCCAAAATGTGGTTTTTGCCCCCCAAATGACCATAGGCTATTTCTATAAAATGCTAGGAAGGATTTAAGGGCTTAAACACAAGGAAGTATGGGGTGACTTGGAGTTTACGGCCCAAGCAAGTACCTAGGCCGTAAACTCCCCAAAACTCATTCAAATGATAGTTTTAATCCCCCAAAATAGCATCATACTTCATTAGAAATTGCTAGAAAGGTATTAGAGGCTTGAAACTTCACAAAACTCAAAGGTTGAGAGTTTACGGCCGTAAACTCCCATAGGAGTGTCCCTAGGACGTAAACTCCTATAAAGTGCCCTTATAAGCCTCAAACCTACTCATGCCTTTTATGAAAAGTACTTAGAAAAATCCCATGAACAAGCTAGAAGCATAAAACAACCAAGAATATGTCCCTAGGAGTTTACGGCCGTAAACTCCCTTGGTTTGGGTCGTAAACTCCAAGTTGGTCCATATAGATACTCTAAACCCATCCACACACTTGATATTTGAGTTTAGCAAAATTCCACAATTGATATGAGACACTTTAGCACCCTAGAACACCCTCACCATGATTTTACGGCCGTAAACTCATGGTGAGTAGTCCCTAGGCCATAAACTATGAAGTAAGGGTTTATTCTTGGATTGTAAACTCCATTCCTTAGCCATACACACCCTTAAACGCTACCCGGGACACCCAAACACTTAGCCAAAGTGTTTTCCGCTCTTGTGAGCGCGTATATGTGTTTAATTAGTATTATATATGTTAATTATATGTGAACATATGTTACCATATGTTAAATAGGTCATTGTGTGTGTTCAAGTCCTTGCGTGACACCGAACGCCCAAACGGCACTTTCGTCGGACCTACTTACGTCAGGTGAGTTCATACCCCTGAATGAACCTTTTAAATGTTTTTATACGTTTTATAGGGGGAATACAAGTTAAACATGCCAGTTATCATATCAATCACATGTGATTGATAACCCGCATGCACAAGATTTTACCACTGAACACTGTTTTACCGAGTAGGACACTATAAATGGCTTTCAAAAAGGGTTTTTCACTTATGCAAGTTCTTACTTTTATTGATTATCAAAGATCCATTTTCAAACTGATTTATAAAAGATTCCCAAGGATTTCTAAAGGTTTTCACACTTATTTTATCAAAGAATACAAACGCGATTTTCCTGAGTAATAAGGTTTTCCAAGGTCTTCATGAATGCTTTTACTTGTTAGTTACTGCTGCTTCACTTTTACTTATTTTAAATTCCTACTCGATAATGCTTTCACTTCGCGATACGCTTATACCGGATTTTGTCTCTATATCGCTTATGCTTGTAGCCTCTTATACTTGATAGACGTTCTTACTTCACTTATTGTCGTCTCTGCTTCGTAATACACTTATACTTGGTAAACTTATACTTCACGATTCGAATATCCCACACTGTATGCTTATACTTCACGTCTTGGATGATCCACTGTACGCTTATACTTCACGACTCAGATATTTCACTATACACTTATACTTCACTGTATGATTCCACTTAATACTCATTAAAGCATAGTTAAATGTATGTTTGTGCTTGTGTAGATGCATATAAATAATGGTTGAAGGACTTAGGAAGGTTTGTCCGCCCTATTTCCTTTTCTTCGTTGAGATGTGGTTTGGTGGGATCGGATGTCCATCCGAGGGTCATTTGATTCATTAGTTATATACTATGTATACAAGCTTAGGAATACGGGTTACTTCAGTCAGTTCAGTTAAGAGTCTCTACCTCAAGTCTATACTTACATTAGAAACCCACTATTGGGAAGTCTCTACCTCTAATTCAGCACTTTCATTAGAAACCCACTATTTGGGATGCATCTTCAGGACACGGCATTCTCCGTCGTCTAGTTGGTAACCAGAGTCTCCTGTAGGGAGAGCGGACATTGTGTGTATAGATCTATACGGGATTGACACCCCCGCACCCTGACTGCTAGCTACAGTCCACGGCTCACCAAGCCAAGGGGTGACAAATGTCACATTATATAGACGCTTGTAGGGCGTCTGGTACTCTAGTGTCGGTTAGTATGGTTACGAGTATCCCGGGTTACCTTATAATTCATGGCTTTAAGGTAACGATATTTCACCGGCAATTTACACTGTATGCTGGTAACTCATTTTTAGAGTCACACTGTTTTGACCTTACAAGACGTATCTTTCATTTGATACTGTCTGGGGTCTATTATCTTTGTTTTGACCTTACAAGACGTATCTTTCATTTGATACTGTCTGGGGTCTGTTATCTTTGTTTAGACCTCACAAGACGTATCTTTCATTTGATACTGTCTGGGGTCTATCTTTCACTGTTTTAGACCTTACCAGCTGTATCTTTCATTTGGTACCTTTTGGGGTCTGAGTCTCTACTCGTTAGACTGAACCAGGCGTGTCGTTAGTTCGACGTTCTCCTGTGGTTTATGATTCCTTGCCTTAGTCAGCAATCTTCACTGCCGAGGCATATGATATCCCCTGATGTCGTTTGCTTTCCTCAATAATCAAATTCAATATTTTGATAATGATAGCAACTTAGGGAAAACTACTTTTTACCACACATCACTGCCAGTCTTGGTAGAAGGCTGCTTTATTTAAAGAAAATATAGGATTTTCTGGAAAGGACTCTAATACACTGAAACCTCTTAAACTATTTCTTTATTAAGTTATTTGAATGAAATGTCACTAAATGCTTATGAACTCACCAGCATTTGTAAAAATGTTGATACTCGCTTTTCAAATAACTTGTATTCTCAGGTTAGCAATAGACAGGTACATCCCCGGAGATGTTGATAAAGATAGCTTAATACCATGTTGTATTTATTCTATTACTTGTATTACTTTGATACCTTGTAATGTAACCATGTAAAATTATTCTATTAATGCAATGTTTTGTTGTACTTCGATTACTATAATGCTTGTGTTGTGATACTTGACATGACGTCATCCACCCCAGAACGTTTCCGCCGTTCCGGTTTTGGGGTGTGACATACAGCAAGAGAGAGAACTATGCAAATGGTGGCAGGCTTAACAACTAGGCTAAAAGTATGATCATAATCACTGCCAGGACGTTGAGCCTTGCCATTAGCTAGAAGGCGAGCCATGTAGCAAGATATAGAGCCATCTGCATGAAGTTTCTTTTTAAACAACTAAATATAGTTAATCACAATCGCATTAGTTGGTCACGGGACAAGGCTCTAACTCCTATTAGAAATAAGTGCTTGATATTCCTCTTTCATGGCATTCCGCCGGTTGGGGTCCGAAAAGCCGTATAATAAGATTTAGGAAAAGGAGAAGTAAAATCAACATGAAGATTAAGAGATTAATCTTTTTTAATGATTCCATGGCGAGAATGAGTTGCTATGTGATATGTGGATGAAAGGGGGGAAGGGGAGGCAGAGGAGTACTCACCGGTGAGGAGGGGGCAAGCAGTTCATGAGGAACAACCGTCGAGGAATAAGGAGCCGAGGAGTGACTGACCGATGAAGGTTGGTCGGCTATAGGAGAATTGACATCGATAGAAGTGACATCATCAGCAGAAGATGTAGGGTGTGGTGACATTGCGAGAGTGGCCAAAGGAGGGTCCGAGAGCTAAAAGAGCTAAAGATATTTGGGTCATCGTATCCTTGATCAAGAAACATGTATGAAGGCGGTTGATTAGTTGTCATGGACCCAAAAATGAAAGATGTATCATCAAATATCACATAACAGAAGATGGTGATTTTATTAGTTGCGAGGTTTAAGCATCAATGTCCGTGGTGTTGAGACGGTATCCTAAGAAGACACATGGAGTAGTGCGAGGTGATAGTTTATGAGGAGTGACAATGTGAGGAAAACATAGACACCCGAAGACACGAAGATGATCATAAGAAGGGGTTTTGTTGAATAGTTTTTGATATGGAGTGATATGGTTGAGAATAATTGATGGAAAAATATTAAGAAGCCGAACCGTCATGTGAAGAGCTTCAACCCAATATTTATTGGGGAACATGATCATGAAATAGGAGGGTACGTATGACATTGTTTATGGTTCGTAACATGCGTTCAGATTTACCATTTTGTTGAGATGTGTGAGGGCACGAGTAAAGAAGTTGAATTACATTAGAGTCACAAAAAGAACAAAATTTGGAGTTATTGTATTCCCCACCATTATCATATTGGAAAGATTGGATTTTGGTTTGAAATTGGGTGTGAATATATTAGGAAAGTGTTGAAATTTGTTGTTCACATCAAATTTCTTACGTAATGGGTACACCCACAAAAAATGAGAAAAGTTATCTAAAAAAATGACATAATATTTAATTATAGTCAAACTAGAAATTAGCGATGTCCACACATCAGAATGAATAATTTGAAATGGATACTGAGCAACAAACTGAGACAATCGAAATGGTAGTCTAACATGTTTTCCTATTTGACACGATTGACATAAACTAGATTTATTAGTGTTTGAACACGAAATTAAAGAACTAGACACTAGATGTTGAAACAGTTGTTGACCGGGGTGACTAAGCCGTTGATTCCAAAGAGATGGTCCAATGGTGAGAAGAGCGTGAACACTTGGCTTTGTGACAATGTAAAGGTCTCTTATAGTATCACATCACAAAAGGTTGTGTTTGGTCTAAAAATCTTGCACAGAAAAACCAAACTCATCAAATTTAATGGAACATTTATTATCTCTAGCAACACGACGAGCATAAACTAAATTTTTAATTATACCAGGAGTATAATAAGGACACGATTTAAATGTAGCCGACAAAAAGAATAAGAGAGAGGAAGATATGTGTCACCCGTGCCTTTGCAGTGGTTTTCAAAGAGTTCTTTGCCAAGAATCGTAATTCAGGCGATTAACATCCTAGAGGATAAGGAAATACGACTTTATGTTTGTAATGCCATAGGGCTTGTATGTTATTTCCAGTCACGTTGAAAACAAAGAATAATAGAGGAAGAAAGAGTAGATGTGATGAAGAAAATGTGTGATCCAAGGTAACATGCTTATGATCAACTGAAGAGGAGTTGAGCCACACAAGTAATGAACCAAAATGAGGTAGGGTTTAGTCGTCGTGCTCTGATACCATGATAAAAGGTATATTTTCCCACGAATGACCTCAATCTCATTAATACGTATATATACGAGTATTACAAAAGTGGGCTAACTACAAAATACAATAGGCTTGAACACATGAGCCTATATACAAAATACTAAATACAATAATATCGTTAAAAATTGTCTTTGTTGTCTTTTACCATGTGTCAAGTTTTGGACCTGATCTTTCCTTTGACATCATTTCCCTTGTGAAACAATGTTAAATTGTTGTGTTCTTTATGTTCTTAGCATTTTTTGTAATAGTGTTGTTGTATTGATTGAAGCCCTTAATCTAAAAATCTTTTTAGATTCTATATAAATTAAATCATGCAAAAACAAAACAAAACTCGTTTACACAGTCCATTCAAAACGTTGATTTCGTCATGAATCTAAATTATACTAACCTTAGTTATTTTTAATAGAAGAATCAGATCTTATAAATCGATGATTCATATGGATGGGTCGAATATTTAGGTAATATACAAATTTCATATTATAGCTGGAAACTAAAAATTGGAATAGGAAGCTGAAATTAATTTGAAAACTAAAGTTGTAGTTTTTATTTATATAAATGTTCAAGCTTTTAAAATGTATAAAGTTATATAAAAAACGTATTATTAAAGTATATTTGATTGTTTTCAAGACATCTTAATAATATTATTATAATCCTTAAAAATATTTCTTCAAAGTCTATTTAAAGAAATAACTATTGAACTTACAAATTTTTTATATTAAAATAAAAAAATTGTGTTTATAAGTACAAAAAGAGAAAAAAAAAATTTAATTCGAGATTTCAAAAAAAAAAAAAACTAAAAATTCCTTCCTAAATACTCCTTAAAAAAGATCACAACGAGATGCGGTTGCCCACAACTTTTCTAAAAGTTATAGTAACTTCCTTTAAATGGCTTACACACTCTTTCTATCGTATTCCTAAAGAAGATATTTGTCAACAACTAGATTTAAACTCTCAATCATTTAAAGAAAAGTCGTATTTATAAACACAAGATACCGTTAGGTATAAAACTACATAGAAAACATATTAGTAAAAGATATGTGATTGTTTTAAGGGCATCTTAAAAATTTTGTTATAATTCTTCAAACAATTTATTTAAATCTATTTGAAATAATTATTGAATTATATGGTTTTATATCATAATAAAAATTGTAAGTTTATATTTACAACCATAGTTTTATGATTCAAGATTTTAAAAAAAAAAAAAAAAAAAAAAAAAAAAAAAAAAAAGGTTCATTTTTAAGTACGCCTTAATAAAGATCCCAACGATATGGGTTGCCCGCAACTTTTTTGAAAATTATATTAATCTTTTTTAAATGCTCACACATAGTTTGTAAATTCTATTCTTAATAATAATTTATTGACAAAATTGCAAAAATGGTCCCTGTAGTATGATTTTTTTAGGGTTTTAGTGCAAACCTTGACTTTTTTGGATTGGTGGTCCTTTTGAGCTAGTTTCGTTGCGGATTTGGTCCCTCAGTAAACTGAAATGACTGTAATACCCTTGGGGTATTTATTTTTCATTTTTCTTTGATTTTTTTAAATATAATATCTATTTATTTATTTTAATAATTATTTTAATAATAAAAAATGGCCCACTTCTCTCTCTCTCTCTCTCTCTCTCTCTCTCTCCAGAAAAAGAAATACACCCAATTCCCATAACCACCGTCTTCTTCCTTCTTCCCTCTTCCACCTTCGTCCATTTCTATTTTTCTGTTAACAGACCTTGTTTCAACAGATTGAGTCTGATACATCGAGCAGTGTAAGTAGGTTATTACAAGGTATTTGATTTGGATGGTGAATCAATATCCGGTTTGTAAATCAACAAATGAACGAAACAGGTGTCTGATCTATTTTACCATACAGAGACAAAGGGTGTATGTGTCTCGATCGTGTCGTACTCCTTTTTGCTTCCCTTAGGAAATCCTAAACCCACTCACTTTCTTTCTTCGATTGCAGGTAGAAATCAAAGAATTGGACCTCTATTCTTGTCTGTGTCTCACTTCTCCCGCTCGAGGAATTAAATTTTAGGTATGGTATACTATTGAAGAATAGAGGAGTGCTTTTAGTTGTTTGTATTGGTGTTAGCTATTACGATGATTGTGGGTGAAGTTGGTGATGTGGGGATCTCGGTGAATAGTAGAGAAGAAGATGGTGTCTGTAATGGAGGTGTGGTGTGAACCCGATGGTGATGTAGAGAAGATGGGGCCAGATGCCTCTCTATTAATTTCTAGGTTTTAATTTCTTGGTGTACCTACATCTGTATGTTTTTGTATATACCTACATCTGTATATTTGGTCTCCGATTTGGCCCTCTCATCCCCGATTTCGTTCCAGGTACATTGGATGGACTTTAATTTGTTGGTTTTTGAAGTTGCTTTTGTATATAATGTTGTTTATTGGAAAATCTTGGTAGTGATTCCAACAAGTGTCAAATGGTGGAGCTTGTGAAAGAACTAAGAACCGACACAAATGAAGGAGGTGGCAGCTACTGTGATTTACCTCGGTGGAAATAAGGAAGGCGGTTGAAACAGTGGGTCACGACAGGGCAGGGCAGAGTGGGCTGAGAACGACGGTGGCAGCCGGTGGTGCTCGCTTTGACGACTCCCGCTGCTTCTCTTTATTTCTTCTGGCGAGGTCGACTCGTGAGAGACGATGGGAGGAAGGAGTAAGGGTCGGGGATGTTTGGGGCTGTTGTACTCGACAAAATAAACACGGTGGTGGTGGGTTTTTATCATGGCAGCATGGAGTGGCGGAGGGAGCTGCTCCGGTAGCCGGCAACGGTGGTTCTTGGTTGTAAGTGAAGAAGAAGGAAGGGGAAGGTTGGTCTGGTGAGGTATGAACGAGAGAGAGAGAGAGAGAGAGAGAGAGAGAGAGAGAGGGAGAGAGAGAGAGAGAGAGAGAGAGAAAGAAGTGGGCCATTTTTTATTATTAAAATAATTATTAAAATAAATAAATAGATATTATATTTAAAAAAATCAAAGAAAAATGAAAAATAAATACCCCAAGGGTATTACAGTCATTTCAGTTTACTGAGGGACCAAATCCGCAATGAAACTAGTTCAAAAGGACCATCAATCCAAAAAGGTCGAGGTTTGGACTAAAACCCCAAAAAAATGCATACCACAGGGACCATTTTTGCAATTTTGTCTAATTTATTTGCCATTTACCATGCTTAACCCAGTGACGTACCTAAGATTTTATTTTAGGGTGAGCCAAATAATTTATAAAATATAAACGAAATATAAAATATTGAATTTAGAATGGGGTGCATCAAAGCAAAACCTTAGTTCATTTTATTTAACTGAAATATATATATATATATATATATATATATATATATATATATATATATATATATATATATATATATATATATATAGGTTATTTTGTTCTAACTATCTATTGTGTGCATCTAGGATTGATTCTGGACCAATCATTTTAGTTATTTTAAGAAAGTAATTAATGCATATTAAATGCTGAATATTTAATTAATACTCATTATATTTTCAACATGTAATATGCATTAATTAGTTTCTTAAAATAACTAAAATGATTGGTCCAGAATCAATCATACATTCACACAATAGATAGTAAAAACATTTGAACTTAACTATATATATATATATATATATATATATATATATATATATATATATATATATATATATATATATATATATATATATATATATATATATATATATATATATATATATATATATGAATGAGTTCTATGTAAAACAAATAACTAGGGCAACATCTACCGGAACCAATAATCAAATGACACGTGTCAATTTCTTTTTTCACAAGTAATGTATTGTGGAAGTTATTGTGGAAATGATGTGTTGTCATGTTTTCATTGGTTCAAATATATGTTGCCCTAATATTTATTTTCCATATAACTCTTCCCTATATATATATATATATATATATATATATATATATATATATATATATATATATATATATATATATATATATATATATATATATATATATATATATATATATATATATATATATATATATATATATATATATATATATATAAACTTAAAATTTGATGGGTGGCCAAGGCCCACAGTTGCCTCTATGTGGCTACGCCACTGCTTGAACCTCAATCATTTTAAAAAAAAATAACATTTATAAAATATCGCTAAGTAAAAAATCATTTAATAGAAATTGAATTAAATTTATTGTAAAATTACTGTATTATATATGATCTTGAAACCAAAATAAAATTGAGACATGAACAAGAATATTTAGGCTTTTGTAAACATGTAACTATATTTTGGTTGGTTACTCGGTTATATTCATTTAATCAAATTCGTCCGTTTTAATTTTAGCGAACTCTTGATATGGCTTATAATCCATCAAGAAATAAAATATATTGCCAACTCATTAACGTTTTAAATAAATAAATGAAAATTACTGTTTAAAATAGAAATAGGGTTGGCTATTAATAATATTCGGAATACGCAAGTTACAAATATTACTGGCTATGCTAGCTTGCTAAGTTGTGATTGGTCCCACGGCATAACCGTAGGGTCGCAGCCTTCTTTCGATGGTGACACGGTGACACCTTCTTCCTGATGCACATGAACCCATGTTACTCTTGCCCCTCATAATCTCCTCAACGACCTGCATCTATTACTCTCATTTTTACCTTTCACGTTTAACCTTTAACCATATGAACCATATTATGAATTGGTACTTGTATTTTTATTTCCTTAAGCTAATGCTTCTAACGTTTATTCACATAACAATTTTGTTAATCTTTATACAGATTTCAATCGTTCATAATTTAATCCCATCTTTTTTTATACCACTTTGTCTATTTTTAAACCTCGAGGTGCTTCTTAGCCGATCTCTAACCCAACAAACTAGAGTTCTTTACTTTCTCCCACACAATGCTTTGTTTAGAACTTTATATCCATCCAAATATTCTAATGGAAATTGTTAGTGTACATAAATTCAACCAAAGGTTGATGGAAAAACCAACTAAAATTTTTGATGCTTATTTCTTAGATGATTACAACCCACATGAACATAAAGAGGACAAAATAAGATTCTAATACGAAGTTTTGTTAGTCAAATTCAATTGTCTCAAAACAAAGGAGAAACGAAATACTTCTAGGAGAAGAAGATAAGTTTTTTCCACAATCCTAACAAACAAAAAGTTTTTTATTCCATGATACCTAAGGCAAAGAGGTCTTTCAGGTCAACAAGGAGTCTTTTGAATATGGAGCAAGTCGGTTTTGATATTTCCATACATAGACTAGTCTAGCCTATAAATACATGTACCGAGTTAGGGTTATATGTATTACGTATACACACATTGTAATTGAGTTTTAAGTTATTTTCTCAATATATTGGATTGGTATTCCATCTTCTTTTGTGTCTTTACGTTTCTTGAATTGGTATTAGAGTAGTGAGATCTGATAATAGCGCTCGATCAACAGGGGAAGACGCCTCATTGTCGTTATTTTACAACCAAGTTTTTGGATGTAAATCCATACTACCATATTGGACAGCGCAGAACCAAGCAAGGGGAAGGAAGGTGGAGTAACCTCAGTCCAATGCCCAATGCTAACACCCATAAACTACACCGTGTGGGCAATGCGCATCAAAGTTGTGTTGCCTATACACAAAGTATGGGAGATGATCGATCCAGGCAACACGAATGCTAAGAAGAATGATCTTGCAATGGGTTTATTGTATCAATCCATCCATGAAAATTTGATCATGCAGATTGGCGATCAAGAAACCTCCAAGAAGTTGTAGGATGTGATCAAAGCAAGACATGTTTGAGCAAATCGAGTGAAGGAAGCAATGTTGCAAACCTTAATGTCCGAATTCGACCGACTCAAGATGCAAGATATGTAGAAATAATCGACGAATACACCGGTAAATTATCTAAAACCACCTTAAAATCCTCTGGCCTTGGGGATGTTATTGAAGAATCAAATGAAACTGAAAACTGTAAGCCAAAGCTTAGTGATTCCCCCAAAGTACCACTACACAAACATATAACAACATGCATACTAGGTCCACAACTAAAATACTAGAATACCCCTGAGTCCATAGCATGAGTCTGGCTTACCTTCCAGCCCACAGCTCATGTTTAGCTTACTCCCGAGCCCACACATAAGTTTGGCTTGCCTCTCGGACCGACAACTTATGTCTAGCTTGCTCCTAGGTTTGTTGGCTTTCGCACAAAGCAAGATCGACTCAACCTAACCATACTATGTCGACATATACATAACATATAACATATATCCAGTAAATAGATAATCATATAACCAGTCAATAGACTAACAAGAAGATCTACAAATCACTATCACATAACAACATCCCATATATCATGACTCAGTTCTAATATATCAGTATAATATAGCAACATCCACTAAACCAGGATACATAACCGAGTGGGTCAACATTGGTTCCTTCGAATCAAAAGTATGTTGAGGAAAACCCACATCTCAGTCTGAAAAGATAGTTGAACAGGACATTGTTCATAATATCATCTATACCAGTCACATATACATCAAATAGTGACCAAACTCAATTACAACTTAAAATAACTAAAATACCCCTAGGTCAAACTTGGTTAAGATCTGGTTGAGGTCAAAGGTCAAAAAGTCAATGGAGTTGACTTAGGCTGAGTACGCCCAACATACTCATCATGTACGGTTAGCATATTCAAGATCCAGAAACGAGCTCCTAAGGGAGTACACGCGGCGTACTCAGAAGTACGCTCCACATACTTGGGCAGATGGTATGCCCAGTGTACTCGGCCAGATGGTATCATTCCAATTAAGTTCTTATTTCATTAAGTTATTTCGTTCAAAATCTAGATATAGTCCCAAATAGTCTTCTAAACCATAAAGCTTCCAACTTTATGGTCTTGCATGCTATTAAGGGTCCATATCTTAAAACCCTAACTTCTTAACCAACGAAAACACCATAACCTTTGGATGGAAGGACTAGAAAGGCCAAGATCACATTTTTATCACTCTAGACACTCTAAAACGTCCAAAAGGACAACTGATTTGGTCTAGAGTAGCTTATAATCAAATTGACCAAGATTATGGGGCTAATAAGCACAAAACTCCACATCTAGCAAGATCTAATGAAATAACCACCAAGTTCAGAGCTTTATACCCTAAATGAAGCTTGAGGGCAAGATGCTTCTGGATCCAAAGTTCTTCAAGCTTCCAAGATGTTCTTATTTCCACTTCCTCTTTCTAAGAACACCAAAACACACACTAATGGCTCAAAGATGCCCACAAAATGGATTAGGGTTTTCTAGGTACGAAATGGGGCTGAAGACTGATGGAGGAAGGAGTCTTGGGGAGTTAATGTTGCTTAAATAGGGTCCAAACCCTAAAAATTAGGGTTTAGCCTTCAGCCACATATGCCCAACGTACTAGGAAAATGTGCTTTTCTCATTGAACGCACCTTAGGACCATCATGAAAACTAATTATATAATAAGGGTTGAAAATGTAAATACCTAGAAATCAAGGTGTTACAACTCTCCCGCACTTGAATCAGACTTCGTCCTCGAAGGCCGCTGCCGCGAATTACATAGGATAGTGCTCTCGTATCTTTGCCTCGGGCTCCCAATTCAATGTGGAACCCTTCCGAATCTGCCATTGGACCTTAACCAAAGACACTACCTTGTTACGCAACTCCTTCGTCTTCCTATCCAAGATCACCATTGGTCTCTCAACATAATTCAGGCGATCATCAACCTGAATGTCATCCAAAGGAACAAATGCTGAATCATCAACCACACACTTATGAAGCTAAGAAACATTGAAGGTGTTGTAAATCTAAATGAGCTCCTCAAGAAAATCCAACCGATAAGCTACCCTACCAACCCTGGAAATCACTCGCAACACCCCAACATATCAGGGCTCCAAAGTTCCCTTCTTCCTGAAGCGTATTACACCCTTCCAGGGTGATACCTTAAGTAGTAGCATATCACCGACCTGGAACTCCAACTTCGACCGACACCTGTTAGCATAAATCTTCTGCCCACTCTGAGTTATTTGCAACCTCTGTCTGATCTGCTGAATAAGCTATGCCATCTGAAGGACTACCTCAGTCCTTCCCATAACCATGTGACTGACCTCTCCCCAACAAACTAGGGTATGACACTTCTTTCCATAGAGAAGCTCGAAGGGCGGTGCACCGATACTGGAGTGATAGTTGTTGTAAGAAAACTCAGCTAGAGGAAGGTAAGAGCCTTAAATCCCATCGAAATCTGTAACACAAGCTCTCAACATATCCTTAAGTGTTTGAATGGTCCTCTCGGTCTGGTCGTCGGTCTGTGGATGATAAGTAGTGCTACAATGTAACCTCGTGCCCAGTTCCTCGCAGAACCTTTGCCAAAATTGTAAAGTGAACCAAAATCCCGATCTGATATAATAGAAACCAGAATACCATGTTGCGCAACGATTTCAAGCACATACACATTGGCCAATTTCTCGGCTGAGGAGATCTCTCAGATAACTAAGAAATGGGCACTCTTGGTCAGACGGTCCACTATCAACCCATATCACATCGAATCCCTTAGCCATCTGAGGTAGCTTGGTGATGAAATCCATAGTGATCTATTCCAATTTCCACATGGGAACCTCTGAAGGTTGAAGCCTGCCATGCAGTCTCTAGTGTTCGGCCTTGACCATCTGACACGTCAAGCACCTCTCAACATACCATGCTATCTCCCTTTTCATGCACGACTACTAGTAACTAAGTCACAAATACCAATACATCTTGGTGGCTCCAGGGTGTATAAAAAATCTAGACTTATGTGCCTCCTCCAACACAGTCTGTTGATCCCACCAAAATCTAGTACCCAAACTCGACCGCATCGAATCAACAATCCATGATTGTCGGTAAAAAAAACCTATCAATCTCTCTCCTAATTCGTTCCTGCTTCTAATTCTCTTTCTTGACTCCTTCAACCTGAGCCTCCCTAATCAAATCCAGAAATGGCGAATCAATCAAAATCCTCATATATAGACCCCCAATAGAAGAACTAGCCGACTTGCGGCTTAAAGCATCAGCGACCACATTCGCTTTCCTCGGATGGTACATAATTTCGCAGTCATAATCCTTGACCACGTAAAGCAAGCTATGTTTTCTCATTTTCAGATTCAGCTTATCCATGTGATATCTCAAAATCTTGTGATACATGTATATGGTACACAATATCCCATATAGGTAATGTCACCAAATCTTGAGTGAAAATGCCACCTCCCCGAACTCCAAATCGTGCGTAGGAGATCTCACCTCATGCGAATTCAACTACCGAAAAGCATAAGCAATAACCCTCCCTCGTTGCATAAGAACTACCCCCATATCGGTGATGGATGCATCACAATATACCACAAAATCCTCATGACTCTCAAGAAGGGTCAATACTGGGGCCTCACATCACTTCCGCCTCAGAGTCTCGAATGCAGCTTGCTGCTCAGGGCCCCAATGGAAATCCATGCCCTTCCATGTCAGACGAGCAAAGTGTATAGAAACCTGGTAGAAATCTTGAATGAATCTCCGATAATACCCTGCTAATCCCAGAAAACTACTGATCTCCGAGGGAGACTTTGGAGCCTCCTACTGCATAACAACCTCAATCTTGGCAGGGTCAACAAATATCTCGTTCTAGTTAACGAGGTATCCTAAGAAATGGACCTCCCGTAACCAAAACTCTCACTTTTAGAACTTGGCATACAGCCGCCCCACCTCAAAACTCCCAGAAGCTCTCAAAAGTGCTCCTTATGCTGCTCCCTAGTCTTGGAATAAAGCATGATATCATCAACAAAAATAATGACTGAGCGATCGAGCATCGGCCTATACACTCGATTCATTAAATCCATAAATGATGAAGACACATTAATGAGTCCAAACGGCATCACCACGAACTCATAATGACCATAGCAAGTGTGAAACCCCATCTTCTCCATGTCCTCCTCTCTAACCCTTATCTGCTGATACCCTAAACTCAAATCGATCTTGGGGAAATAAGATGCACCCTACATCTGATCGAAGAGATCATCAATCCATGGAAGTGGGTAACAGGTCTTCACATTGAACTTGTACTTAATAATCAATACACATGAGATGAGACGCATCCTTCTTCTTCATGAACCAGATCGGTGCTCCCCAAGGTGAATTGATTGGTTTGATAAACTATTTACCCAACAGCTCCTGAAGCTGAGAGGACAAATCTTTCATCTTTGGTGGTACCAATCGGTACGATGCCTTAGCAATTGGGGAGGCATCAGGGACCAAATCGATCCTGACTCAACCTACCTCTCAAGAGGCACATCCGAAACCAAAACCTTCTTTGCAACCCAGGTCTCAACCACATACGTAAGATAACCCATACACCCATGTTGCAGATATTGTTGTGCCATGACAACAGAACAAAAGGTTGATCTAATCATAGTACCATCTCTATAAACAATCATTGCTCCCACACTTGAGGTTCGAACTACCACCCTCTGACCCTCCCAATCAATCATCACATCAAACCTACTCAACCATATCATCTGTACAATCATGCATACATCCCCCATGGCGGTAAGGATCAGATCAATCGGCTAAGACACCTCGAAAATCTCCATAATATAACCTCGATAAATGCTCGATGTAGAAACCTCGTGCTCGTTGGAGATAGAAACCCGCAACGGACATTCCAACTTTCCAAGAGTCATATTAAAATTCCTACTGAAGGAATGAGATATAATAGACCAACTCGCACCCAAGTCAAAACCACAAAAGTAGGCAAGGAGTTCACTAAGAATATATCTACCAGAATCATAAATATAAGCATACCATAAAATAAATGACATAATAACAAATGAAAACATACCAGTTGTAACATCCCAAAATCATAAGGTAAAAAGATCATTTTTAACTCAACAACAAACATAATTTATTATTATCAACCCTTCAAAAGTACATCAAAGTAAATTAATTATCAGAGTGTAATTCCCAAAATCATAAAGTGCGGAAACATGGGTGGATGCATTGCGATCTAGCCGGTCCCTTCCCTTTTTAAATGGAAGTACCTGAAATCGTAACCATAAAAACCGTAAGCAAAAAGCTTAGTGAGTTCCCCAAAATACTACATACCATACATATCCTTGGAACTAGCCCTCACATTGGAACCGCACCATAATAATGGGCCTATCCCACCATAAAATTCAAGAGTCACAAAGACAAATAGCATCCAAAGTAACATACATTAGGCTTAGCCCTTCCTAATCCATGGGCCTAGCCTAGACTACAAATGGACCTAGACCATCATACAATGGGCCTAGCCCAAAATACCATGAAAGTGTCACAAACACAACTAACATATAACAGATCCTAGTAAGCTGACATTGGTGCCTTTGACCTACGGGTACAGTGAGGAGACTCACCTGAATCACAAACTCGGCTAACACTCAGCTCAAAGCCATGCAACCACTGCGACAATGCTCCTATCACAACATGCAAGGTCTAACATTAAACTACACAATGAAATTAACCAACTTGGCCAAAAGTCAACCCAAGTCATAAATAATGATCAAAGTCAAAGTCAACAACCCATAATGTCAATTATTCAGCCTCACATCGTGACCAACCGTTGGTTAAGCCATAAGAGCACAATCAGACTAATTCCAACTCATCTCAACTCAACCCAGCCAACTCAGACATGAAAAGTCACTGGAGCTGATCTCACATCGTGAGTAGCCTCCTCTCATGTCGTGAGCTCGAAGAAACTTAACAGAAAATGAGTTCATACAACCTTCACGTCGTGAGACCCTACGTCTCACGTTGTGAGCACAGTCTAAAGCCAAGAATCCAACACTCTAAGTCCTTAATGCATTAAGCCTTTTACCCTACCTTTATAGAAGGCCTTATGACTCCATAATACACTTAAAAGTCTATGCTTTACAGGCATGTATGTCCAATAAATGTCTAGATCTCATTTCAGACCAATATTGAAGAAAAGATCATCCGACTTTCATGCAAGGTTCCAAAACCCAAAAATTCACTAGATCCGAACCTCATAGCACTATAAGTTCCTTTATAACCTATAAAGTTGCCAAATTTATGATTTCCATTCATTCAAACTTGCTCAATGTAACATCCCAAATTTCGAGTCCAAGAATTACAATTTTGATACAACGATTTAGAAAACATTTATAAGAAAAAGTCATTAAGTCATATCATTTCGTAAAACCATAATCTCGTGTCTGAAATCGTATCATAAAATTAGTAACAATGTAAGAGTACAATCCCAAGAAATCTCATAGTACGGCAATCCAATACGTGTGTATGATGTGCAGCTACCGTGCCGACTCCTTCCCCTTCGCTGAAGAGGTACCTGAAACAGAACAGAAAACTGTAAGCACGAAGCTTAGTGAGTTCCCCCAAGTTTTAGAACACGTAAAGTCACCTTAAAAACTTTAGTTCCAATACCTAGAATTTTAAAAGTTAAAATTCAACCCTTATAATTTATAATACTATAAGTTAATAACACACACACACACACACACACACACACACACATATATATATATATATATATATATATATGTATGTATGTATGTATAAGATCACATCGTTTTACCGTTAGTAGGCCTCATTCACGAAGCCGGTCTATAAGGGGGGTATAAGGTTGCTGCCTATAAAATGGCAGCTTAATGGGTGTCCACTCTCACCCACCGCTTCCTTGACTGGTGGAGGGTCGTTAGCCAAACGGGTAGGACAATGACTTTAATCCTCATTAAAAGTATGATGGTTATAAGGTAACTAAATGTTTTATAAATTCCCAATCTTAGTTACTTTAGGAAAATGTGAATATTGTGCTAACCCATGAAATTACACTTTGCACTTTGCTTAAGTCATTAGTGGAGCGTGTGTGGTTAACTGGCACACTAACCTAGACTTAACAAGGTAGGAAAAGGGTGGCTTAAGGTTTATCATAGATCGGTGGAGCGCGTGTGGTTAACCGGCACATCGGTTAGGTGATAAACATTAAGAGTACCAAGTAATTTTCATGGTTAATTCACACCTTGTTCTGTGATCCTCGGTATCCCAGTCACAAAACTTGAAGGGCACATTCGAGGTTGAAACATGCCATTGAAAAGATCAATGAATCTCAAAAGATTCTAGAAGTTTCAAAACCAATTAAAACCTAATAATACATTTCGTTTTTCATGGTGGAAATTGGTGAATCATCATTCACCTACCTTCAAATATTTTATAGCTTGGATTACAGCATCTCTCTTCTAAGTTATAAAATATTGTGTTGGTTCTTAGCCTTAATATTACATTTGGGTGTCTTATTAAGTACTATATTTATATCTAATCTAAACTGGTCCTTCTTTGTTTTCAAATGTCTTCCAACAACGATGCTTCTGGATCAAACCCTACTGGCTCCTTCTCTCTCATGAACCTTTAAGGGAAAGTCATCTTCGACGGTTCCAACTTTATGGATTGGATCCAGAACATCAGGATGGTCACTCGTTACGAGGACAAGGAATATTTCCTCGGCACGGAGCTTAAGGAACTTGATGAGTCGTTCGCTACTCTTGAGGAGATCGCTGAATTCCAGACTGATGAGAGAGATGCCACCAAAGTGGCATGTATCTTGTTGGACACAATGACATCCGATCTCCAAAAGTCTTATGAGGACTATTACCCTTTTGAGATGCACTAGGAGTTGATGGACCGCTACCATCAAAGTGCTCGTCAAGAGAGGTATGAAATTATCTCCTCCGTGATAACAACCCGAATGAAGGACGGTGAACCCATTACGGGCCACATGCAGAAAATGCAAAGATTCGTGGACCGTTTGCTAAAATTGAATGTGAACTTTCCCGAGGAGTTGGAAATTGACATCATTTTGCACTCCTTACCTTCTTGTTATGATAAATTCCGAATGACATATCACATGAACAAGAAGGAAGTTACACTCAGCAAACTTCAAGGACTTTCGAAGACTGCCGAAAGTGGTCTTATAAGTAAATCAGTTGTTACCACTCCTACTCCTACCGCGAACCCTGTCTTGGAAATTGGGCAAGGTATAGGGAAGAAGAGGAAGAGACCTTCGAAGGGTACCAAGGGAAAGTACCTTGATGGCTCCACTTCGAGTGGAAACAAAAGAGATTTTGTCACTCCTTCTACCAACCCTAAAGAGGTTGAATGCTTCTATAGCCATGAAAAGTCGCACTGGAAGTGAAACTGCCCAAAGTACCTGCAAGATATTAAGGATGGGAAATAGAAACCCAACCATGAAGGTATTTACACTATATTGTCTAATAACTCACCCTATTCTAATTCTTGGGTCCTTGATACAGGTTGTTTTATGCACATATGTTCTGATTTGCACGGACTAAGAAGAAATGAGAATGTGGAGCATTAGAAGATAAAATTAGTCATGGGGAATAGGAAAGATTCACCTGTCACCAAGATTGGAGTTTATTCTTTGTTGCTAAGTAGTGGGATAACATTATATTTGAATAAATGTTGTTACTCGTCTGAAATGGCGAGAAATATTATTTCCTTTCATGGTTTGTACAAATAAGGGTTTACCCTTTCGTTTGATAAAGAATGTGGTGGTATTAATGCTTTCTTTAATAATGTTCTTTACTTTAAAACATTACCTTGTGATGGTGTGTATGAAACTGTGTCGGTTGTTGATAACCTAGGAAATAATGTGTTGTGTATTGATTCTTCCACTAACATGGATAAAGCATCGTTATGGCATTGTCGTCTTGGAAACGTAAGCAAGAAACATATAGGCAAACTCCAAAAGGATGGAGTCTTAGTGTCATTTGACCTAAAGTTGGATGATAGTTGTGAATCTTGTTTACTTGGGAAAATAACAAAGTCACCCTTTACTAGTACTTGTGCTAGGGTGAGGGTTTGTTGGACCTCATACATACTGATGTGTGTGAACCCTTTAGAACCGCCACAAGGGATGCTAAACGCTTCTATGTGACTTTTATTGATGATCATAGTAGATATGGATATGTCTACTTAATCAAGCATAAGTCAGAAACCTTTGAAATGTTTAAGGAGTTTAAACAGGAAATGGAGAATCAGTTGGGCAGGAACATTAAGATGTTTCGATCCAATCGAGGTGGTGAGTATCTTAGTATAAAGTTCCTTGACTATCTTAAGGAATGTGGGATTGTCTTACAATTGAAAACTCACAAGGCACCACAACTTAATGGTGTGGCTGAGAGGCTTAATCGAACCTTGTTGGATATGGTTCGATCCATGATGAGTCGAGCTTTGCTACCAATCTCATTTTGGGGGTATGCCATAGAGACTGTTGCCCATATTGTTAATCTAGTCCCTACAAAAAAGGTTGCTAAAACAACTCACGAGATGTGGACTGGAAAAGTTCCAAATCTGGACCACATCAAGATTTGGGGTTGTGAGGCTTTCGTGAGGCGCGAAACTCACGATAAGCTCGAACCTCGAAGTGAGAGGTGTATTTTCATCGGCTACCCACAAAAATCCTTTGGCTATCTCTTCTACATACCCAATGATAATGTGGTCTTTGTAGCAAGGAGAGGGGTCTTTCGCAAGAGAGAGTTCATAAGCCAATGAAAGAGTGGTAGGCAAATTGACCTTAAAGAAATTCAAGAGTCAAGTGGTGAAGGAACCTCAAACCCTAGCAATCAACCTGAGGAGGAAACTCCGGTTGATCCAAATGACGAGTCCGTACCTCTAAGGCGTTCCTCCAGAGTTAGGAATGCACCTAAGCATTACTATGGTTTCTATATTACTGCGGAAGGTGATCCACTTATCAGTGATAATACACTGGTAAGTCTGGATGAAGCTAACAGCTACAAGGAAGCCATGCCAGGCCTTCAGTCTGCCAAATGGAAAGAGGCTATGGACAGACAGATACAGTCCACATATGACAATCAAGTTTGGAACTTGGTTCACAATGTATTAGTTCGTACGACAGTCGGTTGCAAATGGATATTCAAGAAGAAGACCGACATGGGTGGTAATGTACACACTTATAAGGCACGACTGGTTGCAAAGGGCTTTTCTCAAACTCTAGGAGTTGATTATGACGAGACCTTTTCACTAGTAGCAAAGATTAAATCTATTAGGTTTATGTTAGCCATTGTTGCATTTCATGATTATGAAATATGGAAAATGGATGTCAAAACTGCTTTCCTTAATGAAAGGTTGGCTGAAGATGTTTACATGAGTCAGCCAGAGGGTTTTGTCAGTATAAAGTACCATAATAGTGTGTAAGCTTAAGAAATCCATCTATGGATTGAAACAAGCACCTCATAGATGGAATCTTGGTTTTGATGAGAAAGTCAAAGAGTTTGGCTTTTCGAGGAGCGAAGATGAATCTTGTGTATATGTCAAGGCTAGTGGGAGTATAGTTAGCTTTTTGGTATTGTATGTGGATGACATACTACTCATAGGAAATGACATCCCAACTCTGTAGGAAGTGAAGTCCTAGCTTGGGAAGTGTTTCGCTTTGAAGGACCTTGGAGAAACTGCCTATATCCTACAGATAAGGATTCTGAGATACAGGAGTAAGCGACTAATTAGACTTAGTCAGAGTACCTACTTGGATAAGGAGTTGAATAGGTTCAACATCTAGAAATCCAAGAAAAGAGAGTTACCTATCCAAAGTAACGCCAGATTGAGTAAGACTTAGAGCCCGAGTACAGAGTCTGAGATAGCAGAGATGAGTCGAGTACCGTATGCTTCCGCTGTATGCTCGATCATGTATGCTATGACTTGTACTCGTCCTGATGTAGCCTTTGCGTTGATCATGGTCATCAGATATCAGGGGAACCCTGGCAAGGCTCATTGGACTACGGTAAAGAACATTCTCAAGTACCTGCGGAGGACTAAGGACTGGGTCCTTACCCTCGGTGGGAGTGATAACTTGAGAGTAGTAGGGTATAGAGATGATAGCTTCAAGACTTATAGGGATAATTTCTGCTTTCAGTCAGGCTGGTTCTTTACCTTAAACGCATGAGAAATTACTTGGAAAAGTTCCAAGCAGGAGACAGTGGCTGATTCAACTTGCGAATCAGAGTATATAGTAGCAAGCGAGGAAGAAAAGGAGGCTATATGGCTAAAGAACTTCATTGGAGACCTCGGAGTTGTACCAGCTATAAAAAAGCCTATGGAGATTTTCTGTGATAGTGAAAGTGCAGTTGCCTTAGCCAAGGAACCAAGGGATCACGGAAGATCCAGACACATCGACAAAAAAATACCATTTCATAAGACATCGAATAGAAGAAGGACTCCTCGTAGCAAAGAGGGTATTGTTGGAAGAGAACCCAACAGATCCCATCACGAAGGGACTGGGTAGGGTTAAGCATCTTCAGCATACGAGGCGCATAGGGCTAAAGGATGATATTAGTTTTAGAAATTAGATAGCTTTGAAATTTATAAAGTGTAACTGACATTTGATGATAAATAAAAGTTGATGTTTATTTATAAGTAAAGTGTTGCTATCTTCTGTCAATCTTTTATTATCATTTCATTTTGCATGTTTTGACTTCCAGAATAAGTATACTATGGTATATCATATTATTCAAAATTTCCACATTCGGCCGTATGTTGGAAGTAGATATGAATCAAGACTTTCATGAAGTTGGCTTGTAAATGTCTAAGGTGTTGGACATAACAAGAGTTGCTACCACACTCATGAGTGCTCATAAGTTCTAAGTATTGGATTCAACCCACGCTCACTTGTATCACTTCATCGAATTTATCTCGAGTGATCGTGAGACAGTAATATCATATAAGTCTTCAAACCTAGAGATATGAGTTGTTGACTATGAGTTGGTTATACATTGATTGCACGAAAATGCATTGGTAACTCGATGTTATAAAACGTGCCTTTGTGTACGATTCAACAACTAGTAGAACAAGCATATGAGTCGAATTTTATCTGTTCCTTCTTGAAAGCGATATATGGGCCCCTCGATGATTTCGTGTTGACCGATGTACTGGGCCCGATCAGAACTAAATTGATGTGTTCGATTAAGTTCTATGTCAAACAAATCGGAAATCGGGAAATAAATTGTTGGACAATAAGTACGACATTGTTCCATGTATATGTCCAACTGATATCTAGAACATATGATTATATGATCAATTATCTTAAATGGCGTATCATCATCATCTCAGTTCCGCGAGACTTTGAAAGAGCTACAATAGCTGATCGGCTCTTGAAGTCATTCTTGCAGTTATAGTTATTAGACTTATCCAAGTGGGAGACTATTGGATTAGGTGTCTAAGTTCATAACTATTTATGGAATGTACTTGACCTGGTTAGCATGGTCTATTTGGGTTGCATGGCATTGCAACGCTTGGATAGACTAAATGAGAGAAAGGACACTTATGGTTTATTAATATATTATATGGTCTAATATATTAATAATATTATTTCATTAGTTTTGATCAAGAATTAATTTGGTGATCAAAAGGATACAAATTAAATATATGGGGTTGATTGTGCAAATCATCCTTCTTTTATAGTGGGCTAATGATCCATGGTTTATTGAATTGGGCTAAAACCCATAAGGTGCTCCATGGATAGTCCATGGTGGTTATAAACCCATGGATCATGGAATATGAAAAGCCATGTCAATTAGTGTTTACATGTTGTAACCCTACTTGTGACACAACTATAAAAGGACCCAATGGGCTACCAAAATCGGCATTATGTGTAGAACAAGAGGGCTAGCCGATTTTGAGTGATAATGTACTTCTCTCAAAGTTATTCCAAGAGTTATGGTGTTGTGTGAAACATTTGAGGCATCATATTTGAGGTGCTAGGATCACAAAGTTCTCAAGGAATCCAAGCATCACGAAAGGTATGTTTTTCTACTGGCTTCTACGTTTCAAAGTTCCCCATGCCATGCTAGTTAGGTTAAGAACCTTGGAAAATCAAATTTGCATGTATCTTAGTAAAACACAGATCCAAGGTTTCTCTAGTTGCATGTACACCTTAGGAGTGTTAGAATGCTCAAAACCCTTCACTTGTACCCTATTTAAAGGCCCTAATTCATTTCCAAACCTCCTTAACTTCATCCTCCACCCTTTTAGGCTGTTTTCTCAAAACGCTAGCCTCATATGGAAGATTATTGAGATTTTGAGTATTTTGGTTGGTTTTTTGTGCATTTGGAAGAAGAACTCATTGGAGAAGATTTGTATTGCTTACAGCTTGTATAACCTAGATTATTTTTCCTTTATCTATATTATGAAGGTAAAAAGTCTCAAACTTGATGGTTCATTTGTTCGATCTTGCTTGTGAGTGGGTTTTGTGCCTTTTGGTGCCATGAGTTGATTCTTGAGAGTATATGCTACTCCAGAAGTTTTAGGTTTTTTATTTTGATGTTTTAAAGGTCCCTTGATCATACATTTTGCATCTTGACGGTTGTGGACCAACCATGCATGGGTTATTGATCTCTTGGTTAAGCTAGTAGAATAGAGTTGGGTTTTGGGTTTCTTGGAGACTTGCAAAGGGATCAAGTTGATGACTTTATTGATTAAGACACCCATTAGACCTAAATCTAAGCCTTGATTGTAAAGTCTTAGAGGATTAAGCACTTTTAGAAAGTCCTTGATCATTTTTTTATGTTAAGAAGCTTAGGTTTGGTGTTGGGCTTCATTAAGTCATGTTAGGTCATAAAGTTATGAAATTTATGACTCTAGACGTCCATTAGGTTTGAAATTGAGGATTGGGTCTTTTTCTCTTAAAGGGATAAGACCCTAAAACAGAGTTAAGGTTTTAGTATCGTACATCGTGCGTACTGAGGTGGTATGTAGGACGTACGCACCGAAGTGCCTTAATGGGCCTTATGGGGTTTTGGGCCATGAGTTGTTGGGTCATATGTGGGAAGGGTAAAAAAGTCTTTTTCCCATTTTCATAATAAAGTATGAATTGGACCTTGGACTTTCAAAATTTCCTTAATTATTGAATAGGGATAATTTAGATGTGTTCAGTGTGAAGAGCCCGGTGGCAGCAAGACGTGTAATTCGGTTATCTTTGGAATGAGGTGAGTCTCCTCACAGTACTTGCAGACCGAAGGCACCAGGGCTGGCCCTTTAGATTATGTTGTAGTAGGTGCTTGTAGTATTTGTGACTCCTGCTGTATATGTTGTATGCTTGCGTACATGTTTTCTATATGTATGCGGGGTGAAATAGACCTGACACTACCTTGTGCGGGCATATGAGATGAAATAGAATCGAGGATAAAATAGACCCGGTACAGCCTTGAGCTGACATGTATATATAGTATGGGGTATTTTGGGAAACTCACTAAGATTTGTGCTTATGGTTTTATGTTTACGGTTTCAGGTACTTCCAGTACGCAAAGGAAGCGCTCAGCCTGACTGCACCGCATCCACCTGATTTTTCCACCTTGGCAATTTGCAATACTGACTCTGATGTTTAAAAAAAATAATATATTCAATTTGATTGGTTTTGGAACAACTCGTTGTATGTTTTATTGTTTTAAATATGAAAATTTTACTATAAGTTTTTGGGACGTTACAAGTTGGTATCAGAGCCTTGGTTTGAGGGATTCAGGCACACTCTCGAGTATGTCTGAACTCAAACTGAGGAATTGGTAATCTTTTGAAAGAAAATAAGTTTTTAATAAAATAAGTTTCTAAAAATATTTTTATAAATAGAAAAGGGGTGTGATTCGTGCAATCAATCGAGATCAAGTAAGTTTTTCGCAAAATATCCCTACCTGTTTTATGTTTGATGTTTGATATGAGTATATGAGAATTGCTTGCTAGATTAGGCTAAGAAACTGCTCAGAATTCCATGATAGTCTGCTAAGAGAGATGCCTTTATATGCATGTTGATTGAACCTTTAGAACTATATTATGGATTCAGATACTGGATAAAATGGCATGATTAAGTTATGCTCTGGTTTGGATAACTCGATGCTAGAATATTTCTTGCTTTGCGCTTTTAGAGACCTCCATTAATATCACCTAGCTATTAAGAGAATATGTTTGGTTACATGTTGTAGGGATTCGATAATTTTAGAAGGTTAGGTTTAACTTTTTTTGCGAAACTCTTGTTTGAGTCCAACCGTTGTATTGTGAGGCCTTTTAATCGATGAATTATCTAGTGTCTGTGGCATGTAATTGTATTTGTAAGGTAGTTATAAGATATTAGAGGAAGTCTCTTCTGCAGCTGATGGCGGAGAGTGGTGTGAAGGGAACCCTACTAAAGCCTAGGAGGAATGTTGGAATGCGCTAGTGTGAGCATTTTTAGAAGAGAAACCTAGAAGGAGAATCTATGAAGGTTAGCAATGTGTACTCGATTGAGGGCGGGTACTTGTGATTGGATCGGGAGGACGTGGACAGGAGTAGTTACTTAGAGGACCCAAGATGATTCTTGAGGAAAGTATGGATAGGTGTGGAAGGTAATATTAGGCCCGTACTACTGAAATCACTGGATCCGTATGCGACTCGAGGAAAATTTAGTTGATTCTAACGAGCCGGTTAAGGGAAGATAGAATGGTTTGGCACCATGATTTGTTGCAATGTGTTTCTATCTTTATCAATTATGGTCGTTCAGGCTGAGGATGGGTCTAATGTTTGTTTGGGATTTAGTAGCCAGGTATGTTTGGTTTTCAATGATATAGACCAGTGTGAGTTAGTTTATTTCGAGGTCTGGAGGGCCTTGCTAAAGGTAGTTTCAGTTGAGTCGTGGTACTCGAGGAGGAAGACATTGTGATGATCGGTTTGAGTATGCAGCAAAGGCTGAATGATTAGTAGATAGATTGGAATGCTACTATCATCGACATGGGTTATGTACTTCTAGCTTTCCGCGTTCGGAGGAAATAGAGAGTAGACATGTGATTTTCAGAGTTGGGATGTAGTCCCGACATGAGTCTAGAAAATTGTTGTTTTCTTTTTTGACAGGTATGGCATCGTATGAATGCGTAAAATGATTTTGTGGTATGGTTGCCTTGAGATAAGATCATGGGTCTGCTTTCCTGAATATAGTTAGGTCAAGTACTAGGAACCAAGGGAAGTGAATCGGTAAAAACAACTTTTGTTGTCTCTGATATATTTTGAGTAAGAGAATGATGCTTCTTATATTTATGAGTAATGCTCACGAAGAATTGTTTGCTGGGGAATTATAGGTGAGGTGTGTCGTAATTCATTTTTTCCTAGAGGGAGCATCGGTGTCATGAATGGACATAATTATTGTTTGTGCATCTACATGGGATTCCAATGTTAATGGAAGTTATGATTGGGAGGTTTTCATTAAGTCTTTCATGGCTATTAAGGCCCCATATCTTAAAACCCTAACTTCTTAACCTACTAAGACACCATAACTTTTGCATGGAAGGACTAGAAAGGTAAAGATCGCATTTTTATCACTCTAGACACTCTGAAAGGTCCAAAAGGACAACTCATTTGGTCTAGAGTAGCTTATACTCAAATGGACCAAGATTATGGGACTAATAAGCACAAAACTCCACATCTAGCAAGATCTAATGAAACAACCATCAAGTTTAGAGCTTTATACCTCTAAATGAAGCTTGAGGGGTAGATTCTTATGGATCCAAAGTGCTTCAAGCTTCCAAGATGTTCTCCTTTCCTTCTCCTTCTTCTAAGAACACCAAAACATAAACTAATGGCTCAAAGATGCTCACAAAATGGATTAGGGTTTGCTGGGTATGAAATAGGGCTGGAGATTGATGAGGGAAGGAATCTTTGGGAGTTGATGTTGCTTAAATAGGGTCTAAACCCTAAAAATTAGGGTTTGGCTTTTGGCTACGTATGCCCAGCGTACAAGGAGTACGCTCAACATACTAGGCAAAGGTGCTTTTCTCATTTAAGGCTCCTTAGGACCATCTTGCGAACTAATTACATAATAAGCGTTGAAATGTAAATATCTAAAAATTAAGGTGCTACACAAAAACTCGTGAAGAAATTCCTTAAAACCATACCTAGATCCAAATTTATTCAAATAATTGTTGCAATTGAACACGTTCTAGATCTAAACCAAACTAGTTTCAAAGACGTGGTCCAGTGATTAAAGGAATACGAAGAAATAATAAATGATGATGATCATGTAGATAGTAGTTAGTCAAAACTACTATTCTCAAAGGATGATCGTTCAAGTTCGAAAACTCAAAATTACCCGAAGCGAGGCACGAAGGGGTCGAAAGGAAAAGGAAAAGGAAAAGCCACCATCCAACGAAAATCACAAGTCACTGGAGACGGGGGTGGTCAGCATCCTAACAAAGTAAAATCTAAGAAGGATAAGTAAAATATCGCTTGTTATCCCAATGATAAAATAAGACAATTCATGTCCCAATGCCCTTATAGAATCTAGAAGCTGCAGGAGGCCAACTATGTTGAAGCCAATGACAACAATGCCACTGTGTTCTTACACGAAACTTTATTCTTGAACAAAGAGAAGGTGATACCCTGGCAATATGAGATTCAAGAATCCGATGTGTGTTATCTTGATAACGACTCAAGTAATCACATGTGTGGAAACCATTCATTCTTTTCAGATCTGGACGAAGGCATAACTGGTAAGGTAAAATGTGGTGATCATTCATGTGTAAAGATCAATGGAAATGGAGCCATTTCGTTCCAAGGAAATCCGAAAAACAACGGTTGATGAAAGAAATATATTATATGCCATATCTTAAGAATAATTTGATAAATCTCGGTCAAGCTACATAATTTTCATGCGACATTTGGATGAAAGAGAACTATCTTAATATGCATGATGTCAACGGGTACTTGTTGATGAAAGTACTAAGACCTCCAAATAGACTCTACAAAGTTAAGTTGATGATTGGAAAATCAGTATGCCTCCATTCGAAAATTGGTTAAAACACTTGATGATGGCATGCAAGGCTTAGCCATATAAACTTCGAGTCAATGAAAATAACGACAAAGAAATCCATGGTCGAAGGGTTGCCACAATTTGAAAATCCAAATCAACTTTTTGAATCATGTTTAGTGGGAAAGCAAATGAGAAACTCGTTTCCAAAAGCGACATCTTTTAGAGCGAAGTATCCTTTATAATTTGTACTTCATGGAGATTTATGCGAACCAATAACACTACCTACAATGGGAGGTAATAGATATATTTTCACTTTAATTGACAATTTCTCTCATTACATGTGTATATATCTATTTAAATAGAAAATCAAGTCGTTTGCACACTTTTGAAAACTCAAAGTCTTGACGAAGAATGAATCAACAAAAACATTGAAAGTATTTCGAAGTGATAGAGGTGGAGAATTTACTTCACTCGATTTTAATACCTTTAGTGAAGAAAATGGTATTAAGTGACACCTCAATACCCCATCCACACCCCAACAAAGTGGGGTTGTAGAACGAAGAAATCGAACACTAATGGAGATGTCTTGAAGTCTCATGAAAGAAATGCAAGTTCCGGACAAATTATGGAGAGAATCTATTAATCATTTGACATATATTAAAAATTGAGTATATACACGAGCTCTTGTTGATCAAAATCCATATGGAAAGCTCAAGAAGAAGAAACCTATTCTTGAGCATATATGTGCGTTGGTATGTCTTGGTTTCACCAAAATAGAACCGTTCAATCTAAGAAAATTGGATGGAAGATCGAGACTTTAATGCACCATGGCCTCGAAGCACACTCAAAAGCATATCAACTTTTTGAATCGATGAATCAGAAAATAGTAATAAGTCTAGATATTCGGTTTAATGAAACTAGAGGGTGGAATTGGAGTAGCATTTCCAAACCTGATGATCAACTACCATGTATGCTTATGTTAGCATGGAAAACCCAAATACTCGATACTCCAAGTCATGAAGATGGTACATCGAACTTGGAACATGATAATCATGATGATGATATGTCAAATAATGAAGATCAAATCGATCCAGAAAGTTCTGATCAGGAAGAAAACTATGAACATAACCCGCATCACAATGAGATTCCACCTACGGATGTCCAAACGAATCATAGAAGATCCTCAAGACAGTCTACTCTTCCAAATCAAATTTAGGATGATTATGTGCTACTCGCACACATCGATTACAATGTACTTCTTTTAGCTACAAACAAAGAACCAGTAACCTTTGAAGAAGCAAAGAAGAAACTAGAATGGGTTAAAGATATGAACAAAGAGATCAAATAGATTAACAAAAACCACACATGGAAGCTTGTAGAAAGGCCTTCAGGGGTGAAACCAATCGGCTTAAAGTGGGTGTTCAAGATGAAGAAAAACGCAGACGGTAGAATTAAAAAATATAAGCCCACATGTGACATCCCCTAATTTCTCGGCCAGAAAAGACTGATTTAATTTATGCTTTTTAAAATAAAATCAGAGAAATCTTTTTAAAAGATGTTGTTGAATTGGTCCCCAAACAACATATGATAAAAGTTTATCAAAATCCTTCATTAAGAAGGTATATATTTTCCATATATATCAAAACCTCGGGATGTCATGTTCCGATACAGATCAAAAGCATAAACAAGACATTATAAGCCTTTCAACTGTTATTTACAACTACTGGCCTATAATCCAAAAATCTCTCGTCGTCCTCCGACTATGCTCGGGGTCCACTACCTGTAATCATAAAACTGAGTGGGTCAGGCTTGGGAGCCTGGTGAGCATATAGGGTTTTTAACCCACAATAATAATATACTTATTAAGTTCACCAATCAACAATAACCCTGATTACCCATTCCCGTTGTCCTCACTTTACGTCCCTAAACACCTATCACAAGGGACCTATCCTAAGGATTATCATCGGGATGGACACTACTGCTAAGGGGTTTCCTCAGCCATACATGTCCTTAAGGCAACCATGAGGGGGATGGAGTACGCCAATGAACATTTAATTCATCAACACCTACAAGTTGCGAACCTGCTAGTGTTCCACTGGACTATCTAGAAAGTCTGTGGTCGTCATCTATACTACGCTAGATGACTACAACAACAACAACAACATCGAGGCCTTTCACCTTTTTAACACACATCAACTATTTCATCTACCCATGTTCTACCTAACATATTTTGTAGATAAGAAGCATATACATTTTAAAACTTGTATAAAACATCAATTCAACAGTCACCTCAAATAAACAATTAACATATTTACACATAACACGTATTTCAAGGTAAATACTTCATATCTATGTGTAAATTGAAAGTAACTACACACTCACTTGATTTGATGATAATCGGGCAGCAATTCGTTTCCTAAAACGATCGTTTCTAATAAAACCGGGAGTTTTATTAAGAATCCGGGCTGTGCAAAAGTCGGGCTTCTCGGGCACTTCGTGGAGTATTCCGGGCTTACAATCGATACCGGGGTTTTGCGGGATGTTAAGATGAAGAAAACATGGGTTTAAGGGATAAATATGGCAAAATTTCAAAGTTACCCGGGAGGTCTCGCACCATTCTATTTATAGGGGCGAGCCTTCTGATCCAACGGCTAGAAAGAGGACACACGTCGCAGATCCGAAGGCTCGTAGGGAAGGCTCGCACGAGGTTGCGCATGGCTCGCACCTGCGAGGGCTCGCTGGCAGCTTCTCAGTGGACCGGAGTCTACAGGCGCACATGCGAGGTTCGGAGTTAGGCTATGCGAGGCTCGGAACATGCGGCAGCAGGGCGAAGCTTCGGCTGGGGAGCTGGCTGCTTCGGATTGGGCCTCCTCCTCGGTCGAATCAGGATCCGACACGTGGCTTCATCTTGAGCTTTCTTTATACTTTCCACAATTGTCGAGACAACTTCAATTCTCAACGCTCTTGGCCTTCTCTTTTCAAGGTTCACCTTCCGACTGAGAGCATCAGCAACCACATTTGCTTTACCAGGGTGGTAAAGTATTTCATAGTCGTAGTCCTTGAGTAACTCTAGCCAGCGTCATTGCCTCATGTTCAATTCCTTCTGATTAAAGTGATATTGGAGACTCTTATGATCAGTGAAAAGTTTACGCTTTGTACCATAAAGATAATGCCACCATATCTTTAAGGCAAATACTACTGCTGCCAACTCCAGATCATGAGTGGGGTAGTTCTTTTCATGCTCCTTCAATTGCCTCGATGCATACGCGATCACTTTATCCCTTTGGGTCAGAACACAACCTAACCCAACTCCAGATGCATCGCTATAAACTGCGAAGTCATGAACTCCTTCAGGTAATGAAAGAATCGGTGCTTCACACAGTCACTTCTTCAACTTCTCAAAGGCTTCCTTATGCTTCTCATTCCAAGCATAAGTAGCTCCTTTGTGGGTCAAAGTTGTTAATGGAGTAGCAATCGAAGAAAAGTCTTGGATAAACCTTCGGTAATATCCAGCTAATCCTAAAAAGCTTCGAATCTCCGTAGGACTTTTTGGTTGTTCCCACTTCATTACAACTTCAATCTTTGCTGGGTCAACCATTATTCCTTCTTGGTTAACCACATGACCTAAAAATTGGACTTCTTGAATCCAAAATTCACATTTGGAGAACTTTGCATACAATTTTTCCTTTTTCAGGACTTCTAGCACTTCACGCAGATGCTTTTCATGTTCCTGCTTGCTTTTCGAGTAAATCAAGATATCGTCTATGAATACTTTCACGGATTTATCTAAGAATTGTTTACAAACCCTATTCATCAAATCCATGAAAGCTGCTGGGGCATTGGTTAGTCCGAACGACATAACCAAAAATTCATAGTGTCCATATCTTGTTCTAAACGCAGTCTTTTCAATATCCTGCTCTCTCACCTTTAGTTGATGGTATCCCAACCTAAGATCGATCTTTGAGAAATAGCTTGAACCCTGCAATTGGTCGAACAGGTCATCGATCCTTGGCAACGGGCACTTGTTCTTTATTGTCACTTTGTTCAGCTCTCTGTAATCGATGCACATTCTCATGCTTCCGTCTTTCTTCTTTACAAATAACACAGGGGCTCCCCAGGGTGATGAACTAGGTCGAATGAAACCTTTGTCCATTAACTCCTGAAGTTGTGTCATAAGTTCTTTCATTTCGGTTGGCGCTAATCGATAAGGTGCTGTTGCTATCGGCGTCGTTCCTGGTAACAAGTCGATACGAAATTCTACTTGTCGATCAAGGGGCAATCCGGGAAGATCTTCAGGAAAGACTTTCGGATACTCACACACCACCGGAGTATTCTGCACCTCCTTCTTTTCCATCTTAGCATCGATCATGAACGCTAGATATGATGTACATCCCTTGGCCACACACTTTCTAGCTTTCATTAGGGAAATGATTCCAGAATTTACTTTGCGTTTGTCTCCATACACCATAAACGACTCTTTCCCTGGCGGCTTTACTTTTACTATCTTCTTTCTACATAGTATTGCTGCATCGTTGGCGCTAAGCCAATCCATTCCTAAAACTATGTCGAATCCATTTAACTTGATAGGCAATAATTCCTCTTGGAACTTATTCCCATCCAAGTCAATGAGGATGTTTTTCATACGATGGCTAACAAGTAAAAACTTGCCACTAGCAATCTCGACTATTATAGCATTAACTAGCATATCTACAGGCAAAGCTAGTTTTCTACCAAATTCATGCGATATAAAGGAGCAATTGGCTCCAGAATCAAACAAAATTTGGGCAGGCAATTTGTTTACGAGAAAGGTACCTGAAGCGACATCAGCTTCTTCTTTTGCAGCTTCGAGTGTCATCTTAAAGGCTCTCGCCTTCGACTTTGGTGGTAGATTGGGTTTTGCTGCATCCTTCTTCTTCGGGCAGTCCCTTAAAATATGCCCTTCTTCATTGCACCCAAAGCATACATTCTTATTGAAGGTGCATTCATTGGCATAATGCCTTGGCTTTCCACATTTGTAACAAGTGACTTCCACGCTGCACTTCTCAGCATGTTTCTTCCTACACTTGTCACACCACTTGGATTCGCTTCCTCCTCCAAACTTTCTCGAACCAGTCTTCAAGAATTTGTTCTTTTTATTGGAACCTGAAGTACCTTCAAACTTTCTCTTTTCGCCAACTTCAACCTTGCTGGCGGCACTCCTTTTTATCATATCCTCAACAGACTTGGCAGCCCAGATAGCTGCCTCCAAAGTAAGTGCCTAACGTACTGGCACCGCGTACTCCCATGGTAGTCCCTTTACGTACCTCTTAATTTTTGACAACTCATCTGGGACAATACGCAAAGCAAACTCCATTTTGTCTGTGAAGTTATTTGTATATTCGTCAACGGTCATACTCCCCTTCTGCAACGTTAGAAATTGGTTTTCTAACTCAAGTACGTTTTGGGCCGAGCAGTACTTGCGCTTGAAGTGCACTAAGAACTCTGCCCAAGTTAATTGCAGTGGCTCATTAGGGCTTAGGGTTTTCCCCAAAGTGCTCCACCAACGAGCAGCACTACCCCTGAACTGACGTACTGCAAACGTAGTTTGTAACTTGCCTTGGCAATCACAAGTCATGAAAGCCAACTCCATTTCCGAGATCCAGTCCATTACTCCGACAGGATCTTCTTTTCCATTGAAGGTCGATGGCTTGCAAGTCATAAAGTCCTTATACTTGCACCCATTTCTCTCCATCCTACCCTCGTGGTTATTTCTCCCAACCACAAGCGGTTCACTATGACCAACCGATCTACTGTTGTTCCCTTCTTCAGATCGATCGTCATTTAGTTCACGTTGTTCAACAGGAACTGAAGGTTCATCCCTGTCGTTCAGCAACATTTGCCTCAATTCCTCCCTCTGTTCAGCCAACATGGTCTGAATCATAGTTCGTACTCCAGCCATGGTGATGGGTTCGGGTGGAGCTCCTACAAGAGGCACCTGTTCCACCACTTGGGGTTGAGGTTGTTGGTTTCTGTTTGCATTTCCAGCTCTACTCCAAGTTCTCGCCATTATAATCTACATACCGAATAAGGCGAATTTAGCTCTTTATCCTTGTTAGACATTTTAATTCCCTTTTCACTCCGAAATGTTTACATGTTAGTTATAATCTCGTATTCATACGCTTAGAATCCTACACACATAAGGTTTCCAGATCCGGTCGGCAACAGACCATAGATCCGAACAAATAATGCCACACATGGCAAACACATAGCATTTAGCACATAAGGGCATTTTGGGCATCTTTCCTAAAATAAACTAGTGCTCGTGTCTAAAATATGGTAGACACTCATCTCACAATCATCACTTAGCATTCTAAGTTAAAGTCTAGAAATTCTACAATTTCTTAGTTCGCTTAAACTAATGCTCTGATACCAACTGTGACATCCCCTAATTTCTCGTCCAGAAAAGACCGATTTAATTTATGCTTTTTAAAATAAAACCAGAGAAATCTTTTTAAAAGATGATACGGAATTGGTCCCCAAACAACATATGATAAAAGTTTATCAAAATCCTTCATTAAGAAGGTATATATTTTCCATATATATCAAAACCTCGGGATGTCATGTTCCGATTCAGATCAAAAGCATAAACAAGACATTATAAGCCTTTCAACAGTTATTTACAACTACTGGCCTATAATCCAAAAATCTCTCGTCGTCCTCCGACTATGCTCGGGGTCCACTACCTGTAATCATAAAACTGAGTGGGTCAGGCTTGGGAGCCTGGTGAGCATATAGGGTTTTCAACCCAAAATAATAATATACTTATTAAGTTCATCAATCAACAATAACCCTGATTACCCATTCCCGTTTTCCTCACTTTATGTCCCTAAACACCTATCACAAGGGACCTAGCCTAAGGATTATCATCGGGATGGACACTACTGCTAAGGGGTTTCCTCAGCCATACATGTCCTTAAGGCAACCATGATGGGAATGGAGTACGCCAATGAACATTTAAATCATCAACACCTACAAGTTGCGAACCTGCTAGCGTTCCACTGGACTATCTAGAAAGTCTGTGGTCGTCATCTATACTCCGCTAGATAACTATAACAACAACAACAACATCGAGGCCTCTCACCTTTTTAACACACATCAACTATTTCATATACCCATGTTCTACCTAACATATTTTGTAGATAAAAAGCATATACAGTTTAAAACTTGTATAAAACATCAATTCAACAGTCACCTCAAATAAACAATTAACATATTTACACATAACACGTATTTCAAGGTAAATACTTCATATCTATGTGTAAATTGAAATTAACTACACACTCACTTGATTTGATGATAATCGGGCAGCAATTCGTTTCCTAAAACGATCGTTTCTAATAAAATCGGGAGTTTTATTAAGAAACCGGGCTTTGCAAAAGTCGGGCTTCGAAACCGAAAAAATAAATTTTTCGGGTTTCTCGGGCACTTCATGGAGTATTCCGGGCTTTACAATCGATACCGGGGTTTTGCGGGATGTTAAGATGAAGAAAATATGGGTTTAGGGGTTAAATATGGCAAAATTTCAAAGTTACCCGGGAGGTCTCGCACCCTTCTATTTATAGGGACGAGGCTTCTGATCCAACGGCTAGAAAGAGGACACCCGTCGCAGATCCGAAGGCTCGCAGGGAAGGCTCGCACGAGGCTGCACATGGCTCGCACCTGAGAGGGCTCGTTGGCCGCTTCTAAGTGGACCGGAGTCTACAAGCGCGCATGCAAGGTTCAGAGCTAGGCTATGCGAGGCTCGGAGCTAAGCTATGCGAGGCTCAGAACACGCGGCAGCAAGGCGAAGCTTCGGCTGGGGAGCTGGCTGCTTCGGATTGGGCCTCCTCCTCGGTCGAATTAGGATCCGACACGTGGCTTCGCATGACTCAGCAGCTTCGGTGACTCAGCAGCTTGGTGACTCAGCAGGACACGTGTCACATTCTAAGCGAGGGTGACATGGCAAAGTGTGACTATGCGAATTTTCTCGATTTTCGCGCCAAAACTTCAAAAATCCATAAATTTCGCATACGACCTCCGTTTTTGACGTTCTTTATATGCACGCGTAGCTAAAATTACGCTCTACAACTTCCGTTTAGACTTCGTCGGCTAATTTTGACTTTAAATTTTATATTATTATTTTTAACAGACCTGGACAAGAAATCCGTTAAAAATTCATAACTTCTACATCCGACGTCCGTCTTCGTCAGACTTTTTACCGTTGTGCTCCTAATGACAAGACCTTCAATTCTCGTTTAGGTTATGTCGGCTAAAAATCGCTCGATCTAAAATTCGAGTTTTTAGCTGTCTACTGTTAAGCTGAAACTTCGAAAAATCATAACTTCCTCATACGAAGTCAGATTTGGGCGTTCTTTTTATCGAACTTCTCGGTTTAACGAATACTACGACTTTCGTTTAGATTACTAAGGCTAAAAAGTAGTTTATCAAAAAATCACTTTTTACGACATTCAGCACCGTGCCGGTTTTGTCACGAAACTTCGACAGGTCATAACTTCTTCGTTATAACTCGGATTTTGGTATTCTTCATATCCCCGAAATCCTTGTTTTGACTAATACAACTTTATGTAAAGATATTAGGCTTATCTCACACTTTAATTTTGACGCTTATATTTATTCTTAATTAATTAAGCCTTAATAATTAAGCATAAAACACATAATTCACATAATATTCACATAATTCCTTTTCATTTCTTCAAAATGGGTTACAAAGGTTAACCTAGACTATCAACTCAATATAAATGCCTAGGCTAGAAACACGAGTGTTACACCACATTAGTTGTAAAAGGTTGTGTGCAACAACCTGGAGTTGATTATGTGACAACCGTCAATTTCTGGTCAAGTCAAAGTCAAACAAAGTCAACGAGTCGAACTGATAAACGCAACTAGTGCTTGTATGACAGGGATTACTCTAAGTTTACTAATGTACAACTCTATATCTTAATACAAAGTATCACTCGAAAGTTTCATGTGTTCATACATTCTAAACCTTAACCAGGGTGAGTGGTGTAATGACTCTATAAGGCACTATTATGTACCCTTCAGGGGCGTAAAACACTCAAAACAAGGAATAATGGGGTTTCCAAACCTTGCATTACAGGGAAAAACACTAACAAAGGCTACAAACAAAGTCTCTCTCAATCTCTCCCACTCTATCTCTCTCTCTCCCAAATATCTCTTTGTATCCTAAATCTCTCACAAAGTTTTTATAAACATCCGTACTATCCCAATCCCTCCCTTTGTTGAAAACAGCTCAAAACCAAAGGATAAAACCCAAAAGGACCCTCTTGGTTCGGAACACCTTCTCAAGAACCGGACAATTTCGTTCCGGAGGCCTTATGATCCGGACTCTTCTTAATCGGGTAATCCCGCAAGCTCCGGAATATCCCCTGTTTCGGAACCCCTCATCCAAACCAACCTGTTTCGGAACCTTTCATCCAGACACTCTCGCTCCGGAAGACTTCACATGCACCGGACCGTCTCGCCACTTCGGTAGGTCGAGCCGACTCTGGAAGCTGCTGACTCCGCACCACTGCTCTGGAACCAAGGACGTGCTTCAGAAAGGTCCCTTTTGACTCCAGAATTTGACCATTTAGCTCCGGAACCTTCGCAGGTCCGAAGCCCATTTCAGATATTGACCATTCCAGACCTTTTTGCAACTGCATGAGTATTTGAAGTCGGAAACACTCACAAACTCCTATTTTATGCCAACCTTGAAGAGTTAGAACACATTTTTATGAATAATGTCAAAGACACATATTATTTAATTCATAAAGTAATCAACCACTTTATATCACTGTTCACACTCTACCTAGTGAAATCATTGTCCTCTTTCAACTCATCCCAACACTCTATCAGATTGCCTTAACCAAATCCACCCAAGAGATCTTATTCCTCACATTCAAATTCTCATTTGCCTTCTCCAAAAACACACTTTTCCTTCTCTCTCTCTCTCTCTCTCTATCTCTCTCTCTCTCAATCACGATCTTCTTCGCAAGAAGCATTCAAGATATTTCCTCCATTCTAGGTAAGGACCTTTATCCAGCTCCTAAATACTCTACATTTCTTCACACAAAGCATGAATCATTCACACAAATATCGAAATATTTGTTCCTAGGATCTTTAAATCTTCCAACATCTCTCAAGTGTCTTGACTTGAAACTCTCTTTCATCAACTTACTACCTCAAGGAATCATTCAAGGTAAGTTCATACTCGTATCTTTTCATGTTTTCTTCAATTTTTAATGAGGAGAATACAAGTTACAACACCAAGAAGATTTTGTAACACAACCAACAGCTTTCAACAGAAGAGTTATGGTCCATTCATCAACTATTTTTACCATCTTAAACTTAATATTAGTCAAAAATGTTTGACATGCTAATAGTACAGGTTCATACCTTTCTAATGACTACCTGTACATGTTCATAAGATTTTTCTACAATTTATGGAGATTTTTAGAAATCTGCCTATCATTTAAGAATTTATTTCGGACCAGTCAGTGAAAATGGACATAATCCCACTGGTTAAAGACATCTAAAAAATCATAATAAAATTTTATAAACAAACTAGACACATTTTCTAAACTCTCAGAGTTTACAGATTTAGTTTTTGACTTACATTGATTTTTCTATGAACTTTCTAAAACCAGTGACAGAAAAGTCAAAACTAGCAAAATAGTTTTTAAATTCCTTAAGACTTTGTAACATGTTGAGCAAAGTGTTTAACAATGTTTAGCTACACCTTGATTGTATTTCATGTTAGTTTACCTGCATGAAACAAAATTAGTCATCCGTCATAAGTATTTTCATTCATTACAAACGTATATGGTAAACTGTAACAGGTATAGTTTATGGTTCGTTACACTACAAACTCACTATGAAAGGTTTCCAATTATACTACAAAAGGGGTTTTCTTTCACTACAAAAATTTAGGATAAACTATAATAGGTATAGTTTGTGGTACATTAACACTACGAAAATACTAAGGGAAGGTTCGATTTTACACTATAAAAAGGATTTTCATTTATACTACATGTAAACTCGTTGGATCAAATTTGTGAGATGTTACTTCATTGTATTCTTTAGAGTACTGGTTAAAGTCTTGTATTATAACCATAGTCTCCTGTAAGGAGAGCGTGATACTTGTGTATAGATTTATATTAGGACTGACAATCCCACACTTAAGTTGTATGCAACAGCTAGACCAACAGGTCTTGGGTGGCAAATGTGAAAACATTCCGACGCCCAAAGTACGTCATAACAGTCCTACTATGTCAATTACACGGTTTTAATAACTCACATAAGGAAACAACGACACTCATAGTTTACAGGAAATCTTACATTCAAAAGGGTTTTATTTATTTAAAACTACATACACTATCAGAAGTATGGAAAATACTTGTACATTTCGGTCTTTGGGTCTTAAGACTACAACTCATATTATAAGGAGAGTACTGGATTTTTCTTGAACATACACTACATTTACAAAGAAAGGTTTTCAACTCTACATACAAAAGCTTATGCACTCACCAACTTAATTGTTGACACTCTTTCAAAATTACTTGTATTCTCAGGTAATCCATAAAAACAGGTAACTACCAGCTTTTGAGGATGGAACGCTACGGCGTCAGACAAACTATTTTATCATTATATTGTAATCGATTTTCAAACATGTAACTTTCTCGATTATATTTATGATGGTTGTATTTACTTTCATCACTATTATACTCATTGTTAAGATACTATACATGATGTCCTCCGCCCCCGGACGTTTCCGCCATCTTAGATTTTGGGGTGTGACAGATTGGTATCAGAGCACTGTTTATAGTGAACTAAGTATATCGAACCACATAAGATATACCAGCTATAAACGCATTGGGACTAAAACTCTCTAATTTGAACATTTTTCATACAACTATACTTTCAGAAATAAAATGTTTTTCTTATTAAACGTATAAATACATGCATACATGCTAGTATAGTGTCGTAACTAGGAAAAATACAAAGTAAAAGAGAATGAGTTGTACGCTGCGAGTATGCATTGGGATATGTAATAAAATTTGTGAGGAATATAGCTTGATCAACTATATTTGTCCGAGAAGTGACTCGCATATGTTGGGGAATAGTCATAGTGGACAACAAGTCTAACAACCTACTATCACCCCTACAAGGAACGCACTAAGAACCAAACATTACATTTAAAATACTATAGGAGTATTTTATGTTGCTTTAGTGCAATATTTTTATATTCATTATATGCCTCTTACACCCCCTATTCTTGCACAGACGTCATGGCATGGTTCCACTTACTGGGAGACCCTTACTTCCCATACCATGGAAATAAGGAATGGATAGAAAAGGAACCAGAAGAAGATCCTAATGAGGACCCCGAAGAAATCGAAAAGGAGGAGCCCGAAGAAGATGAACCTGAAGAGGAACTAGAGGAAGAAGAAGGCGATGAGGAGTCAGAAGAGGAGCCGGAAGTTATCAACCCTCCTTATGTTGTCAGAGTTCCCGCAAACCGGCTCGGCTACAATGGGCCGATGCCCCGATGGGAGGCAGACATCGAGAGGTAGCGTCGTCACCAGCGACAACGTTCACCTTTAGACAAACAACGAGGGTACTATGACCTCAACCATGGAGGACCAACTGACAAAGCCCTCCCAGTCGTGATCCAGCAAATCACAAACCTCGGTGATCAAAATAGAGAAACGGAGAATTGAATTCGGGAGCTGAGCGCTACTTTCAAAGCCACCAACACGCGTACTCGAGACCTGGAGAGAGAGACTGCTACCACATGGATCAACTCATTGAGGACCTTACCACCGCTCAGGCGGAGGTAAGGGAGTATCAAGAAAGGCACATGGATCTCGAGGAGAGTGTGATCGCAGTCGAGCATCGGTTAGGAGAACTACAAGGCGCCTCGACTTCGTCTCAAGGACCACTGGGGACTGGTCTCCATGAGTAGGGTTCATACTACTCACAAATCTTTATAGATTAGGTTTATGAGTATGCGTTGGTGCTACTATTCTCTATGTGTAGGTTCAATTCTGCTATTAATTTATTACACTAGTCGAAGGATTGTATTACTGTCAAAATTTTCCTTACACTAATGTGATGTAGACCTGCTTTAAGGTCAAATTTTCCTAAAACTATGAATTAAATCATATCAATGAAATTGGCAGGCATATTATATTTCATTGGGAATACTACCACTAAATTCATAACAATGTATATCGGTACTAAAGGTGAATCTACGATTACTTAGTGTATCCAGTAACGTTGTATGTATTTAAGATTCCATCGATTTAGAAATAGTGGTTCCGCTTTAGGTCATGTTCCTTGTTTGGTTGTTGGCTTAGGGCAGACCCATTAGATTCGACGATCTATTCAATCTTAATTATACACAACTAGCATACACTAAGCGATTGTAGAAAAGACCTAGCATGGATCAAGTAACAAGATTTCATTAAGACTTTACTATTAAATTCATAAGTTCAATCATATGGACTTCGATTATTAATTGCTTGCAATCACTTTAAAGTCGGGACATAATGCAGATAATCTAGTTCAATAACAGCCGACATATCACTACTATTAAAGGCTTACCATCTTTTCGTCTTTAAAAACTTGTGGTAGAAATATGCCACCGCGGAAAAATCCCAGGCCTTCCCACAATGCACCACTACCACCGCCTCCGCCACCATCTCCACCACTACTGCAGTTTGACCCTGCCATGCTCCAAGTTGCTGTAACAGCAACCGTGGCAGCCTCAATGTCACAAATAAGTAGAAATGGTACTGGTGGATTGGGGAATGGTACTATAAACTCCAACTAGGGAGATAGTCAGGCAAGCTCAAAGGAATGTTCCTACAAATATTTGACAAATGGCAAACCCAAATCCTTCAAAGGAAGCGGGATGGTCATCACTCCGATGAAATGGTTCGAGATGATTGAATCAGTCTTCGAGATTTGTGCGTGCCCTGAAGCTAGCAAAGTCAAATTTGCAGCTTGCACTTTCACTGACCAGTCTCTTACCTGGTGGAACGGTCATGTAAAGTCATTCACTCTCCTAGTGGCGAATTCAATGAGCTGGGAGGATTTGAAGACTCTAATACTCACTGTATATTTCCCAAGGGACGAGGTTCAGATATGGAACTGGAAATCTGGGGCCTCAAGATGACCGGTTCTGACATCACATCTTATACAGCCAGGTTCAGCTATCTGGCCGTACTATGTCCCGGGATGGTCACCCCGAAGAGTAAAAAGGTGGAGAAATACATCTGGGGACTAGCCCCCAGATTCAAGGGAATGTGTTGGCTTCAAAACGACTACATCTGATAGTGCCAAACAGTTGGCATAACAACTGATTGACCATAGGGCCATCCATGGCATTATGGCGGCCACCCTCAAGCAAGCGAAAGGGGGAAACAACAAAAGGAAGTTCTGGAACAACAAGAAGAACCAACCGGCCCAGAATTCGACCAAGAAACAACAAGTAGTGGCGGTTCGCACTGCCCCTTACCCCATCGCTCCAGCACCTCTGAGGCAGTATGCTGGGACCCTCCCTAAATGTAACAAGTGTAGCTTTCACCACATCGGCCCTTGTCAAGAGATGCACTGCAATAATTGCAACAAGAAAGGGCATATGGTCCGCTCCTATAGGGCACCAGCCCAACATGTCACCCCGACTGCCAACACTGGGGAAAGCCTAGCCTGTTATGGCTGTGGGGAAACCGGGAACTTCAAAAGAGACTGCCCACAGACAAGAAACACAAATGTCGGTGTGGTTGGAAGGGTCTTGGCATTAGGGCATGGGGAAGCAGTGGAAGATCCCATGGTGGTTACCGGTACCTTTCTCCTCAATAACTCATATGCATGCATATTATTCGATAGTAGAGTGGAGAGGAGTTACATTAGCCACCAATTCAAACAATTACTAAAACAAAATCCCCAATCACTAAAAGATACATATGTCGTAGAAATGGAAAATGGAAAGGCAGAGATCGAGCACTAACGATATATACACAGGGTGTACTCTCACTCTAGAAAACCATCCATTCAAAATTTATCTAATGCCTATTTCAATAAAAAGTTTCAACATGATCATTGGCATGGGTTGATTTAGTTCAAATCATGCCAACATTTTGTGTTACGAAATGGTCATTTGCCTTAATCTACCAAATGGCAAAACTCTCATCATTTATGGTGACAAACCTACAAATCATCTATTGCATCAAAGCCCAAAAGTATCTCTGCAAGGAATAACACGCCTTATTAGACCATGTAGTGGATAAGAAGCTGGAGGTGAAAGACATCAAGGACATTCCATAGGTCTATGATTTCTCGGATGTATTTCCAGAAGACCTTCCCAGAGTTCCACCCACACGACAAGTCGAATTCCGAACCGACCTAATCCTCGGGGTTGCCTCCGTAGCCAAAGCGCCATACCACCTAGCGTCAGTCGAGATAAAAGAATTATCCAGCCAACTGAACAAACATCTAAGCAGAGGGCTCATCAAACCGAGCTTCTCTCCTTGGGGAGCGTCAGTACTCTTCGTGAAAAAGTAGGAGGGATCGTTCTGCAGGTGCATCGACTACCACGAACTGAATAAGCTTACCATCAAAAACCGATATCCTCTACCTCGAATTGACGACTTTTTCGACCAACCCCAAAGAGTTACTTACTTCTCAAAAATCGATCTGAGGTCGGGATACCATCAACTACGGGTCCATGATGAGGATGTTCCTAAAATAGTGTCCAGGACCCGCTGTAGTTACCATGAGTTTGTAGTGATGCCCTTCGAATTAACAAATGCACCTGCATTGTTCAGGGACCTAATGAACTGAGTGTGTCAGCCTTACTTAGATAAGTTCGTGATTTTCTTCATAGATGACATAGTGGTCTATTCAAGGAGTAAGGAAGAGCACATCCAACACCTACGACAAGTATTAGAGACATTAAGGGAGGATAAATTATATGCAAAATTCTCAAAGTGCGAATTTTGGATCCAAGAAGTGGGCTTCCTCGGACATGTGGTTAGCGAGGAAGGGATACTCGTAGATCCTTACAAAATCAAGGCGATTGAGAACTGGTCAGCACCAAGGACGCCCACAGAAATCCATCAATTTTTAGGCCTCGCTGGCTACTACTAAAGGCTCATCTAAAAATTCTCCAAGATCACCAAACCACTTACCAGCCTGACCCAAAAGGTTGTAGCCTTCAACTAAGGAGAGAAGCAATAAACCGCATTCCAAACATTAAAGCAAGCTCTGTGCAGTGCTTCGATCTTATCCCTACCGGAAGGAACCAAAGACTTTGTGGTCTACTATGATGTGTTGAACCAGGGTCTTGGATGTGTGTTAATGCAACGAGGAAAGCTCATTGTCTATGCCTCGAGGCAGCTAAAAACGCACGAGGTCAACTATGCCACACATGACCTCGAACTAGGAGCGATAGTATTCGCCCTAAAGATCTGGAGGCACTACCTCTACGGAATGAAATGTACTATCTTCACCGATCATAAAAGACATCAGCACATCCTTAATAAAAAAGAACTCAACATGAGACAGAGACGATGGGTAGAGGTACTAAATGATTATGAATCCGAGATTCGTTATCACCCAGGAAAGGCCAATATGGTAGCTGATGCCCTAAGCCAAAAGGAATACTTGGGTCGTCGAGTAAAGTCATTAACCATGACAATCCATCCGCACCTGTCGACACAAATTAAAGAGGCCTAGCTAGAAGCTTTGAAACCAGAGAATGTGACAGGAGAGGCTTTACGAGGAATGGATAAGAACCTATAAGTCAGGGACGACAGAGTTCGTTATCTCATGAATCGAATCTGGACACCGAAGTTCAGTGGATTTAGGGATGTCATCATGAATGAAGCACACAAAACTCGATACTCCATACATCCCGATTCAGACAATATGTATCTAGACCTTAAGAAGCTTTATTGGTGGCCGAACATGAAAGTCTAAATTGCTACCTTTGTGAGAAGGTGCCTAACTAGCGCCAAGGTTAAGGTAGAATACCAAAAGCCCTCGGGTTTGTTGAAACAACCAGAGATACCCAAGTGGAAGTGGGACCGGATCACGATAGATTTCATAACCAAGTTACCCAAGACAGTAGGTGGTCTCGATACCATTTGGTGAATTGACAGGTTGACCAAATTTGCATACTTCCTACCAATAAAGGAAAGCGGCAAGAGGGAAAAACTAACCAGAACATACATAAGGGAAATCATGCGATTTCATGGCATACCAATATCCATTATCTCTGACAGCGATAGTCAATATACCTCATGGTTCTAGCAGTCACTTCAAAAATCTCTGGGAACTAGGTTAGACATGAGTACAACCTACCACCCACAAACCGATGGGCAGAGTGAGAGAACTATACAGATGCTAGAAGACATGCAAAGAGCTTGTGTGATAGATTTTTTAAAGCTTGGGCTACCCATTTACCACTTATCGAATTCTCATACAATAACAACTATCACACTAGCATAAAGGTTCCTCCATTCGAAGCCCTCTATGGCCGCAATTGCAGATCACCATTGTGTTGGGCTAAAGTGGGTGACATGCAACTAGCTAAGGGACAAGTCCCTAACAGCACTTTCAATGGCCCGGAAATCATAAGTGAAACAATCGAGAAGATTGTCCAAATCCAAGAACGATTAAAAGCTTCTAGAGACAGACAGAAGAGTTATCCGGATAACAGACGGAAGCCCTTGGAATTCTGGGTCGGAGACCGGGTACCGCTAAAGGTCTCACCCTGGAAGGGATTGATACATTTTGGAAAACTTGGAAAACTAAATCCAAGGTATATCGGGTCGTTCGAGATACTCACCAAGATATGCTCGCTAGCATACAAGCTCTGATTATAGCAAGAACTCAATAATGTACATCCTTCCTTTCATGTGTCCAACTTAAAGAAGTGCTTGTCTGATGAGACTCTCATCATCCCTCTTGACAAAATGGAAATCAACGAGAGTCTCCAATTCGTGGATGAACCAGTAGAGATCATGGATCGAGAGATCAAAAGAACAAAACAAAGTCGCATTCCCATCGTGAAGGTCTGATGGAACACTAAACAGGGACCCGAGTTCACCTGGGAACGTGAAGATCAGATGAAACAAAAATACCCACATCTTTTCCCCAACCCTCGAAGTCCCAGTCGAAACGCTATTTTTGGAACGAAACTCCTTCTAACGAGGGGATGGATGTGATAACCGCCAATTTCTGGTCAAGTCAAAGTCAAACAAAGTCAACGAGTCGAACCGTTAAACTCAACTAGTGCTTGTATGATAGGGCTTACTCTATGTTTACTAATGTACAACTCTATATCTTAATACAAAGTATCACTCGGAAGTTGCATGTTTTCAAACATTCTAAACCTTAACCAGGGTGAGTGGCGTAACGACTCTATAAGGCATTATTATGTACCCTTCGGGGGCATAAAACACTCATAACAAGGCATAATGGGGTTTACAAACCTTGCATTACGGGGACAAACACTAACAAAGGCTACAAACAAAGTCTCTCAATTTCTCCCACTCTATCTCCCTATCTCTCTCTCCCAAGTATCTCCTAAATATCTCTTTGTATCCCAAATCTCTCCAAAAGTTTTTATAAACATCCGTACTATCCCAACCCATCCCTTTTTTGAAAACAACTCAAAACCAAAGGAGAAAACCCAAAGGACCCTCTTGATCTAGAACCCTTTTAGTCTGGAACACCTTCTCAAGAACCGGACAATTTCGTTCCAGAGGCCTTCGGATCCGCACTTCACTCAACCGGGTAATCTCGCAAGCTCCGGAATCTCCCCTGTTTCGGAACCCCTCATCCCAACCAACCTATTTCAGAACCTTTCATCCGGACGCTCTCGCTCCGGAAGACTTTGCACGCACCATACCATCTCGCCACTTCGGAAGGCCGAGCCAAGTCTAGAAGCTGTTGACTCCACACCATTGCTCCGGAACGAAGGAGGTGCTTCAGAAATGTACCTTTTCACTCCGTAATTTGGCCATTTAGCTCCGGACCCTTGCAGGTCCGAAGCCCGAAGCCATTTTCGGATATTGACCATTCCAAACCTTTTAGCAACTTTAGGAGTATATGAAGTCAAAACACTCTCAAACTCGTATTTCTGATGACTAAAACCCTTTAAACTCCTACTTTATGCCAACCTTGAAGAGTTAGAACACATTTTTATGAATAATATCAAAGACTCATATTCTTTTATTCATAAAGTAATCAACCACTTTAATTCACTGTTCACACTCTACCAAGTCGAATCATTGTCCTCTTTCAACTCATCCGAACACTCCATCGGATTGCCTTAACCAAATCCACCCAAGATATCTTATTCTTACATTCAAAGTCTCATTTGCCTTCTCCAAAAACACACTTTTTCCTCTCTCTCTCTCTCTCTATCTATCTATCTATCTATCTATCTATCTCTCTCCCACTCTTTCTCAGTCGCGATCTTCTTGGCAAGAAGCATTCAGGAGATTTCCTCCATTCTAGTTAAGGTCCTTCATCCATCTCCTAAATACTCTACATTTCTTCACACAAAGCATGAATCATCCACACAAATATCGATATATTTGTTCCTAGGATCTTCAAATCTTCAAGCATCTCTCAAGAGTCTTGACTTGAAACTCTCTTTCATCAACTTACTACCTCAAGGAATCACTCAAGGTAAGTTCATACCCCTATTTTTTCATGTTTTCTTCAATTTTTAATGGGGAGAATACAAGTTACAACACCAAGAAGATTTTCTAACACAACCAACAACTTTCAACAGAAAAGTTATGGTCCATTCATGAACTGTTAGTACCATCTAAAAGTTAATATTATTCAAAACTGTTTGACATGCTAATAGTAAAGGTTCCTACCTTTCTAATGACTATTTGTACATGTTCATAAGATTTTTCTACAATTTGTGGAGATTTTTACAAATCTGCCTATCATTTAAGAATTTATTTCGGACCAGTCAGTGAAAATGGACATAATCCTACTGGTTAAAGACAACTAAAAAATCATAATAAAAATTATGAACAAACTAGACACATTTTCTAAACTTTCATAGTTTACGGATTCAGTTTTCGACTTACATTGATTTTTTGATGAACTTTCTAAAAGCAGTGATAGAAAAGTCAAAACTAGCAAAATAGTTTTTAAATTCCTTAACACTTTGTAACATGTTGAGCAAAGTGTTTAACAATTTTTAGCTACATCTTGATTGTATTTCATGTTAGTTTACCTGAATGAAACATAATTAGTCATCCATCATAAGTATTTTCATTCATTACAAACATATATGGTAAACTGTAACAGGTATAGTTTATGGTTCGTTACACTACAAACTCACTATGAAAGGTTTCCAATTACACTACAAAAAGGGGTTTTCTTTCACTACAAACATTTAGGATAAACTATAATAGGTATAGTTTTTGGTACATTAACACTACAAAAATACTAAGGGAAGGTTTGATTTTACACTACAAGTAAACTCGGAATCAAATTTGTGAGATGTTACTTCATTGCTGAGCTTTGGCTCTTTCAAAAAAACTCGTTGAATCAAATTTGTGAGACGTTACTCCGTTGTACTCTCTAGAGTACTGGTTAAAGTCCTGTATTATAACTATAGTCTCATGTAAGGAGAGTGTGATACTTGTGTATAGTTCTATATGTGGACTGACAATCCCACAAATTAGCTGCATGCAACAGCTAGACCTGCAGGTATGGGGTGCCAAATTTCAAAACATTTTGACGCCCGATGTACGTCGTAAGAGGCCTACTATGTCAATTGCACGGTTATAATAACTCACATAGGGAAAAAACGACACACATAGTTTACGGGAATTCTTACATTTTAAAGGGTTATATTTATTTAAAACTGCATACACTATCATAACTATGGACAATACTTGTACATTTCGGTCTTTGGATTTTTCTTGAACATACAGTACATTTACAAAGAAAGGTTTTCAACTCTATATACAATAGCTTATGTACTCACCAACTTAATTGTTGACACTCTTTGAAAATTACTTGTATTCTCAGGTAATCCATAAAAATAGGTAACTACCAGCATTTGAGGATGGAACGCTACGGTGTTAGAAAAACTATTTTATCATTATATTGTAATTGATTTTGAAACATGTAACTCATGAAACCATGTAACATTCTCAATTATATTTCTGATGGTTGTATTTACTTTGATCACTATTATACTTGTTGTTAAGACACTATACATGAGGTCCTCTACCCCCGGACGTTTCCGTTATCCTAGGTTTGGGGGTGTGATAGATTACGATGAAGTATTTTCTCTGGTGGCTCTAATTGAAACAATACGATTATTAATTGTTATAGCTCCTACAAATGGGTGGTAACTTTATCATTTATATGTGAAAACAACCTTCCTACATGGATACTTGAAGGAGACCGTGTATGTAATGCCCGATTTGTCTGGTATTCACTTCTACTGCTTGTTAATATATATATATATATATATATATATATATATATATATATATATATATATATATATATATATATATATATATATATATATGAGTGTGCGTGTGTGTGTCTGTGTGTGTTTTATGGGTGAAGGTCATACGGTGGGCGTACATAGTGTACGCACGGCATAAACAAGTGAGGCTCAAATCGGGGGAAGTCCCCACGTATGTTGTGTGTACCCATGCGACGTATGCTAGGCGTAGTTTGGCCAGAAGCAAACCCTAAATTTTAGGGTTTGCACCCTATTTAAAGAACTAATGTCCCTCCTAACCCTCATTCTCTCAGCCCCCTTCACCCTTAGAGTGTTAGAACCGAACCCTAGACCTCTTGCATGCATTTTGAGCTTAACTTGTGCATTTTTGGTGTTATTTGGTGGTGTTGAAGAAGGTGTTTGGAGAAGAAGCAAGGACATGAAGAGGGGTTGTAGATCTAGAAGTTTGGTATCATTTCTGACCAATTTGAGGTATAAAGCTTAAACCTTGACCATTACATGCTTAGATCTAGTTTTTAGGTGTTTTATGTAATATTTTGATCCCATAGTTGAGGTTCTTTGAGTTAAAAGAGTTTCATTCCATATGAGTTATCCTTTTAGGGTGTTGGAAGTGATAGGAGCCATAAAAATCAGATCGTGATGGTTTAGCCTCAACCATGCAAGTGCTAGGTACCAACTAAGTGTGTTTATGGACTTAATCTGTGTCTTAAACCCCATCCATGCATGCAAAAGCTTAAAGTTTATAACTTTATGGCTTAGAACGCTTTTAGGGACCTGGATCTATGTTTTGGACGTTAGGAATTAATGGATTATGTGACAAGAGGATTCTTGGGTTGGTTGGTCGGTACGCTAGGCGTACTCCCTGGTACGATGTGCGCACTGGGTCAACCATCCGAATCAGGTCAAGACCCGCGTACATTGGGCGTCCATGTATAGTACGTCGTGTGTACGCGTGTAGTGAGCAAAAGTGATAGTTGGGCCTTGATTTGTTGGGCCTTGGCTTATTGTGCTCCAAGCCCACCTATGGATGAAGACCTATGGGCCTAGGGTTATGATGGATGGTATTTGAGCCTTAGAATTTAGTTGATTGCGTTTGGGCACTTTCGGGTTATTCGAAATTGGGCCTTGGGAGGAACAGGCCCATTAAGGCAAAGATTAAGGGAATCTTTTGCCTTAAGACATGAATTAGGGTTGGAGTCATAATATGATAGCTAATTATAAATTTATGTTGTGCGATAGGGGATGAGTTCATGAGTCACTCGCTGAGTACTTTATTACACCCACAGTTTGAGGTGAGTTTTCTTTCATAGAACTTGTGGGTCGAAGGCACCAAGGCCGACCCACTTGTTATGATATGGCATGATGATTGTCTTTGTGATAATTATCGGTTGTGCATGTATTATTTAATAATTCTGTGAATTATGTGTGATAATATATAATAACGGTAGGATGTGAAATAGACCCGGTATCCGGTTGAAATAGATCGAGGGGGTAGGCCGAGCACCCATATATGCTCGGCATTATCTTGTTGAAATAGACCGAAGCGGAAAATCGAGCACCCAGATATGCTCAGCGGTATTCGATTGAAATAGACCGAAGGGGGTAGGCCAGCACTCGGATATGCTTAGCGGTATGTTTAAGTGGTATGGGGTATGGTGGGGGGACTCACTAAGCTTTGTGCTTACAGTTTCAGTTTGTATTTTATGTACTTCTAGCTTGAAGGGAAAAGGGTCGGCATGATCGCATCGCATCACACTATGATTTTCTGTAGTAGAGATTTTGGGGCTTATGTTCTGATAATACTTTTCTATATCTTTTTTTGGGATATGGATTTAGTGACTTTAAAAAAAGCAATTTTTGGGTCCTATTTTTGGGATGTTACAAGTTGGTATCAGAGCCTTGGTTTGACGGATTCGAACGCACTCTCAGGTGTGTCTGAACTTAAACTAGGGTTTTATAGGTTTTTTATAAGAAAACTTTTTCTTATAAAGGGAAAGGAGTGTGATGCGTGAAATCGGCCGAGATCAATTAACTTTTTCTTCAAAATATGTGAATGTCATGCTAGTTAGGGCTAGGGATTTGATCAAATTTTGCATGATAGAGTGCTAGGAGAGATGCCTTAAATTTCTATTGTATGAGCTTGTAGACTAGCATGCTAGTGCTGATATTTCAGTGATAGGATGGCCTGATTAGGGTTTGTTTGTTTCTTGTTACTCGAATCCCGAATGTTGCTTGCTTTGTGATTCTAGGAGTTCTAACTAACTTCAGTTAACTAGTGAGCGAATACGCCAAGTTACATGTTATACGAACCAAATAATTTTAGAAGGTTAGGTTTGGCTCTACTGCACAGCTCTTGTTTGAGTCCAACCATTGTAGAGTAAGACCTCTAATTCGAAGAATTATCTGTTTTTTGTAATATGTAAAAGTATTCGTGAACTAGTTAGAGGGAATTCATGGAAATCCTTTCAGCAACTAAGGGCAGTAAGTGGTGAGAGTTGTGTCCTAAAGGATGTGTAAGAAGAGATTAGTGTCAAGAGCCTTATCTGATTTCAATTGTATGTTTGCATAGAAAGTGACCTGGATGATTCAAAGCAATCCTCAAGGAAACTACAAATAAATGTGGAACGTAGTATGGGCCTGTACTAATGAAAGCAGAGGATCCACATCCAATTCAGGGAGAGCTGCGAGGAAACCAGGGGGCTTGCAGAATGTGAAATATTGCAATTTGTATTCATGATCCTGATAGTTGTACAATTTATTTCAGAATGGTGATGACATGTCAGGGGGCAGGAGGTTCAGGATCTGGGTCTGGTTTGGGTACGGGTTCCAATCCGATTGTTGATCGTCTACGAGAGTTCATTGCATCCGAGATTACTAGACGCATACTTGATGCAACCCCGGTGATTATTGAGTTGATAAGGGAGGGAATTATCGAGCTGATGCAGGATCGAATTAGGGATTTCAGGAGTAATATGGCACCTAGGTCTGGGACTCACACGCTCTCCATCAAGGATTTTCGGGGATGTGGAGCACCAGACTTCTTCGAAGTGAACGAATCCATCGTATCTAGTCGGCAGATAGCAGACATCAAGTCTGCTCAGCTAACCAATTTCTTCCATGAAGGGTCGAAGGCCAGGTTAGCTACGGGTTTTTTGAGGGAGAGGTCTAGGTATTGGTGGGAGAAGGTTGGTTATGCTTTGGGATGTCCGGCCATTGAGGCCATGACATGGCCAGATTTTGTGACCAGGTTCCGATTAGAGTTCACACTAGCAGTGGAGATACAATAGATGGCCAAGGAGTTTTTTGACATGAGACAGACGACAGAAACTATGGCAAAGATTATCGCCAAATTCAGTTAGAGGGCCTTGTTGGTGCCCAGTATGCGACTGATGAGGAGATGCGGAAAACCCAATATCACAACATGTTGAGAGCAGACATCAAGGATTTTGTTAGTTATTCGGTGTGCCTGACTCTAAATGATATGATTGCCATGGAATGAGAGAGGGAGATTAATATGGAGCACATTTGGAAGAGGAAGGTGGAGCCTGGTCAAACAGTTAGGGTTTCAGTGAAGAAACCCAAGGGATTCGACTCAAAGTCGAAGGGCCAGTAGGGCCAGAGCGGTTGCGGAAAATGCGGCAGGTCACATGAGGAGTTTGTAGAGAAGTAGGCTCAGGCTGCTATAAGTGTGGCAAGATCGGGTACCTTAGCAAGGATTGTACTGCCCCTACTCCTGCCATTTAGACATCAGACCTAATTTTCTTTCATTGCAATCAGAGGGGCCACAATAAGGGCCATGGCCCGAGTCTAGCATCGGGAGCACTAGTGATGGTGTTGGATCCAGCGACCCTGCGAATCATAGATGGCCGTCAGGTAAAGACAGATACTCCAGTGGTGAGGAGCCGAGCCTTTCAGTTGACCACTGAGGAGGCACGGGCCATACCAAATGTGGTGATGGGTATGTTCCTTTCCCTTAACTCTTATTTTATGTCGATTTCAATACTCATATTTTATGTGTTTTTTAGCATCGTTCCATGTAAATGATAGTCTTGTTTTGGCGTTGTTCAACTCGGGGGCCACCTGATCAATCGTATCTCTTGCACAAAACAACAAGTTTTCCGGATTTCCGAGCATGTTAGACTACATGTTAGAGGTTTAGATTGCAGATGAGTGGTTCGTCCGAGCATCGAGGGTCCATCGGGATTGTGTTTCGAGGATGTGCGGTGAGTGTTACTCTATTGACTTTGCTCCATCCCTCTGTGTGGAAACAAGGTCATAGTAGGGATGGATTGGTTGATCCCCAATGGGGCGGTGATTGATTGTGAGCACTAGCTAGTGTGCGTGCGGACCCCAACTGGGGTAGAGTTGGTGGGCTAGGGAGAATGAGCTCAGCGCGGCCCAGTTTTATGTTCAGCCGCTAGGGCCAGACACTATCTCCATCAGGGTTGCTTTGGGTTTGTCTCATACGTTATGGATACTCGAGAGTAGGATAGAGCGAAGGTTAATGGGGTGCCAGTTATTCGAGAGTACCTGGACGTGTTTCTGGAGGATTTACCTAGAGTGCCTCTGGAGAGGCAGGTGAAGTTTCGAATCGATCTGGTTCTTGGTGCAACCCCAATAGCTGAACTATATCGATTAGCCCCATCATAGATGCAGGAGTTGTCTAGACAGCTACGTGAGCTGTTAGACAAGGGATTTATCTGGTCGGGTAGCTCACTTTGAGGTGCAACGATCCTATTTGTGAAGAAGAAGGATGGGTCGCACTGGATGTGTAACACCCATAAAAATCATGCTAAATTTAAACTTTTTAAAACACTCCTTCTCCTTCCTGCGATCATCAGAAGTACCTAAAACAATAATCGGTAAATGTAAGCTCGAAGGCTTAGTGAGTTACCCCCAAAATACCAACACTATATATATATATATATATATATATATATATATATATATATATATATATATATATATAACCATATCATATAACTGTTGGATTAATGTCTAAGTCCATAACTATATTTGGTATGTACTTGACCCGACCCGGCATGATCCATTTGGGTTGCACTTCACCGACACAATTTATATGGATAATCTTTTGAGAATGGTATGTTTATGATTAATATTAATATATTATAAGTTCTAATATATTAATATGGAATCATATTATTTAATTAGTATTGATCAAGAATTAATTTATAATTAATTAAGTGATCAAAAGGAACTAATTAAATATGGACTCTTATATATATGGAATGGGCCAAGTTCATTTAGGTTGGGCTAAGCTTTCATGGATAGTCCATGGAGTGTTTAACCCATGGATCCTAGAAAATGAAAGGTCATGGGTATTAGGGTTTAACCCTAATCCTCCACACTATATAAAGATGTCCTTGGTTGGTGAAATTGGCACTAGTGTGGATACACTAAGTGGGCTAGCCGATTTCACTAAGAGAGAACCAAGTATTCATATTCTCTAAAGTCTTCCAAGGTGTCTTGGTGATTTGTGATTCCACTTGAGGCTTCCACACTATTGGGGCTAAGCTCTTAAAGCTTGAAGACATCAAGCTACATCAAAAGGTATGTCATCTAACTAGTACTTTGTAGATTAAGAACATCATAATATGCTAGTTAGGATTAAATCCTTGGAAAGTTCTTATTTGCATGTATCATAGAGAAAACATAGATCCAAGGTTTATAGGGTTGCATGTACACCATAGGAGTGTTAGAATGCTCAAAACCCAACAATAACATATAAGCAAACAGTATGCATAATGAGCCTTCAGCCAGACTGGACCGCCTCGCAGGCCTTCAGCCTATTTGGACCGCTCTCCGAGCCTTTGGTACGTCTGGACCGCCTCGCAGGGCCTACAGCTTATCCAGTCTGCTCGTTCGGCCTTTGGCCTAACTGAACCCCTTTGTAGGGCTTTCAGTTTGTCCGGACCACCGTGGGTATGTTGCCCTTCAACACAAAGCAGGACCGCCTCAACCCAACCCCAATCAACAAACATGTGCACATACATATCATACACTAGCATATATAACAGTCAAACCAATCTAACATATCACTATTCATAACAACATCCTATTACCAAGATACAGACCTAACTGGTCACTAAGATAGCATCATTCTATATACCAGGATACCGTCCTAACCAAGTCACTAAGCATATCACCAACCTAACTACCAGGATGTAAATCAATAAGCATGTCATGCAATAAATCCAGATACAAATCGGATAAGGGCCGACATTGGTTCCTTAGACCCAGCTGATATAGTGAGGATAACTCACCTCGTAAGTAATGTTGAAATGAATAGAAAGCCTCCAATTGTTGTCTCACCGAAAATCATGACTACTCAAATAATAAACACTATGTCAAAACTTGGAATATCAATCTTGACTAAGGGTCCACATAATCCATTTTTTTCTTTCTCTTTATTAGGCCAATGCCCATTTTTCAAATCCGTAATCTTAAAACACCATATATCCAAAGCCTATTACTGGCCCAATTTCCTAATTTGGGCCTAACTTCCTAATTGGGCCTTATTATAGGATCCCTTATCAAAACTGGCCCAATTGCAATTATTTAGATGGCCCAACAAGGCCCAAGACCAGTTAGTCTAAAAGCGGCCCAATCCTGAAGCCCAATTTGACAAAAGCCCAACAAAGGACGTACACGCGGCGTACTCCACTTGTACGTTGGGTGTACTCTTCCTGACTTTGACCACCATAAGGGTGGTTGACTCAGTACGCTAGGTGTATAGGGTTTACACGCGGCTTACGCGGGGTTTTGCCAAAACCCTAATAAGTGCTTAATTGCTTAAGCACAAATTCTAGATCCATCGACCAAATGTGTCTTTGAACCCTAAATTCATGAACTTTAAGACTTTGGACATCCAAAAACCTCTTAACACATGGTCTTAATCCATTAAGACCATCCTACTCCATGCATGAGACACATTTACCTATTGGGACATCATTTTTATCACTTAGGACCTCTTCAAGGGCCTAAAAACACAACCCATCTCGTCCAAATCATATCATGCATCAGCTTGGGACTTTTGGGACAAGAAATGGTTCCGTAAAGCTAGCATTGCAAGATCTATAACATACAAGCATAAAGTTTGAAGCTTTTTACCTTCTGGAGCTTCTATAACATAAGGAAACTTTAGATCCACAATCTTGTTTTCCTTTTCCAACTATTTGATGCAATGCCTTCACCTTCAAGAGCTTAAAACACACACTAACTCACACTCACACACAAAAATAGAGTTTGGAATGTTTCTGGAATATGGAGGCTTGGAGTCATGAGAGAAAATAAGTCATAAGTATGTTTATGTAGCTCCCAACCCTAAATATTAGGGTTTACATCTGACACGAGTACTCTTAGCGTACACAAGTGTATGCCTATCATACTAAGGCAGGCCCTAGTATGCTAAGCATACCTTATGTATGCTTAGCCTACTAGCCTTATCTCCAAAGTTGCAACTATATCCCTTAGGCTTCTCATGTGTCGAATCCTCTAACCCTACGGACTACAAATGACAAATAATGATAGAAGAGAGGGTTCAGAAATACCTGCTAAATCTCGGGATGTTACATGATGTGTATTGAATAGCGGGAGTTGAACAAGCTAACGGTGAAGAACCGTTATCCACACCCAAGGATCGATGATTTATTTGACCAGCTTTTGGGGGCGTCTTAGTTTTCCAAGATTGATCTGCACTCGGGATACCACCAGATTAGGGTCAGGGAGGATGATGTACAGAAGACAGCCTTTCAAACTCGTTATGGTCATTACGAGTTTGTGGTGATTTGCATCTTAGATTTCCAAGACTGATCTACGCTCGGGATACCACCAGATGAGGGTCAGGGAGGATGATGTACAGAAGACATCCTTTGGAACTCGTTATGGTCATTACGAGTTCGTAGTGATTTCTTTTGGGCTAAACAATTCCCTAGCCACATTCATGGACCTCATGAACCGCGTGTTCAGGCCGATATTGGATCGGTCGGTGATAGTATTTATTGATGATATCTTGGTCTATTCCAAGACCTAGGAGCAGCATGCGGAGCACTTGTAAGAGGTGTTGGATACCCTGAAGAGGGAGAGGCTTTACGAGAAGTTCTCCAAGTGCAAGTTCTGGTTGCGCGAGGTTCTGTTCTTAAGGCACCATGTCAACCATAATGGTATTCTGATTAATCCGGCCAAAGTGGAGGCCATGATGAAATGGGAGGTTCTGAGGTCTCCATCTGAGATTCAGAGCTTCCTTGGGTTAGCCAGATACTATTGGAGATTTATTTAGGATTTTCCAAGATAGCAGTACCCCTGACCCGATTGACAAAGAATACTGCCATTTTCCTTTGGGGGCCTAAGCAACAAGTAACATTTGAGACTTTGATGCAGAAGTTGTGCGAGGTGCCAATTTTGACCTTGTCATAGGATGTCGAGGATTTCATAGTTTATAGTGACGCTTCTATTTCTAGCTTAGGCGCGGTCTTGATGCAGAGGGGGCACGTCATCGCTTATGCCTCGAGGCAGCTGAAGCCTCACGAGGTGAATTACCCGATACATGATTTAAAGCTGAGGATAGTGGTTTTTTCCCTCAAGATTTGGAGACACTACCTTTATGGAGTCCGTTGTACTATTTACACGGTTCACAAGAGTCTGAGGTATTTGATGGATCAACCAAATATGAACATGAGGCAGCGTCGGTGGTTGGACGTAGTGAAGGATTATGAATGCGAGATCCTTTACCACCCAAGGAAGGCCAATGCAGTGGCCGATACTCTTAGCCGCAAGGCAGTCGCGACTCCGATCACGGATATCTGTATGAGGATGAAAGTGGTGACTCCACTTCTGGAGTGGATTCAGGAGGCATAACTGGAGGCTATGAAGGAGGAGCATCGTAATAGTGAGCGCATCGTGGGTCAGATTTACTCAGGTGGCGTGCACCAAATCCTGATGGAGGAGGCGCACAAATCTAGATTTTCCATTCATCCTGGGGAAACGAAGATGTATAGAGATCTTCATCCTGATTACTGGTGGCCTTGCATGAAGCGAGATGTAGCCTGGTATGCGTGAGGTGCTTGACCTGCAGGAAGGTGAAGGCTGAGCAACAGAGGCCTCATGGAAAAATGCAGTCGTTAGACATCTTAGTGTGAAAATGGGAGGAGATTACCATGGACTTCATTACCAAGTTGCCACAGTCGGCTCGAGGAGTCAATGCGATATGGGTCATCGTAGATTGATTGACCAAGAGCGCCCATTTCATTCCGATCCAGGGGAGTATTTCTGCCTAGAATTTGGTAGATTTCTACAACAGGGAGGTCGTGGCTCGGCATGGGGTGCCGGTTTCTAAGATTTCTGACAAAGATTTGCGGTTCACTTCGAGATTCTAGAAGAAATTTCAAGACGAGCTAGGTACTTTTCTACACTTCAACACGACCTTCCACCCACATATGGATGGTCAGAGCGAGCAAACCATCCAGACATTGGAGGATATGCTGCCACAGATGGCATGTGTTATGGATTTCAGTGGTAGATGGGATAAATAGCTCCCGTTGGCCGAGTTTTCGTATAACAATAGCTACCACGCCAGCATCGAACGACCTCCCTTTGAGATGTTTTTTGGGAGGAAAGAACTACGACATGTTGGGTTGAGGTCGGTCAGCAAGTCATGGGGAGTACCGAGGTGGTGCTCAAGACGACCGAGTTGATCCAAAAGGTCCGAAGTAGACTCCAGACGACTCAGAGTCGGCAGAAGAGCTACGCCAAAAGACGCTGATCGGACCTAGAGTTCCAGGTCGGGGATATGTTCCTCCTGAAAGTGTCAACATGGAAAGGTGTCATTCACTTCAGGAAGCAGGGCAAGTTGGGCCCCAGGTATATCGGAGCCTTCAGGATAATAGCCGGGTGGGCAAGGTGGCGTACCGACTAGATCTTCCAGAGGAGCTCAGGTATATCCACAACACTTTTCATGTCTTGCAGATGCGAAAGTGTTTAGTTGATGATTCCATGGTGATTCCTTTGGAGAACATTCAGGTAGATGACCGCCTGAACTACATTGATACGCTAGTAGAAATTCCCAACAGGAAAAAAAGGATCTGAGTAACAAACGGGTCGACCTGGTGAAGGTGCAATGGCAGCACCGTAAGGGCTTAGAATGGATGTGGGAGTATGAGGACGAGATAAGGAGCATTACCCAAATTTATTCCCAGCAGCAACAGCAGACTTCGAGGACGAAGTATAATTCAAGTGGGAGAGATTTGTAATGCCCGAGTTGTCAGGTATTTTCTTTATGTGCATATTAAAAAAAAAAGATAATATATGTGTTTTATGGGTGAGGGTCGTACGATAGGCGTACATAGTGTATGCACGGCCTACACAAGCGAGGCGCAAATTGGGGGAAGTCCTTGTGTATGCTGGGCGTACCCATGTGCACGATGGGCATAGTCTGGCCAGAAGCAAACCCAAAATTGTAACATCCCAAATTTTCAAGACCAAAATTTCATTTTGGATATAACAATTTAGAAAATCATTTATAAGAAAATATCATCAATTCATATCATTTCATCAAAACCGCAGTCACATGTCTCAAAGTCATATCATGAAAATAACATCAGAGTACAATCCTAAGAATGTCATAGTGAGGAAATCTTGTGTAATGCCCGTAATATTCAAGCCAATTTTAAACTTTTCAAAACATTTAAAACTAGCAGTTATTACAAATATGTTTTCAAAATAGTCTAATATAATATTTTTCCCAGAAACATAAACAAAACATGAGGAGTTATACGATCACGCTTTCACCTTGCCGCGATCCCCTGATGTACCTAAAACAATAAACTGATTATGTAAGCCCCGAGGCTTAGTGAGTTCCCCCAAAATACCAATACACTACACATAACACATATAAAAATAACAGTACGTACTAGGTCCACAGCTTTACAGACAGGATTACCCTTGGGCCTACAATGTGAGTCTGGATTGCCTTCCGGACCCACAGCTCACATCTAGATTGCCACCGATCCCACAGTATGAGGCCCCCTCAGCTCGTATCTGGAATGCTCCCGAGCCCACAGTATGAGTCCGTCATGCCCCACCTTGCCCTTAACTCGTATCTAGAATGCTCCCGGGTTTGTTAGTTACCACACGAAGAAGTATCACCTCAACCCACCCCACATAATATGTCAACATATAACACAACTAATGCGCATACAGATAATCACATAATACTACAGGTAGTCCTACAGATCTACCTAACTAGCATAGCAACTAGCATACAACACTAACTCATACTCAACATCCTACCAACTGCTAGGATATCATATCCCATGGGCCGACCTTAGTGCCTTATACCCCTTAGAATAGTGAGGTAACTCACCTCGCAAGTAGTGGTGAAATATTGCAAATCTCTAAATGCAGTCTCACCGAGAATCTCGAACTGACACATAAAAATAAATACTAGGATAATACCCAACATTACTCCCTTGACTAAGTGTCCTCATAACTCATTAAGTCCATTCCCTTTTGTTGGGCCAAAGCCCCACACCAAGTCCTTAACTTGAATGTCCATATATATAAGTCCACTATTGGCCCAATCTACTAAATTGGGCCCAACCTCCTTACTGGGCCTAACCCCATGATCCACTACCACTAACTAGCCCAGAACATCTTATTTACAAAGTCTGGAAAAGGCCCAAATCCAGTTAGTCCATAAACAGCCCAAAACTCGAAGCCCATTTGCCAATGGCCCAATAGAGGACGTACGCGGGGCGTACTAATCCAAACATTGACCACCATTGGGGTGGTTGACCCAATACGCTGGGCGTAATGGATTTACGCTAGGCATACTGGACAGTTTGCTAAAACATTGTTAAGCGCTTAATGGCTTAAGCACTTAAGCCCAAACTTCAAATCCAGAGATCTATCACGCCTAGGATCCATAAAGTCATGAACTTTATCACTTTGGATGTCCATACAGTTCTAAATGCTTGGTCTTAATCCATTAAGACCTTATCCTTCCATGCATGGGACACCTTCAGCAAATGGGACCTCATTTTTATCACTCAAGGTCCCTTCAAGAGTCAAGAAGGACAGTCCTTTTCATTCAAAAAACAACATGCACCACCTTGTGGTTTTTAGGATAAGAAATGGGTCTTTAAAAGCAAAATGGAGAGATCTAAACATATAAGCATAATGTTTGGAACTTTATACCTTCTAGAGCTTCTTATGCACGAGCTAACTTCAGATCTACAAGCTTGGTCTCTTCCTTCAATTGTTTCATGCAATGGTCTCCTCTCAAGGCACTCAAGAACACACCAAAATGAGCTTAACACACAAAGGGGAGGCTAGGGTTTGAGAAAGACGAGTTTGATCTGTGGAGGCTGAGGTAAAAGAGGTGTTGGTGCACATTATGTTGCTTATGTAGGCCCCAAACCCTAAATATTAGGGTTTCACCTAGACATTAGTACGCCCAACGTACTAAGGCGGACCTTAATACGCTTAGCATACTCGTATGTACGCACAACGTACTCCTTTTTTGCCCAAGTATGCAAACTTGGTCCTTAAACTTATCTTGGCTCTTCACTTCCAACCACAAGGAACATAAATGACAAGGTAATGATAAAAGAGGGTTCAGGAATACCTACCAAATTATTGGGATGTTAAAATTCTCCCCCACTTGACTTAGACTTCGTCCTCGAAGTCTGGTGTGACAAATAGATTCGGGTAATGCTCCTGTATCTCGGAATCGGGCTCCCACATCCACTTGGACCCCCTCTGATGCTCCCACTATACCTTCACCAAAGGTATTTGCTTGTTCCTTAGAAACTTCTTCTTCCTCTCTAGTATAGCCACATGCCTCTCCACGTATTTTAGGCGCTCATCGACCTGAATATCATCCAATGACACCACCGCCTCCTGATCCATAATGCACTTTCACAATTGCAAAACGTGGAAAGTGTTGTGGATCTAGTAAAGCTCCTCCAGTAGCTCTAGCCTGTATGCCACCTTGCCAACCCTAGCAACAATCCTGAACGGTCCAATGTAGAGGGGACCTAATTTCTCCCTCTTCCTGAAGTGGATCACACCTTTCCAGGGTGAGACCTTCAGGAGCACCATATCACCCACCTGGAACTCTAACTCATATTGGCGCCTGTCGGCGTAACTCTTCTGTCGACTCTGAGTGGTCTGCAATCATTGGCTAATGTGTTGAATCCTCTCGGTAGTCTGCAAGACTAACTCCATCCGTCCCATCGCCCTGTGTCCGACCTCACCCCAGCAAACCGGGGTGCGACATCTCTGCCCATACAACAGCTCGAAAGGTGGGGCGCCAATGTTGGAATGATATATGTTGTTGTAGGCGAACTCTGCAAGGGGTAGGTGCAAATCCCAGCTCCCACCAAAGTCAATGACAAACGCCCTCAACATATCTTTGAGGGTCTGAATGGTCCGCTCGCTTTGACCGTTGGTCTGCGGGTGGAATATTGTGCTAAAGTGCAACCACATGCCAAGTTCCTCGTGGAACTTCTGCCAGAAATGGAAGGTGAATCTGACATCCCAGTCAAAGACAATGTAGACCAGAACCCCATGGCGAGCCACAATCTCGCGGACGTACACGTCGGCTAACTTCTCAACTGATGAACTCTCCCGTATGGCCAAGAAATGGACAATCATGGTCAATCGTTCCACGATGACCCATATAGCATCAAAGCCCTTTGCCGTCTTTAGCTACTTGGTAATAAAATCCATCATGATCTATTCCTATCTCCACATGGGAATCCCCATGGGTTGCAGCTTGTCATGCGGCCTCTGATGCTCGGCCTTGACCGTCCTACAGGTCTAGCACCTTTCGACGTACCAAATGATTTCTCGCTTCATGCACGGCCACCACTAGCTCAAAATCAAATCCTGGTACATCTTGGTGGCCCCCGGGTGAATAGAGAAGTGAGACTTATAAACCTCTCGCCTGCCCTCCACCTGAGCATCAACTCACAAGCGAAGAATCCACCGTTATCCTCATACATATCCCTGGGGTGGAAGACCCATCTGACTTGCAGATCAAGGCGTCCGCCACCAAATTCTCTTAACCGGGGTGATAAAGGATCTCGCTATCGTAGTCCTTGACTACATCCAGCCACCTGATCTGCCTCATATTTAGGTTCGGCTGATCCATGATATGTATCAAGCTCTTGTGATCCGTGTATATGGTACAACGGACCCCATATAGATAATGTCTCCATATCTTCAGAGCGAACACCGCCGCTCCCAACTCCAAATCGTGAGTAGGATATCTCGCCTCATGCGGCTTCAGCTGCCGCGATGTGTAGGGTATCACTCGTTATGTCTGCATGAGGACCTCCCCCAAGCCTGTGATGGATGCATCACAGAACACCATAAAATCCTCAACTCCCTCTGGGAGTGTCAAAATTGGAGTCTCACACAAACGCTGTCGGAGGGTCTCAAACGCCCTCTGCTGTTCGGGGCCCCACCGAAAATCCACCCCCTTCCTCGTCAGATGAGTGAGGGGTACTGCAATCTTGGAAAATTCCCAAATGAATCTCTGGTAGTACCCTGTTAATCACAGAAACTCCAGATGTATGAAGGAGATCTTGGCACCTCCCACTGCATAACTTCCTCGATCTAGGCTGGGTCGACCAAAATCCCCTCCTGGTTAATGAGATGTCTGAGGAACTGGACCTCTCGTAACCAAAACTCGCACTTCAAGAACATGGCATACAACCGTTCTCGCCTCAGAACTCCCCAACAACTCCCTGAGGTGTTCGTCATGCTACTCTCGGGTCTTGGAATACACCAAAATATCATCTATAAACATGATGACCGATCGATCCAGCATCGGTCTGCAGACCCGATTCATCAGGTCCACGAATATTATCGGCGCGTTGGTGAGCCCAAACGGCATCACCACGAACTCGTAATGACCATAACGAGTCTGAAATGCGGTCTTCTCCACGTCCTGCTCTCTGACCCGGACCTAATGCGACCTCAAATCTATCTTGGAGAACCAAGATGCCCCCTGTAACTGATCAAATAGATCATCTATCCTTGGGAGTGGATAACGGTTCTTCACCATCAACTTGTTCAACTCCCTATAATCAATGCACATCTGGTGCGAACCGTCCTTTTTTTGATGAATAGGATCAGTGCTCCCCATGGAGAACTGCTAGGTTGAATGAACTATTTTCCCAGCAGTCATTGCAACTATGATGACAGCTCATGCATCTTGGGTGGCGCCAACCGGTAGGGAGCTTTGGCGATATGAGCCGCACCCGGCACCAGGTCGATCCGGAACTCGACCGGCCTCTCCGGAGGTACTCCTGGTAATTCCTCCAGGAACATATCAGCAAACTCTCTAACCATTGGAACCTCTGAAACTGGAGTCTGATCCCTGAACCGTGTATCCACCACATATGCTAGATAACCTGCACACCCGTGCTAAATGTACTGTCGAGCCCTGGCAGCTGAACAAAACCCTGATCCCACCCTGGTGCCCTCGCCATAAACAATCAGTTCTCCCCCACTTGGGTTTCGAACTAGAACCCGTTGGCCCTAACAATCTATCATAGTACCAAATCGGCGAAGCCAATCCATCTCTAAAATCACACACCTCCCCCATGGGAATCGAAATCAAATATATCGGGAAAGATACCCCGAAGATCTCCATCTCACATCTTCAATAGACTGAAGAAGCAGAAACCTTGTGCTCGTTGGCGATTGAGACTCGCAACAGACACTCTAGCTCGCCTACCGGCATACTGAACTCCCTACTAAAAGTATGTGATACAAATGACCGACTCTCCCCCGAGTCAAATAAATGCAGGCAAGTAGTTCACTAAAAACATACCTAAACACAGGTATAGACGGATAAGCATAAAACATATTAGATCAGTAAGATAAGGGATAGAAACATACCATCAACCATATCTGATGCGGCCCTGGCATCCTTTGCGTTGACCTAAAAGGTGCCCCCCTGAGCCCTCGGGGGCTCTGCTCTACCTGACCTCCCGTACGTAATCCTCAATGTAGCTGGAGCGGGAGCATGTGCCGGCTTAGCGGCAAGCAACAGACAGTTGGCCTTCATGTGGCCAACCTGATCACAGTGATAACATAACCTCATACTCAGAACCGTGGCGAGCTGGCAACAATCCTTCGCATAATTTCCCTCCTTTCCACACCTGTGGCACCCACTACCAGCTCGACAAACCCCAGAATGACCCTTTCCTCACTTTCCACAAGTACGTCTCTGCTGGCTCCCAACCCTAGAATCAGCGGTCTTAGACCGCTTTTGTACCAGTTGTGATTATGTCGGGGCCTGTCGCTACTCTCTCATCTGCAGCTCAGTCTCCAACTCATGCCACCTAGCGGCCTCCTGTAACTCCAGTAGAGTATCGCATCACTGTGTGGCAACAAACTGACGATGGTCAGCCTTGAGCATGCTCAGATATCGTGTCATTTGGGCCTGCTCCGAGGCAAACATTAGGCAGAACATTACCCTCTCAGTGAACATCCGGGTGATCTCCATCGCGAACTCTCCATCCTGTCTCAAACTCAAAAACTCTTGAGTTGATTGTTCTCGCTCAACCTGAGGAATGTATCGAGCGTGGAACTTATCCCTGAACTGCTCCCAAGTAACAACAATTCTCTGATCATTAGTGCACCACCTTGTCGTTAATATCCACGAGTCCTTGGCCCCGACCCTCAGCAGGTTCCGGGCACATCTGACCCTCTAGTTAGTGGGACACAAGAAAGTAAAGAAGCATCCCTCCACATCAGAAATCCACCTCATGGATTTGATGGGATCCTGAGTCCCATCAAAAGTAAGGGACTTCGTGTTATCGAAGTCCATGTATTGGAAAGCCAGACTGGCTCCTCCTCCTCCTCCTGCCGTTGTTACAGCCGATGGAGCTGCATCGGCGGCCGTCTCTGCAAGGGTTGCGTAACGCTCGTCGAAGTACTAGACCATGGCGGTCTTAATAGACCCAAACATCTCTGGTAGCTATGCCCGGAACAAAGCGGCAACCTCATCATGCAGGATCTCTCGAATCTTGGCATCTAGCTCCTCGGTCCACATCTACACCACAGTCTCAAGTGTTGTTGGCCCCTCCTGGCCTCGTCTCCTGATCCTGATCCTGACCCGGATCCAGTCACAAAGCGTCTCGTAACCACCATTCTGAAAAACATACCAAGAAGATATCAGATAACCACATAATAACAGGGGACCAACTTCTAACTAAACCCTAGGGTTTGTGACTTCCTTGCTAGGCGTATGGGTCTTGTGCTTTCTGTAGTACGGGCCCGTACTACCTTCCACACTTACCCATATTTGTCTCAAGTATCACCACAACACCCTAAACAAATGCATATAAACATAGCGAGCACTCAATCCTCACTCCTAGAGGAATGCTAAATATCTCATAACTGGCCTCCCGGCCTCAGACAGCCCACCTATCCATGAAACTTCCACCAACCCTGCAATTCTAGTGTATGCTAATCATACATAATGTTGGACCCTATAGACTTTCGCATACATGATCCTACCCAAAGCGCTTCATCAAACAAGAACAGGAAATAAGGCTAAACCAAACATTCTCAGGCTATAAGATCTTAGTTATGTACGACCGTGATGCATACACTAAGCAACTAAAGTAATGATGTCAATTCCATAGAGATAAAACCCTAGGCTAGTAGGCATCATGTAGTCATGCAATTCCTGAGATCCCTAGCCTAGCACTAGCATGTTGTTCTAACATATTGCAATATCAAATAACTGTATGGTATTTTGGGATCCACTTACTGGCTCCGGCTAATCGTACACCTTGCATCATCCTTTAATATTTTGAAAACTTTTTAAAAAAATCCTGTTCAAAATCTTTTCCCTGGTTTGAGACTGGATTCACACAAGTGTTCCTCCAATTCACTCAAACCAAGGCTCTGAGACCAACTTGTAAAACCCGTAAAATTCAAGCCAATTTAAAACTTTTCGAAACATCTAAAAACAGCATTTATTACAAAAAAATTTTAAAATAGTCCAATATCAGAGTTTTCCCATAAACATAAACAAAACATGACGAGTTTTATGATCACGCCTTCGCCTTGTCGTGATCCCCAGATGTACCTGAAACAATAAACTGAAACTGTAAGCCCGAGTCTTAGCGAGTGCACCCAAAATACTAGTACACTGCACATAAAATATATATATATATCAGCATGTACTGGGTCCGCAGATTTGCAGACTGGATTACCCCTAGGCCTACAGTGTAATTCTGGATTGCCTTTCAGGCCCACAACTCACATCTGGATTGCCACCGAGCCCACAGTACGAGTCTCCCTCAGGTCGTACCTGGAATACTCCCGAGCCCACAGTACGAGTCTGGCATGCCCCACCTGGCCCTTAGGTTGTATCTGGAATGCTCCCGGGTTTGTTGGTTACCGCACGGAGCACTATCACCTCAACCCACCCCACATAATATGTCGACATATAACACAACTAATACGCATACAGATAATCACATAATACTACAGGTAGTCCTACAGATCTACCTAACTGGCATAGCAACTAGCATGCAACATTAACTCATACTCAACATACTACCAACTACTAGGATATTATATCCCATGGGCCGGCCTTGGTGCCTTAGACCCCTTAGTATAGTGAGGTAACTCACCTCGCAAGTAGTGCTGAAATACTGCAAATCTCTGACTGCTGTCTCATCGGGAATCCCGAATTGTCATATAATAATAATACAAGGTTAATACCCAACATTATTCCCTTAAGTGTCCTCATAACTCATTAAGTCCATTCCCTTTTGATGGTCCAAAGCCCCACACCAAGTCCTTAACTTGAAAGTCCATATATATATATAAGTCTACTATTATCCCAATTTACTAAATTGGTCCCAACCTCCTCATTGGGCCTAATCCCATGATCTACTACCATTAACTAGCCCAAAACATCTTATTTACAAATTCTAGCAAAGGCCCAAATCCAGTTAGTCCATAAACAACCTAAAACCATAAACCCATTCGCCAATGGCCCAACAGAGGACGTACGCGGGGCATACTCATCCAGACATTGACCACTATCGGGGTGGTTGACTCAGTACACTGGGCGTTCTAGATTTATGTTGGGCGTACTCATCCATACGTTGACCACCATCGATATCTTACAAACGGTAACCAGGAGCTAACCTCCCCTTTAGTATCTTTGAACCGGTAGCCGGGAGCTAGCACCCCCTTCGGTATTTTTCAACCGGAAATTGGGTACTATTTCACCCCTAGCACTACCACATAATAAAATATCACGAACATATATCTAGGCATTCATGGGTGTTGTCAACCACTTCGGTATCTTTTAACCGGTAACTGGGGACTGTTCCGCCCCTACTACTACCACATACTAACATATCATGAACATATATCTAGGCATGCATGGGTGTTGTCTACCCCTTCGGTATCTTTCAACTGGTAACTAGGGACTGTTCCATTCCTACTACTACTAACACATTTAGCATCCTAGAACATAATCATAAAAAATAGCAACATACCAGATAATTATCACAAAGACAATCATATCTACTATAATCTCTTACTAGTGGGTCGGCCTTGGTGCCTTAGACCCACTTCTACTGGAAGGTAACTCGTCTCAGTGTCGTGAAGTGTCTGAACAGTCCTCGTTGTCGGGATCAACTTCTCTCGATTCCTACACATAACAATCTTCCTTAATTACCATTTCATGGTCAACTCAGGTCAAAGTCAAAGTTAACGTTAACACCTTGGTCAAAGTCAACTCTGGGTCAAACTCAACATCTGGTTGACTCAACTTGCCGAGTTGACCCACCAACTCGCCGAGTTCCATAATCCTTAGAACACTAAGAGCTTCGACCCTACTCGTCGAGTCTTTCAAGAACTCGTCGGGTTCTCCTTCATACGAAGTCGAGACTTTCTACAACTGACTCGCCGAGTTCATCCTTGAACTCGTCCAGTCCTTCTTCATGTAAGAAGGCACGTCTAGTCCTGGACTCGCCGAGTTCCTTATGAACTCGTCGAGTTCTTCTTCATGCAGTTTGGACTTAGTCTTGAACTCACCGAGTTTTTTTCTTGAACTCTCAGAGTTCCATGATCTTCAGGTCTACAATGAACCCAACCGGCTGAGTGTTGTTCTAAATCAACACATTGCCCATTATCAGAACAGGTTTGGGGGAAACTGCGACCCGACTCGCCGAGTCATATGAGCGACTCACCGAGTACCTCCATGTCCAAAATTATTCAGTCGATTTCAGTTCGCCTTAATGCATCCATAACATAGATCTAACCTTCTAGGGTCCATATTACACATAAAGTCACAAACTTTACGTCCATGCATTGTTCTTCAAGCTCAACAGACCCAAAAATGAGGTCCACAAGGTGCATGGGACTCCCATGGCCATAAAGTTGGCACCTTTATGCCATGGGAACCCTCAATGGTTCCAGATCTGAATTCATACCCCCTTAGAACCAAAAAATCCTGAAAGTGGCCCTACTAAAGCTTAGAAAAGGTAGGAACTTGCCCTAACTAGATATCTAAGAGATAAATGGTCAAGGTTGAAGCTTTTTACCTTGAATGAGCTGGAAATGAAGCAAAACCTCTAGATCTACTTGCTTCTTCTTGACCCCCCAAGCTTCCATTTCTTTCTTCAAGCTTCAAACAACCAAAAACACACAAAAATGGCTCAAGGACACTCCAAATGCTTTAGGGTTTCAAGTTAGGGCTTTCAAGGACTATGAGAGACGATGGAGGCTGAAATAGGATAAGTTAAGGTGTTTAAATAGGGTGTAAACCCCAAATATTAGGGTTTCATCCAGGCAGTCCTACTCGTCGAGTTGGGCTCCCTACTCATCGAGTAGGTTACTTAAAATCCACGTCAAGAATCCAGTCTACTCGATGAGTTAGGCCTCCAAGTTGTCGAGTCCCAGTGTAAAACATGCAATTACTTAAATTTAAAATACGTACCGGGAACCGGGTGTTACATAAATTTTATGGTTTGCACCTCATTTAAAGAACTAATGTCCCTCCTAACCCTCACTCTCTCAGCGTCCATCACCCTTAGAGTGTTAGAACTGAACCCTATACCTCTTGCATGCATTTTGAGCTTACCTTGTGCATTTTTGGTGTTATTTGGTGGTGTTGAAGAAGAAGGTGTTTGGAGTAGTAGCAGGGACATGAATATAGATCGTAGATCTAGAAGTTTGGCATCATTTCTGACCTATTTGACGTATAAAGCATAAACCCTTACCATTTCATGCTTACATCTAGTTTTGGGGTGTTTTATGTTATATTGTGGTCCCACAGTTGAGGTTCTTTGAGTTAAAAGAGTTTCAGTCAATATGAGTTATCCTTTTAGGCTCTTGGAAGTGATAGGAACCATAAAAATTAGAACTTGATGGTTTAGCCTAAACCATGCAAGTGCTAAGTACCAACTAAGTGTGTATACGGACTTAATCTATGTCTTAATCCCCATCCATGCATGCAAAAGCATAAAGTTTATAACTTTATGGCTTAGGACGTTTTTAAGGACCTGGATCTATGTTTTGGATGTTAGGACTTAATGGATTAAGTCACAAGAGGGTTCTTGGGTTGGCTGGCCAGTACGCTAGGTGTACTCCCTGGTACACTGTGCGTAATCGGTCAACCAGCCGAATCAGGTCAAGACCAGCGGACGTTGGGCATTCTTACAGAGTACGTCGTGCGTATGTATTCAGTGAGCAAAAGTGATAATAGGGCCATGATTTTTTGGGCCTTGGCTTTTTGGGCTCCAATCCCACCTGTGGATGAAGAACTATGGGCCTAGGGTTATGATGGATGGTATTTGGGCCTTATTGGGCCTTAGAATTTATTTTATTGGGTTTGGGCACTTTTGGGTTGTTCGAAGTTGAGCCTTGGGAAGAAGAGGCCTAATAAGGCAAGGATTAGGGGAATCTTTTGCCTTAAGACATGAATTAGGGTTGGAGTCATAATATGATAGCTAATTAGAAATTTATGTTGTGCGATAGGGGGAGGAGTTCACGAGTCATTCGTCGAGTACGTTATTACACTCACAGTTTGAGGTGAGTCTCCTTTCGTAGAATTCGTGGGTCGAAGGCACCAAGGCTGACCCACTAGTTATGATATGGCATGATGATTGTCTTTGTGATAATTATCGCTTGTGCATGTATTATTTGATAATTCTGTGAATTATGTGTGATAATATATAGTAGTTTTAGGGGGTGAAATAGGTCCGGTATCCGGTTGAAATAGACCGATGGGGCAGGTCGAGCACCCAGATATGCTCGACATTATACGGTTGAAATAGACCAAAGGGGCAAGTCAAGCACCCAGATATGCTCGGCAGTATCCGATTGAAATAGACCGAAGGAGGTGGGCCAGCACTCGGATATGTTTGGCCGTATGTTTAATTTGTATGTGGTATGGTGAGGGAACTCACTAAGCTTTGTGCTTACAGTTTCAGTTTGTATTTCATGTACTTCTAGCTCGAAGGGAAAAGGGTCGGCATGATCGCATCGCATCACACTATGATTTTCCGCAGTAGAGATTTTGGGACTTATGCTCTGATAATACTTTTCTATGTCTTGTTTTTTTAAAATACTATAATCACCATTTGTTCACATTGCTTATAAAACTGATGATGTTTTGGCATATGGATTTAGTAACTTAAAAAATGAAATTTTTGGGATGTTACAATGTACATGCTACAACTAGAGGGATACACTAAGAAGGGTGACAAACCAAGATCTATCTGCTTCTAAAAGCTCTATATGGATTAAGATAGGCACCTCAAGCGTGGAACATGAAATTAGACAAGATTTTGAAGAATTTAAGATTAAGAAGGTGCACGAAAGAACCTTTCGTCTATCAAAAAACTGAAGGAAACAATGTGTTGATTATAGCAGTTTATGTGCATGATTTATTTGTCACGGGTACAAGCTTGGGTATGATCAAGAGATTCAAAAGGGAAATGGGCGTGAGTTTTGAAATTTCAAACCTTAGGAAACTTACTTACTATTTAGAGATCAAGGTAAAGTAAGAAAAATTAGGGATCAATCAAACAAGAATCCTATGCAATACGAATCTTAAATGATGTGGAATTACAAGAATGCAATCCAACAAATGTTCCAATGTAACCAGGAACAAAGGTAACCAAGGCTGAAGAAGAAGCATAAATCAATCCAACACGATATAGAAGGTTATTGGTTGTCTTTGATATTTGCTTCAAACCAAACCCAACATGGCATACGCGGTGGGATCTTAAGTCGGTATATGTAAAGTCCTAGGGAACCACATGGAATTTTAATCAATCACCTACTAAGATATCAATGAGATGCTACAAACTATGGGATTAGATATGAAAGTAATGGTAAAAAAATACCATGTTGGCTATAGTGAATGTAATTACAACATCGACTCGGATGACGAAAGAAGCACAGAAAGTCATTTGTTCTACTATGGTTCGACACCAATATCCAGGTATTCACACAAACAAGATATTGTGGCATTATCTGATAGGTTTTGAGTATTCTAACACTCCTATGGTGGACATGCAACCCTAGAAACCTTGGATCTATGTTTTTACTAATATTCATGCAAATAAGAATTCTCCAAGGTTTTCATCCTAACTAGCATGGCATGGGGAACTTGTAATACAAAAACTAGTAGAATGACATACCTTTCTTGTAGATTGAATTCCTTAAGACCTTGTGAGCCTAGCACCCCAAATGTGATGCCTCAAATGTCTCACACAGCACCACAACTCTTGGAATAACTTGAGAAGAGAAAACTTCCACTCAAAAATCGGCTAGCCCTTCTTGTCTTGTATAAGTCGCCGATTTTGTTAGCTATGGGGCTCTTTATATAGTGTGCCACATGTAGAGTTACACCATGTAAACCCTAATGTCCATGGATTTTCATTTCCCCCATGATCCATGGGTTATAACCTCCATGGAGCACCCGATGGGTCCTAGCCCAATCTAGTGAATCATGAACCGTAAGCCCACTATACAAGAATCAATGATTTACAAATCAATCCCCATATATTTAATTAGTCTCCTTTTGATCACAAAATTAATTCCAAATTAATTTTTGATCAATACTAATTAAATAATATTATTAATATATCAGAACTTATAATATATTAGCAAACCATAAGTGTCCGTTTTCTCATTTACTCTATCCAATTGTTGTAATGCCATGCAACCCAAATGGACCATGCCAAATCAGGTCAAGTACATACTAAATATAGTTATGGACTTAGACACCTTATCCAACAGTCTCCCACTTGGATAAGTCTAATAACTATAGTTACAGGCATGACTTCAGGAACCGACCAACAATCATAGCTCTTTCAAAGTTTCGCAGAACTAAGATGATGATGCACCATTTAAGATAAGTGATCATATAATCCTCTATTCTAGATATCAATCGGACAAATACATGGAACAATGTCGTACTTATTGTCCAGTAGTTTGTTTCCCAATTTCCGATTTGTTTGACATAGAACTAAACTTAACACATCAATTTGGTTTTGACCGAGCCCGGTACATAGGTCAAAACAAAATCATCAAGGGTCCCAAATATCGCTTCTAATCCTCCAAGGACAAAAAGGAACAGATAAACTTCAACTCATATGCTTGTACTAACTACTTGTTGAATCATACACAAAAGCACGTTTTATAACATCAAGTTACCGATGCGTTTTCATACAATCAATGCACAACCAACTCATAACCAACAAATCATATCTCTAGGCTTGAAGACTTATATGATATTATCGTCTCACGATCACTCGAGATAAATTCCATGAAGTGATACAAGTGAGCGTGGGTTAAATCCAATACTCAGAACTTATGAGTACTCATGAATGTTGTAGCAAATTTTCCTATGTCTAACATCTTAGACATCTAGAAACCCAATTCATGACAGTCTTGATTCATATCTACTTCCAACATATGAATAACTGTGGAGAATTTGAATAAAGTAATTATTCTGGAAGTCAAAACATGCAAAATTGAAACAATAGTAAATAATTGACACAAGATAGCAACACCTTACTTATAAATAAACAACAGCTTTTATTCAATCATCAAATGTCAATTTACATTTTACAAGTTTCAGAAATAACTATCTAATCTGTAAAACTAATATCATCCTTCAGCCCGATACGCCTCGCATGCTGCAAATGCTTAACCCTACACAGTCCCTTCGTGAGGGGATCTGTTGGGTTCTCATCTGATGATACCCTCTTTACCACGAGGAGTCCTTCTTCTATCTGATGTCTAATGAAATGTTATTTTTTGTCGATGTGCCTGGGTCTGCCGTGATCCCTTGGTTCCTTAGCTAAGGTAACTGCACCCTCATTGTCACAGAAAATCTCCATAGGCTCCTTAATAGTTGGTACAACTCCAAGGTCACCGATGCAGTTCTTTAGCCATATAGCCTCCTTTGCCACCTCATTTGCTGATATGTACTCTGATTCGAAAGTTGAATCAGTCACCGTTTCCTGGTTGGAACTTTTCCAAGTAATTGCTCCTCCATTTAGGGTAAAGACCCAGCCCAACTGAGAGTGGAAAATATCCCTATCTGTTTGAAAACCAACATCACTATACCCTACCACTCTCAAGTCATCACTCCCAACAAGGGTAAGGACCCAGTCCCTAGTCCTCCGTAGGTACTTGAGAATATTCTTCACCGTATTCCAGTGAGCCTTTCCCGGATTCCCTTGATATCTGCTGACCATGCTCAAACCAAAAGCCACATCAGGGCGAGTGCAAGTCATGGCATACATGATCAAGCCTACAGCGGAAGCATACGGTACTCGACTCATCTTAGCTATCTCAGTCTCTGTGCTCGGGCTCTGAGTCTTACTCAATTTGGAGTTACACTGGATTAGTAAGTCTCCTTTCTTGGAATCCTGCATGCTGAACCTCTTCAACACCTTATCCAAATAGGTACTTTAACTAAGTCTAATTAGTCTCTTACTCCTGCCTCTCAATATCCTTATTCCTAGGATATAGGCAGCTTCTCCAAGGTCCTTCATAGCAAAACACTACCCAAGCCATGATTTAACCTCCTGCAAGGTTGGGATGTCATTTCCTATGAGTGGTATGTCATCCACATACAATACCAGAAAGCTAACTATACTCCCATTATCCTTAACATATACACAGGACTAATCTTCTCTCCTCGAAAAACCAAACTCTTTGACTTTCTCATCGAAACAAAGATTCCATCTGCGAGACGCTTGTTTCAATCCATAGATGGATTTCTCAAGATTACACACTCAATTAGGGTGCTTTGCATCGACAAAATCCTCTGGTTGACTCATGTAAACATCCTCAACCAACTTTCCATTAAGGAAAGCAGTTTTGACATCCATTTTCCATATTTCATAATCATCAAATGCAGCTATGGCTAGCAAAAACCTAATATACTTAATCTTTGCTACTAGTGAGATGGTCTCATCATAATAAACTCCTGGAGTTTGAGTAAAGCCCTTCGTAACCAGCCGTGCTTTGTAAGTGTGTACATTCCCATCCATGTCGGTCTTCTTCTTGAAGATCCATTTGCACCCGACCATCTTACGACCCAGTACATTGTCAATCTAGTTCCACACTTGATTGTCATACATGGACTGGATCTCGCTGTCCATGGCCTCTTTCCATTTGGTGGACTCAGGGCCTGCCATGGCTTCCTTAAACCTGTTAGGCTCATCCAAATTTACCAGTGTACTATCACTGATAAACGCATCACCTTCTGCAGTAATATGAAAACCATAGTAATGCTCAAGTGGATTCTTAACTCTTGTGGAACGCCTCAGAGGTACAGACTTATCAATAGGAGTTTCCTCCTCAGGTTGATTACTAGGGTTTGAGGTTCCTTCACCACTTGACTCTTGAAGTTCTTCAGTATCAATTTGCCTCCCACTGTTTCCTTGGCTTATAAACTCTCTCTCTCGAAAGACCCCTCTTCTTGCCACAAAGACCATATTCTCACTGGGTCTGTAGAAGAGGTAACCAAAAGAATTATGTGGGTAGCCGATGAAAATACATCGCTTACTTTCAGGTTCAAGCTTATCCTGAGTCTCACCCCTCACGAAAGCCTCGCAACCCCAAATCTTGATGTGGTCCAGATTGGGAACTTTCTCAGTTCACATCTCGTGAGGTGTTTTGGCAACCTTCTTGGTAGGGACTAGATTTCGGATATGGGCGGCAGTCCCTAAGGCATACCCCTAGAATGAGATTGGTAACGAATCAAGGAATGAACCATGTCTAACAAGGTTTGATTGTGCCTCTCAGCCACAACATTAAATTGTGGTGTCCTGGGAGGTGTCAATTGTGAAACGATTCCACATTCCTTTAGATAGTCAAGGAAATCTGTACTTAGATACTCTCCTCCTCGATCGGATTGGAGCATCTTAATGTTTTTGCCCAGCTGACTCTCCACTTCCTGTTTAAACTCTTTGAACTTTGCAAAGGTTTCCAACTTATGCTTGATTAAGTAAACATAACCATATATACTGTAATCATCAGTAAAAGTCACATAGAAGCGGTTAGCATCCCTTGTGACGGTTCTAAAGGGTCCACACACATCTGTGTGTACAAGGTCCTTCACCCTTAGCACAAGTACCAGTGAAGGGTGACTTTGTCATTTTTCCAAGCAAACAAGAATCGCAATTATCATCTGACCTTAAATCAAATGACTCCAAGACTCTAGCCTTATGGAGTTGGCCTGTGTGCTTCATGTTAACATGTCCAAGACGACAATGCCACAAGGATGCTTTATCCAAACTAGTGGAAGAATTGATATGTAATACATTATTTCCTAAGTTGTCTACAACCGACACAGTTTCATATACACCATCACAAGGTAATGCTTTAAAATAAAGAACATTATTATAAAAAGCATTAATACCACCAACTTCATTATCAAATGAAAAAGTAAACCCTTGTTTGTACAAACCATGAAAGGAAATAATATTTCTTGCCATTTCAGACGAGTAACAACACTTATTCAAATCTAACACTAACCCACTACTTAGCAACAAAGAATAAACTCCAATCTTGGTGATAGGTGAAGCTTTCCTATTCCCCATGATCAAGTTTATCTTTCCGTGCTTCACATCCTCACTTCTTCTTAAGCCCTGCAAATCAGAACATATATGAATACCACAACCTGTATCAAGAACCTAAGAAGTAGAATGTAATGAGTTTCTATACAATATAGTGTAAATACCTGCATGGGTAGGTTTGACCTTCCCATCCTTAACATCTGGCAGGTACTTGGGGCAGTTTCGTTTCCAGTGACCCTTTTCCTGACAATAGAAGCATTGAGCTTCCTTTGGGTTGGAAGAAGGAGTGACAGAACCACCTTTGGTTCCACTTGAAGAGGAGCCATCAAGAGGCTTTCCCTTGGTACCCTTCGGAGGGTTCTTCCTCTTCTTACCTCTACTTTACCCGATTGCCAGAACAGGGGAGGTGTTAGGAGTAGGAGTAGTAACAACCAATTTACCCTTGAGACCGGTTTCGACGGTCTTCAAAAGTCCTTGAAGTTTGTTGAGTGTGATCTCCTCCTTGTTCATGTGATAGGTCATCTGGAACTGATCATAACAAGTAGGTAAGGAGTGCAGTATGATATCAATAGCCAACTCCTCGGGGAAGTTCACATTCAACTTCAACAAACGATCCATAAACCTTTGCATTTTCTGCATGTGGCCCGTGACGGATTCACCATCCTTCATTCGGGTTGTTATCATGGAAGAGATGATTTCATACCTCTCTTGACGAACACTTTAATGGTAGCGGTCCATCAAGTCCATGTGCATCTCAAAAGGGTAAAAGTCCTCATAGGACTTCTGGAGTTCAGCTTTCATTGTGGCCAACATGATACATGCCACTTTGGTAGCATCTCTCTCATGTGCCCTGAAGTCAGGGATCTCCTCTAGAGTAGCAGTTGACTCATCAATATTTTTCAGCTCCTTGTCGAGGACATATTCCTTGTCCTCGTAATGAGTGAACATCCTGATGTTCCTAATCCAATCATTAAAGTTTGTACCATCAAAGATGACTCTCCCACAAAGGTTCATTGGAGAGAAGGAGCCAGTAGGGTTTGAGCCAGAAGCAACATTGTTGGAAGACAGCTGAAAAGAAGAAAGACAAGTTTAAATTAGATATAGGATCCTTAATAAGACACCCAAATGTAATATTAAGGCTAGGACCCAACACAATACTTTATAACTTGGAAGAGGTATCTCGTAATCCAAGCTATAAAATATTTGAAGGTAGGCGAATGACGATTCACCAATTTCCACCATGAAAAACGAAATAAATTATTAGGTTTTAATTGGATTGAAACTCCTAGATTCTTTTGAGATTCATAGAACTTTTCAATGGTATGTTTAAATATCGATTGTGTCATCCCAAGTTTGTGACTGGGATGTCGAGGTTTACAAACAAGGTGTGAATAACCATGCAAATTAACTTGGTACCCTTAATTTTTTTCACCTAATCGATTTGTCGGTTACCCACACACGCTCCACTGATATATGATAAATATTAAGTCACCCTTTGCCACTCTTACTAGTCCATGTTAGTGTGTCGATTACCCACACGCCCCACCAACGACTTGGTAAAGTACAAAGTGTAATTTCATGGGATAGCACCAATTTCACATTTTCCTAAAGTAACTAAGATTAGGAATTTATAAAAGGTTTAGTTACTTTATGTTTTCATTATACTTTTAATGAGAATTATAGTCCTTGTCCTACCCATTCGGCTAACGACCCTCCACCAGTCAAGGAAGCAGTGGGTGAGAGTGGACACCCATTAAGCTGCCATTTTATAGGAATCAACCCTATACCCCCCCCCCCCCCTTTATAGACCGGCTTCGTGAATGAGGCATACTAACGGTAAAACTGACTTGCTCTTATATATACATAATTAACTTATAATATTATAAAGTATAAGGGTTGAATTTTAACTTTTAAAACTCTAGGGTATGGAATTAAAGTTTTCTAAAGTGACTTTACAAATTCCAAAACTTAAGGGAAAGTTTGAAACTATTCAAAACCTTTCGTATTCATAACACGTGAGTTTAATGGTTTATTAAGATAAGTGATCACATTTTATGTAACCTATAGTTCTTTAATAGATCTTTAAAAGAAATGACTTTTGGTAATCCATTACTTGAGGAAAAATTATGGACTCCATTAAAAACATTTTAGATCAAAAATTAAACTAACAAACAATTTGCAAATAATTCTTATGATCTACAAAAACTCATAAGCATGGATATTCATATCAACAATTTCAAGAATCATATAAACATATATAAAACTTGAAATTTTGATAATAGCCATTGAAAATGGATTAGCATAACCATTACACCATCAAAAACAGGTTTTATAAGACCAAAATAGTTTAGGGTAATGATTCTAGTCCATTTCCAGCAGCAAAACTCGAAAATCTGCACACAGGAGTTTCTACTCGTCGAGTGCATGAACCTACTCGATGAGTAGGATGAAGATACACATGGACTCGTAGAGTCCCCCCATGGACTCAGCGAGTCCACTGAACAGTGGGCAGAAAATTTGATTTTTTCAAGCATTTTACATCAAATATCAAGAAACCAAGCCTAGGCTCTGATACCACTGATGGGTTTTTGAGCATTCTAACACTCATATGTTATACATGCAACCCTAGAAACCTTGGATCTATGCTTTCACTAATATTCATGCAAATAAGAATTTTCCAAGGTTTTCATCCTAACTAGCATGGCATGGAGAACTTGTAATACAAAAACTATTATAATAACATACCTTTCTTGTAGCTTGAATTCCTTAAGACCTTGTGAGCCTAGCACCCCAAATGTGATGCCTCAAATGTCTCACACAGCACCACAACTCTTGGAATAACTTGAGAAGAGAAAACTTCCACTCAAAAATCGGCTAGCCTTTCTTGTCTTGTATAAGTCGCCGATTTTGCTAGCTATGGGGCTCTTTATATAGTGTGCCACATGTAGAGTTACACCATGTAAACCCTAATGTCCATGGCTTTTCATTTCCCCCATGATCCATGGGTTATAACCTCCATGGAGCACCCAATGGGTCCTAGTCCAATCTAGTGAATCATGAACCATAAGCCCACTATACAAGAATGAATGATTTACAAATCAATCCCTATTTAATTAGTCTCCTTTTGATCACAAAATTAATTCCAAATTAATTCTTGATCAATACTAATTAAATAATATTATTAATATATATTAACAAACCATAAGTGTCCTTTTTCTAATTTTGTCTATCCAGTTGTTGTAATGTCATGCAACCCGAACGGACCATGCCAAATCAGGTCAAGTACATACTAAATATAGTTATGGACTTAGACACCTTATCCAAAATTATCATCATGTGAGGCGGAATTTATAGCAGCTACCTCAGCTGCATATTATGCAATTGGGCTTCAAGAATTGTTAAGTGAGATTTTAAACAGGAAGCCAGAAAGAGTACTCATTCGAGTAGACAATATGGCAGCAGTAACATTAACCAAGAATCCTGTATTTCATGGAAGAAGTAAGCACATTCACAGAAGATATCATTTCATTTGATAAATAGTTGAAAATGGACAAGTAGATGTCAAACATGTTTCTGGCGAAGAGAAGAAGGTTAACAATCTCTCGAAACCATTAGGAAGATTAAAGTTCACAGAAATGAGGAATTTGATAGGGGTCCAAACCTTTCTATCAAGACATAGGAATTTGGGGGTGAATGTTGAAATTTCTTTATACCTAAGGCAAGGAGGTCTTTTAGGTCAACAATGAGTATTTTTAATATAGAGCAAGTCGGTTTCATATTTCCATACGTAGACTAGCTTAGCCTATAGATACATGTACCGAGTTAGGTTTATATGTATTACATATACACACATTGTAATTGAGTTTTAAGTTATTTCCTCAATATATTGGAGAGTTATTCCATCTTCTTTGTGTTTTTACGTTTCTTGAAGGATAATATTTCTAATCAATTATCTAAAATAACCAAACAATAAAGATTCCTAAAATCAGCAAACAAACAACATTTTGAGACCATAAACGATCATGAATATTCGAGAAACTGCTTATGTCGTGAAAAGCTATGAGTTTTACTTTACCTGTTTCCCACAAACAGTACGAAAATCGTCAAATTTGGAAACTGAAATTACTTCAATTGTGATGTCATCAACTCCTGAATCATAGTAGTTATTACATTATCAAGTCTTGTTAGTGATGACATCATCAAGACTTACAACCCTTGTTTCTAAACTTGTACCTCCTATATCAAATTTAGAGGATGATAAGAACCACATTCAATAATAAGTGTATTTAGCTAAGTTATTTGGATGTTTATTATGTATAGCTTTTAGGTTATCTACAAAACCCTGATCACTACTTCAAGAACTAATGAAGTTTCTTGGATACTGATTGTGTATAGCTTTTAGCTCATCTATAGAACTTTGATCACTAGTTTAAAAACTAATGAAGGACCATATTTTTGAAGAACATAATAACAGACTTTGTATAGTAGCAATACCAACAAAGACAAGGCATGTCAATTTTATCTTATCAATAATAGAAGTATAAACGTCTTTTGAATAATAATTATTTAAATATGAATTAAAGTTTCTCAAGTAGCAAAATGTAAGTGTTATTTTGGGGTAATTTTATCAACTGAAAAATGTTATGGTGTTACATGCACAATCATATGATCAGGCCGGTCTAAGCCAATTTTGGGTATGAGGCAAAAAAAAAGGCCTTTGTAAGGGTATTATTTGGTTGTTTTAAATGGATTTTAGTTTATTCGGTTCATTAATCGACTTTTTAAAATTTGAAAATGTAAACCAAACCAAATAACATGGTTTAATCGGTTTTGGGTAATCGGTTCATGGTTGTTCATTTTGGTTTAAAGAAATATTAAAATCAATTTCACATATTATTTGTTTGTTACTATAATATATTAATAAATGTATATAATATACAATTTAACATTTTTTTTCATTTTTACCATGTGATACAGGTCGATAGCAATCTAACATCAGAAAGTATGAACCGAGATGGTAGGAACAAATTAAAAAAATACTTATTTTTCCATATTTGATGTGGGTTGAGGGGACATAAATTAAACAACAATATACTTTAAAGTATTATACATCAGCAACCAAGAAGTGCCTAAAAAAACCCTTTGAATGAACAATAGACATAACTTGAGCAAGGTGTGGTTGTGCATATCACATCAGTTAAAAGCTTACTTGCATCATCAAAAAGCCACTGAATGTTAGGGACAAAACGTGAAATAATAAGATTCGGTGATTATTATACAACAACAAATCCATTAACATTAAAGAGTATCCGTCAATTCCCTATCTTGGTGCATGTTTTGCAGACATGAGCTTTTCGAGAAACAAAAATCAAGCTAAATTATTATTAATGTCTTAAACTAGAATCTATCGGTAGCCTGTGGGACAAAAACCTATTCTTGTTGCTTGTTAATAACCTGTGCACAATTTAGTTGAAAAAGGTCGATGCTACAGAGTAAAAATTCTAAAATTTAGAATGATAGTGTAAGACATTGAAATACAACGAAATCATATTTAAAGAAATTTAAAAAATGATAGAATCAAATTTAGAAAAAAAAAAATCATACTTTAAGAAATCGTAAAATTGTATTAAAAAGTGTAAGAAAAAAAGCGAAATTCAGAATGGCAAAATCATATTCAAAAGAATAAAAAATTTACACAGATTCATATTCTGAAGCAAATTATGTCTCTGAATCTTGATTATAAAATGATTCATAAAGAAATTCTAGTGACTCTCGATTCTCCAAGTTCAGAATGGCTCTCATTTGATGCAGCGGTGTTATTTAAGACTCAAGAGATCAAAAATAAGAAGGGATGAATAAGAAATCGTCTAAGAAGTGGAGCCGGTGGTTTTTAGAGTTTCAATACAAATCAATTATTATTGATAGTGTTGATGAACCTTGAAAATATTAAATTGACAACTCATCGGATGCTAGGTAATTGTAATCTCACGTCCGGCTAGAAGTGTGATAAAAACCAAAACTGAATAACCAAATCGAATGAATTGGTGTTTGGTTTATTACTTTATTTTTTTCGGGTTATTTGGTTTTCGGTAAATTCGGTTTGGTTAACTAAATAATGATACATTATTTGGTTTGGTTTTGTTTAAATTTGAATTGTTTTTGTTAAACCAAAAAAACAAATGAACAAACAAATATATATATATATATATATATATATATATATATATATATATATATATATATATATATATAAACATTTTATATATAAATTTCTAGATTACTTACTAAAATTTTCATAACTTATTATTTCCTTATTCACCGTTATAAATTTAAAATTGTTTTAAATTTTGTGTTAAAAAGAAACAAACAAATTAACCAAATACTAATTAATATTTAGTCATTTCTCTCACCTTCATATGCAACTCAAGTTGTATTAACTTATGTCTACAACTTTTGTACACTATAACACATTATGAATAATTGAATATAATATGTTGTACCTTTGTGTATTTTCTTTATATGGTAATATTTTAGTAATTTTTTTCTTTTAGTTTAATATTTATTTGTACCTACAAAATTTTATTTGGTTTAATCAATTAACCGGACCGAGTAAATTGTAACCGAATAAATCGAAACCGATTAAACCAAATCTTATTTGGTTTTGTTATGATTAAATTTAAAATATAAAAAAAAAAAAAAAAAAAAAAAAAAAAAAAAAAAAACTATAAAGTGAACAAAATTAACCACAAATCAAAGAAAAACCCAAATGAATAACACCCCTTCCGGCTACATCTTTTGCCCATATTGAACTATTGGGCCAGTCCATTAGGCTTAAAAACAATGGGTTGTCAATATATAATCATATGTTACAAGAAAAAATAGGGGGCTTTGGGCATTTGGGAGCCAATGGTTGTCGCCCAGCTTGCCCTGACCCATGGATTGGCCCTTCCATATGATGCATGGAATAATTGGTAAAAAGTTACATGAATGTTATATGAACATTACTAAAATCAGTCACATAAGAAGTGTTATGGTGAATTGGTGATAAAGGGGAAAGGTGGTACAAGAGGCTTAAGGCCTTATACACCATGCAACTTAACTGAAAGTGTTACTAAAACTACCTAACTCCCATGTACACGAAAGTAGCTGTCTAAAATTTACGTAGAATTTCTACATGACATATACCTCATGTTAGATATCATATTATAAGGTTGTGGAAATGATGCGACACAGTCACACGATATAGACCTTGCCTTGGACCTCACGCGACCTAATTTAGGTGGAAACAACATTAGACGCCACATGCATGTCACATTATTATCATTTGGATCATTTCTCACTTAACAGACGTGGAAAAGGCGATTCCAATGCCCTTGGTTTTGAGATTGGTGGTATAATGGTTAAATTCCTTTAAGATATAACTTTTCTAAATGACTCCTAGTTCAATAAATATGATTCTAGGTTTGGGTTTATGTTCACAAAATTAGAGTATTGGAGTAGGTCTTTCATGTTAGTAATAATGAAATATCTTATGAGAATGAGCATAATAATCAACTAACATGGGATAATTAAACACAACACAGTTGAATGGTAATAATTCGGATCGAAGTTGTTTAGAGTTTGTTTAGTGAACTTATAAATAAACACAAAACTGTTGAATGGTAATAATTCGGAAGTTGGTTAGAGTTTGTTTAGTGAACTTATGATTAGTGGTAATTATCCCATTGGAAAGGTCTGATGTGTTATTCATTTCCATAATCTAACACAAAACAAAAATAAACAATCAATTATTAGATACCCTGATGAGAAATTGGAAAGTGGTAACATTAGGTTGGTGTTTTTCTGAATATAGAATAACACTAAACAACCAAGAATTCGATTTAAATGTGATTTTTTACAAGTATTTCCATAATATGTGCTAGGTAAGGAAGCATGAATTATGTGGAAGGTGGTTATTTAAAACTTGTTGATTTAAGAATAATGAAACCGACATGAATTCATGGTTGTTTTGTAAAACTGGATGCCCATTATGCATGATTTTACACCAAATATTTTGCATGCATGGGTGTGATATTATGTATGGAATCATATATGTGGAGGTTTATGTGAATACTTGGTGGAATTATGAATTGTGAATTATGGATTGCGTATTATGAATTGTGAACTGTGAATTAAATTGTAATATTGATCACGGCTTGTCATGCATTTCATAATTTCTATATTTCCTATATACTGATTATATTTCTAATTAATTAACTTGTATGGGTCATAATTTCCTATAGAGACTCTTGCTGGTCCGACCATTAAAGATATACATGTGAGTGGGCACACGATATGCCAAGCGATATATATTGGTGCCTATATTATGAACATATAGGAAGCCCAAAATTAACCCCATGGAACTTGGTTAACTGGAGTTGATATGATCATATCTTCACTCTAGAGACATGGTTCATACCCTTTTAGCATGTGCCTTTTGAATGAGCATCATGTTAGCTGTTTTACATTGATTTCTTATCAAGGATACGCTACCAAGAACCGAAAATGAATGGCTCGCCTATGTATTAGTCGATCTATATGATTGTTCTAATTCGTTGAAAGTCCTTATTCTCATAATATAGTTAAACCAAGAGTGTACGTTTAGATAATGTGTAACATGTCCTCATGTTTCTTGATGTTTGTGGTTGATATATATATATATATATATATATATATATATATATATATATATATATATATATATATATATATATATATATATATATATATATATATATATATATATATATATATATATATATATATATATATATGAGAGCGTTCAATCGAGAACATTTCTTATTGCGAGAACATTTGAGCACAAATTTGGATCACATAATTTTTTAATTAAAACTATAAAATAATATTCATAAAAATCAATCAATTGTTACAAACAATTAAAAACCCACTAACCAAAACCACTCACCACCCATCACCACTGCCTACCACCCACCACCATCTCCACCACCACCAACTACCACACCCACCACCATGCACCACCACTCATCACTACCGACCACCACCAATCATAACCACCACCTGCCTCCACTACCGCCCGCTACCACCACCCCCACCCATCAACCACCAAAACCACCACCCGCCACAACCATCACCACCTACCTCCACCGCCCTTACCCATCTCAATCACCTATCACAACCACCCACCACCACCACCTATCACCACGCACCAAAACCACCACTCGCCACGACTAGCACCCACTACCACCATCACCACCCACCACCATCACCACCCGCTAACACCACCCCCACCCACCACCCACCAAAACCACCACCCGTCACTACCATCACTACCTACCTCCACCACCCCTACCCACCTCAATCACCCATTGCCACCACCCGCCACCACCACCCTCCACCACCACGACCTATCAGCACCCACCACCACCACACATCACCGCCATCCATCACCACCACCTCCACCCACCTCCCACCAAAACCACCACTTGCCACATTAGTACCCGCCACCGCCACCACCATCACCACCCACCACCTACCACCACCACCCACCACCACTACCTACCAACCACCACCCGCCACCACCTCCAACCACCACACCCACCACCATGCACCATAACTCATCACTACCGAACACCACCACTCACCTCCATTACCACCTGTTACCACCACCCCCACCCATCACCCATAAAAACCACCACCCACCACCACCATTACCACCTACCTCCACCACTCATTTCCACCTTCCCCATCCACCTCAATCACCCATCACCATCAACCACCTCCACCACCACCTGTTACCACCACGCCCACCCATGACTTGCAAAACCCACAACCATTACCACCTACCTCTACCACTAATCACCACCTTCCCCACCCACCTCAATCACCCATCACCAACATCCACTACCACCTCAATCACCTATCACCACCATCCACTACCGCCTACCACTCACCACCATCACCACTCGTTACTACCATTAGTCACCACCACCTCCACCCACCACCCACCAAAACCAACACTCGCCACCACCATCACCACCCACCACCACCACCATCCATCACCACTACCTGCCCCCATCACCCCCAACCACCACCCACCCACCTCCACCAGTATCACTACCACCCACCCATTACCCACCGTTATGACCATCACCTGCCATTACCACCAACCACCACTCATCACCACCACCGACCTCCACCATCCACCCCCCACCACCACCCATCACCACCTATCACCACCACCCACCTTCATCACCCATAACCACCCCACCCATCACCCACCAAAACCAACATACACCATCACCACCAACTGCCACCCACCCACCCACCACCACCACCTATCACCTTCACTTGTTTCCACCACCTATCACCTTCACTCGTTTCCACCACCTATCACCACTACTCGTCACCGCCACCTACCACCCACCATAATCACCACCCTACATGTCACCCCTAGCACCATTCACCACCACCACCACCTACTACCTACCACCACCAAACATCATTACACACCACCTGTGATTATGTGTATATAATCACATGTGATTATTTGTAATTAATAACATGTGATTTATATGGACAATATTCTTTTTTGTACATATAAATCATGTGATTAGATATCTTTAATCAAATGTTGCATTCTCGATTCAATAATTGTTTTTTGTCAACTTTAATCATATGTGATTAGAGATGTATAATCACATGTGATTATATGTATCCAATCACATATGATTTACATGAACAATATTCTTTTTTTATTTTTCGTTTCAATAATTTTTCTCATATAATTAATCACATGTGAGTGTGTGTAATCAAGGTCTATCATATGTGTTTGCAGCCCTGCAATAAACGTGTGCATTGCTTCATCAATTTTTTCTTCTTTGTTTTGTTTTTGTTTGATTGATTGTTACTGTTTGATCACTGGTTAGGTTCATGGATTTGGGGACTTACAATTGGTATCAGAGCTTGGATTATATCAATCATTTTGGCAAGATCTGGAGCGTTTTTGATCTTATTTTTGAAGGGCTTTTGTGTTTTTGGATAGTTCTTGGCAAAATAGTGGGGGTTTGTTCTTTGCGTTTTTTCCTAAAAATGAGTTTTGGATCGATTTTTGGAGCAAAAAGGGTGAAAAAACGTTGTTTTTTCGCGACCCGAAGAAGCTTTCACGGCCACCGAAGCAGTGTTCACAACCGGAAAGAAGAATTCATGGTCCTCGGAGTTTTTACAGTCCTCGGTGAGTTCACGGTTCGAGGTTCGTATACGGCCGAGAAGCATTCACGGCTCAGCATTCTCGCACGTTCATGGTCTTCGCCTCGTTCACGACTCAGCAGCCTCGTTCTCGGCCTCGCACCTCGCAAGTGTTCGACCCAGCTTATATTCGGATCCCACCTTCGCATACGCGGACCTACAGCAAATAAATCAAAAATTCTAGGGCTTGCAAAGATTTGAACTCGCGCCACTTACTTCATCAGCCCACCGCATTACCATCTCTTCTAGCAAGGAACTTGTTACAAGCCATCGAAATTTAACTCAGATATTTTAGTTTCGCACCTAATTTCGCATTTTTAACATATTTTGCCAAAAATTCAATTTTTCAAATTTTTAAAATCCATTTTCAACCAAAAATTTTAGTTTTTAATTTTTTTACTTTTGACTTTGACCTTCAAGTTTGACCTTTGACTTTAAACTTTGACTTTCTCGTTTAACTTAAAAAAAATTCAAATTTAGCTTCTCGGTTTGAATTTTAAGTTTAACTTTTTATGTTTGACTTTTAAGTTTAACTTTCTAAATTTGACTTTTAAGGTTGACTTTTGAGTTTTTAAGTGAAAAAGCAATTTTTTGATAAACAATGAGTTCTTCAAGCATCTCGGTAAATGAAGTTTCATGTACTCCATCTTGTGAAGCTACAATTAAATCTCTTCCTGAGCAAATTGAATTAATAAAGAGGGAGAATGAGGAACTTAAGTATGAGAGGTATCAACTTAGGAAAGGCCAGCAACCATTGAAAGAACAACTAGAGGCCAAGACTAAGGACTTCAGGAAACTACAGGGGAACTATAGCAACAAGTGTGTCAATTATAAATATCTTCAGAAAGAACTTGTTGATGTAACTGAAGAACTCGACACATTGAAAAATCATTTTGAAAATGCTGATTTTCATTTTAAAAAATATGATGTGTCAAGAGAAAAAGTTGCAACAATGATTGAAAAACAAGTAACATTCAAAGATAACCAATCTAAGGGGTTAGTATCATAGTGCTCCACCCCCCTTTCAATGACAACTATAACCCACACCTTGAGACTAATGAGGTAGAGGCACCTACTCAGTTTGGCCCACTCCCTGAACCAGCTTCAATTAAGACTAAACCATATGGGCCTACTGAGGTTATTAAAGTGAATGTTTCTGATGCTTCTACTTCATGTGCAGGTAAAGTAGTAGAGGATGAGAACAAGGAGAACACTATTGAACAAACAAACGAATCCTTGAACTCTAAATATGTTGCTTCTAATCAACCTGTTGTTGGTAAATACAGGCCACCAAAACAACCAAATCATAGTGCCTGCTGCAACTGTGCTTGTGGGAACAATAAGAGACAAGGAAAGGGCATGCCACCAGGGGCAGGAAGAAACAATTCCTATGTGAAGAAAAATACATGTTTTCACTATGTAACACCTGGACACATTGCCCGAAACTATCCAAATCGCGCATACGTTCCCTACTACGCACAAGGCTGGCAGAATACACCAAGAGGGAGATTTTCCAAAAGAAACGCCTCAGGGTCACGTTCAGACAATGGCGACTGGAACACCCACAAGGCCAAGAAATCAACTCCAAACAGCAAGAAGGGTATGTCGGCCAAGAATCCAAACTCAAGAGATGCTCCTGTGAAGCCAAGACTGGTTAGGTCAAAGCCACCTCGACGGCTGACTTCAAGTTCAAAATCAAGTGCCAAGGCACCCATCCGCTCAAAGAAGAAATGGGTTAAACCCAAATACATATGGGTACCAAATGTTCAATCTCCCAAATCTTCTAATCTAACAACCCGAAGTTGTTCATCGTCGAAAACCCATTCTACCCGTATAACTCGCCGTATGTCGAAACGTTCCGATATCGTTTTTGGGTTTAGTTAGTTAAATTTATATGTTTATTTTAACTCAATGAGTGTCCAATCCCTTTAGGAACTCATGAATTTAGCCCAAAAACATTTATTTCATAAGTTTTAAAAACGTCCCCGCCGGGTGACGGAAACTTAATCGGGTGCGACCAAAAGCCTCGTTTAAGGCCGCTATCGGGTAGAATTCCATCGTGTCCAAGTTTTGGGAACTATATAAACATGTTAGACCTTTCATTTGAAGCTTTTTCCTTCTCTCTCTACTCTCTCTCTAACCTCTCTCCTAAATCCAAAGTTTAAGGATCCAAAACTCAATTTTAAGGCCTCAAATCCCTAAGGTACCTTCCTAGCCTTAATCTATAGCATATTTGGCTTCCAAATTCGAGATTTAATCATGAAATGGGACACAATATATGAGTTTACGGCCCAGGAAGCTACCTAGGCCGTAAACACCAAGTAGAAGGGTTTTTAGCCCTTAAACTCTTTCCTAAACTCAATTGGACTCTAGATATGGCTAAAGGACTTTATGATATAGACTTAGAACATTTAAAACATTGATTTTATTGGATTTGAAGGAGTTACGGCCAAGGCACAAGCTTGGGCCGTAAACTCATATTATTGGGGTTTTCTTGACCTTAAACCCTTCCAAATCACAAATAAGGCTTAGATATGAATTGTAGAATATTGGTTTTAGCATTTGGACATTTGAAACATAAATTTTGAGGGGTTATTGTGAGTTTACGGCCAAGGCAAGTTCTTGGGCCGTAAACTCCTTAAAATGTAGTATAAATTCATTTTCAAGTGTTGTTTAGCCCTTATAACACCCCTAAAGCCTTGGAATGAATTTTAGAAGTCCTTACAAACAAGTTTTTGGCATTAAAACACATGGATATACTCTCTAAGAGAGTTTACGGCCATGAGAAGGGTCTCATAGGCCGTAAACTCCAAAAAGCCATTCAAATCTTCAAACAAATGCATATAAGGTCTTAAAACAATTTTAGCAATCACATGTGATTTGTTTTAGCAACATTTAACACCATTTTCATGAGAATTACGGAGTTTACGGCCAGGAGCCTATGCTAGGCCGTAAACTCCCATAAATTAATCATTTTGGTGATTTAAATCCATTCCAAGCCTTTAGAACCAAACCTAGAAATATTCCCTTAAGTGTTACAAGCCATTTTTGCCCTTAACTCACCCCACCATGAGTTTACGGCCGTAAACTCATGGGTAGAGGGTTATGAGGCCGTAAACTCCTTATGGAGTGTTCCTTTGATGTCCCAATTCATTATCCTAACTATATGTGTCCCTAAACGCCACCCGGGTCCTTCCAAACACTTGTATCGGGGTGTTTTCGTGACTAGAAACAATTGTCCCTATCAAATAATCAATTTAAGTCCTAATTAGATACAAATGTGTATCTTTACATTATAATTAGGAACCTCGTGTATTTACAAGCCCCAGGTCAACTCTTAGCATCCAAATCGTCATATTTCTTGTCCGGTGAGTTCATACCCCTACGCCTTTTTCGTGTTTTTCAATATTTTCAGGGGGGGAATACAAGCAAACTATAACTGTTTTCAAATCATAACATTGATGTGTTTCAAATAATATCTGGCAAACTTATAACCACTTTTACTCCTTATGTATTATGTTGAGCATAAGGAATGATTTATCAATTACAACTAAATAGATTTTAGTTAAGAAAATAACCAAACTAATCAAATTATTATGGGAATAATTTGGGGTTCTATATTTCTCTTTATATCATGTACTGATATCTGTATAAAGTTATTAGATAAACTATGTCTAATTCAGTTTATCTCCGTATCATTTGAATGTATTGCCAGATAATTTCATAGTATATATCTATTTACACTGTATCGTATGAGAATTCTGTGAATAGTTTAATACTAGCTTGTGAGATAGTCACTACCCTTTATGGATGATCAAGTAAATCCTCTCCGGAAGTGTAACCAGAGTCTCCTAGAGGGAGAGCGAGGAATTTGTGAATAGATCTATTCGGGACTGACAATCCCACACCTTAACTGCTAGCTATAGTTAGGCGGGCACGCCTGGGGTGACAAATTCTGTATATCGTCCGACGTCTGACTAACGTCAAGGAGGTCTCATTGTCGTATCAACATGGTTACCCGACCCACAATACGTATTAATATAAATTATTTCACAACTAGGATTTTGTTTAAAATCTATATCTTGTTTGGGATGGTAATCCCATGGTTTGTATCTAAATCTCGTTCGGGATAGAAATCCTATGGTCGTGTGTCTATATCTTGTTCGGGATGGTAATCCCATGGTTTTGAAACTAAATCTTATACGGGATGATAATCCCATGATTTTATCAATCTATCTTATATCTAGTTTCGGGATAGTGATCCCATGGTCTTTATCAAACTATCTTGTAACTGGTTCGGGATGTTAGTCCCAAGGTTTTCAAAATACTTTCTATCTACAGTTCGTCTAAATTATAGTTTTGTATATTAAACTATACTCTGTGTTATTTAATCAATCTTGCATTTAGGAAAATATGGGATTTTCCTGGGGTTAACTTAAAACGTGTAACTGAACTATAATGAAAGATAACGAAACTATTTAACATAAGAAAATATAGGATTTTCTTGGATAACAAACCTTTTCGGAAATCTAAAGGAAACCGATACATTTTCACAAAACAAAAACCACTTATGAACTCACCAGCTTTATGCTGATTTTCAAACTGCTTGTATTCTCAGGTCCAAGTTAGACAGGTACCCGGTGATATCTTTTGGTGAAGACGGAGTGCTCAGAAGACTCGTCTCGTTTTGTTTATATGATATATGTATACTTTTGTACAATTTACTTTCGAACCAAATGTAAACTTTCATATATATATGTAATGTAATGGTTGTTTAATGTGATTACTATGTACATTGGATTTGATACTCAACGTGGAGTCAACCCCGGGAATGTTTCCGCCTTTGGTTTTCGGGGTGTGACATCTAATGATTCTAATATTTCTACATCTTCTGTTTGTGATAAGCAGGATATGTCATGGGAGAGAGTACCTTACTTTGAGGGTAACGGTCAACCCAATTTCAAAATGGAATGGGTTCCAAAGACCAAATGATCCAGCTCTGTGCTAGAGCAGCTATGGAGGCATATCATCAAACTTCGGTTTGTTGGTAGTGGCTGTTTCAGGCACATGATAGGGGACATCTCTCAACTGTACAACATTTAGAACTTTGTTTGAGAGTATGTGTCCTCTTCGGGAAAAGAAGAAAGGAAAGGATCACACATAGGTTTGTGCTTAACGATGTGAAGAATTTTCGGATCTGTTCTGAGATTATGCATGCTGTTCTTAGACCTTCTGGATGCAAATTCAATTGGTGACTTACGGTTTGAGTTTTTCTTCTCGATAATCCTGATTTTTTTCTTACATTGATTCATTTTAAAGATAATCTTTTATTTTCATATAGTCTTTCATTAGTTTTATTGTTTCGGAAGTGATATGAAGTATAGTGCTAAATGGCAATATGAAATTTGTGTAATGCACTAAAGCCGAATTGTCTAGACTGTGTGTTCAATGTGTTGGTAGGCACAAAGGATTCAAAAGGACTAGACATTGATTGACCATGAAAGGACTAGACAATATGAACTTAGATAGTTTCATTTGGGCTGACCATACGACACTCAGGTAGATTGAGTAGTGAGATAAACATGGGAACCTGAGAGATACACTAAAAGTTAATTATCTAGAACTGTGGTTCAACATTTCCTTGATGTATGGACTCATGTCCTTAATTACGGTATTGATAGGGTACCTGGGGGGTTCTAATAAAGTAGGTTTGTAGGAAATTATTTTCTTACTTTCTATCTATCAGTCATATGTTGCTTCCTCTATGTGATCGGAAGATCCGACCTAGACTGCAACATATGCAACTCTATTTCCATGCATCTTTTTAACTATGCAATTCTTTCTATCTGTTAGCCATATGTTGTCCCCTCTACATGATCGGAAGATCCAACCTGGGACACAGTATATGCACCCTACTACCTCTCTAACCCTCTATCTATGTCAGTCATATGTTGTTTCCTCTGTGTGATTGGAAGATATTCGACCTGGGATACAACATATGCACTACTATATCTAATTTCTTTCTTAATGATTTAATACTCATTTAAAATAAGGAGTTCTTTGGAAGTTCTTGATTACCGAGGTATGTCAGGAAGTGGGAAACACGTTCTAGTACATCAAAAATTGAACCATTTAATAGCTTGTCTGTAGATTTCGCTGCTTAATTTAAGTGGACAACAATATCTTTGGTCGTCGTCTGCTAAATGTCCATTTAAGAATATTGACACAAATGACTTGTCACTTATAACCTGTCCAATTTGTCAACATCATTTGTGTTTAAGTGGACCACAATACCAATTATTGACCAGATCCAGACATGCAAGCGTGTGCTGATAATCGAGATTGAATTGCCTGACAACTTTGATCCCAAAATAGTCTTAAAGTTAGCTTCTGTTTTTGTTTTTGTTAAATTTGTACATAGTTTTCCCTATGCACAAATTTAGGGGGGGAATTAAAATTTTAAAAAATCAAAAAAAATCAAAAAATCAAAAATCCAAAAATAGTGTTATTTTCGCTTTATTTCTTTTTTAGAAATTTAAAAAAAAATCCAAAAATAGTTTTGTTTCTGCTTTATTTTTTTAGAAAATATGAAAAATCCAAAAATATTGTATGCTAACTTTTCTTTTGGTTTTGTTTCTATCTCAAATTTTCTTTGTCTTGAAAAGTGATTTCAGATGTAGGTGAGACTCATGAAGACTGTACCGAGATTTTCTGAGCCAAAGCTTCATCTGTGATCATCGAAGAATTCTAATTCGAAGGAATAAGAAATGAAGATTATTCTTTCAACATTCAATATTTCAACTCCAAAAGCAAGGTGAAGATGAACTTAAAGATTATGTGACATATTGCATTGAAGCCTCCTCAATCAATTTGCTACTATCTATGAACCTGCTGAAGTGATCCAGAAGATTAGCACTTCTCAAGCTGAAAGCGTCATTTTTCAAGAATCTTTACAAGAAGCCTCTACACCCAACGTGCATTCAATGTCAAATCTTGAAGAAAAGCCCAAATGCTCAATATGAAGTCATTTATTGAAGATTCATTAAGTTCATCTTGAAGCTGTGAAGAAATCGAAGATAAACGTTGAAGCCAAGCTCCCATTGAAGATTGACAAGAAAATCCAGCTACATTTTTAGGGGGGGGGGGGGTTTCTTGGGTCAATTAGAAAAGAAAGCTATAAACCAAGGGGGAGATTGTTGGGTCAAAAATATGGCTTATACTTTACTTTACTAGGAAATTTGGTTTTCAGTCATGTAATATGTATTTGCGGTTGTGGTCACGGTCCAGGTGGGTGTTAACGGCCGTGAACCTGTTCACGGACCATGTTCCATATAAATATAGTTTTAGTGGTGAGGAGTGCAAGAGAGGACGTGAGGACATAAGTGGTACACGGCTGAGAGAGAGAGAGAAAAATGAGCTTAAGTGTGTGAAACTCAAGGTGTGATAAAGAGAGAAACTAGAGAGAAGAAGAGAGAGAGAGAGAGAGAGAGAGAGAGAGAGAGAGAGTGTGTGTGAATCTCTTGTGAGGATCTTCATTCATATCATCAATACATTAGATTCATCTTATTCTTCTTCTCCTTCTTTATTATTTTGATCTTGCATCATCCGATTGATTAGGATTCCGCACCATCAATTAGATCTAATTGATACATCAAGCAATATTGGGACTTATAGGACATAAATTTGTTTTAATGTTCTTGATTCAATAGTTGTTCTCGTGTATATAATTGCATATGATAATATATATTTCAACACATGTGATTTATTGAATCAAGAATGTGAAAACAAATATTTTTCACATAAATCGTATGTGATTAAATACACGATACCAACTATTGAATTAAAAACGAAAAAATGAATATTGTCCACAAAAATCATATGTGATTAAATACATATAATCACATGTGATTATATGTACCTAATTACATATGATTTATGTGGACAATATTCATTATTTCTTTCTCAATTCAATATTTGTACTCATGTACTTAATCACATGTGATTATATGTATCAAATTACATATGATTTATATTGATAATATTCATTTTCGCATTTTTTATTTAATATTTTTTTCTTATGTATTTAATCGTATGTGATAGTATGTATTTAATCACATATGATTAATGTGGAAAAAGAAAAACTATTGAATCAAAAATGCGAAAATGAATCTTGTGTACGGAAATCATATGTGACTAAATGTACAAGAACTATTGAACAAGAATGCGAAAATGAATATTGTCCATATAAATCATATCTTATTAGATACATATACAGAAGAACAACAACTGAATCGAGAACGCGAAAATGAATATTTTCCACATAAAATTTATGTGATTAGATACATATAATCACATGTGATTATATGTGTTTAATCACATATAATATATGTGGGCAAGATTTATTTTTACCTTCTCGGTTCAATAGTTGTGCTCCTGTACTTAATCACATGCGATTATACATATAATCATATGTGATAAATACAAAAGAACAACTATTGAACCGAAAAAGCGAAAATGAATTGTGTCCACATAAATCATATGTGATTAGATCCAGATAATCACATGTGACTGGATGTATTTAATCACATATGTTGAATGTGGATAAAGATTTGTTTTCACGTTCTTGATTCAATGTTTGTTGTCGTGTATATGATCACATGTGGTTATATGTATCTAATCTCATATAATTTATATGAGCAAGATTGGTTTTTGTCTAAATTCAATAGTTGTTTTCGTGTATATAATCACATTTGATTATATGTATTTAATCATATTTGATTTATGTGGACAAAAAACAACTATTGAATTTAGTATTTAATCATGTGTGATTATATGTATCCAATCATATATGAGTCGCTTTTTATGGATTTTCGATTCAATAATTTTTCTCATGTATTGGACCTTAATACAAATGAGTAATGTGAACACATAATGAATATTGAATCGAGAACATGAAAACAAATATTGTGCACATGAATCATATGTGATTAAATTCATATAATCATATGTGATTAAATAACAAGAGCAATTATTGAATCGAGAACGTGGAAACGAATTTTCTCCATATAAATCATATGTAATTATATGTATTTAATTACATATGATTTATGTGGACAATATTTATTTCTATGTTTTCGATTTAATAATGTGTCTCGTGTATTTAATCACGTGTGATTATATGTATTTAATCACATATGATTTATATGGACAAAATTTGTTTTGGGTGCTTGATTCAATAGATGTTTTCGTATATATAATCTCATTTGTTTATATGTATTAATCATATGTGATTGAAAAATGTTATTCATATGTGAATATATATATATATATATATATATATATATATATATATATATATTGATATTTTTTATTTTTTAATATGTTTTTTTATTATATGTTATTAATTACAAGTGACTAAAACCCATTATTCACATGTGAATGTACACATAACAAATTTTTATATTTTTTAATAATATTTTTTGTTATGCATACATACATACATACATACATGCATATATATATATATATATATATATATATATATATATAAACATTTTTATTCACATATGGTTAAGCTATTCATATGTGACTAAAATCTATTATTCACATATGATTAAGAGATTCATATGTGAATAATCTATTCTCACATTCTCGATTCTATAATTATTATCATTTGTATCTGTCTTATGTAAAATATTTATACATATAAATTTTTACTTAAAAATACAATTTTTTTACTTGTTTATAGTTTTTCATATTATATTATAAATAGCCAAGTAAAACTTAAATGTTATTTTTTAACTAATTATATCTTTAAAAATATATTTTAATACATTAGTATATATATATATATATATATATATATATATATATATATATATATATATATATATATCATAGATTTGGTTAAAAACTATGGGCTAAGAAAATGAAATTAAGCATTTGGGTAAATGGATTTAAATACGGTGTGATGAAAAGAAAGAAAATAATATGTTTACCTAATTTATTTCAATTCCGGTTTCCGCCGCACAAAGCCACAAACATATTTTTTATCCATTCACCCTTTCCATCACCATTCCTTCGATTGTTGTTGATTCATTTCTATTTCTCTTACTTTTTGACTCTATTTTGTCCCCAAACTTCTCCGCCTCCCTGACGATTGGACATCCATCGGTATGATGTTGCAATGATTTTTTCAGAACAAATCGTGGAATCAAGGAAACCACCACGATCCTAATCAAGCAAATCCAGATCAAACCGTTGCCTGCAAGGTAAGAGATCGCCCTACAAAATTATCGGAGGTCAGAGTTAGGATTAGAATATGTGAAAATGGAGATTAGAGTAAGAGAATATGCATATAGTATTAGGTAATATCGGGATAATGTCGATGATTATTCCTAAACAATTGTTGCCACAATCAAACATGTAATCGATGTGTGAATAATACAATTACATGTGGTGATATCCATCACTAAATAAAGGTTAACCAGAAGAACAACTGTGAGGGTCCATAGATCGCCTATACTTGAATCGTCAAGGTCGGATTTCCATCGAGTAGAGGAACGAAGAAGGTAACCTAATTGTGTAACGTCCCAAAAATACGAGCCAAAAATTTCATTTTTGAAACATATACTTAGCAAAACATTAGAAATAAAACATTCACCGATCATATCATTTCATAAAAGATGTCGCGTGTCTGGAAACCATTTTATAAAACATAATAATGTCAGAGTACAAATCCCCAGGAAGATCTCATAGTGCGGAATACAAAGCATGTATGTGATGTGCCGCTACCGCACCAGCTTCTTCCCCTTCGAAGAAGAGGTACCTGAAACCAAAACTTGAAACTGTAAGCACGAAGCTTAGTGAGTTCCCCCACTGTACCACATACCATATAATCACATAACATACATATATTGTCAGGCATATTTGGGTGCCTGGCCTACCCCTTCGGTCCTCTCGACCGGATACTGACTAGCACATCTGGGTGCTGGCCTCCCCTGCGATCCTCTCGATCGGATACTGACTAGCATATATGGGTGCTGGTCTCCCCTTCGGTCCTCTCGACCGGGTGCTGGGGACTATTTCACCCCTACTACTACCACATAACACATATCACATAATCTATCTAGCATGACTGGGCATGACCGCCCCTTCGGCCCTATCGACTGGTAATCTAGGGACTATCTCCCCCTACTGTCACTAGCACATAGCATCATATCATACTAGCACATAAACATATCACAGGTAGTAGCAACCCTAGATGAATATCACAGAGACAATCATCTATCATATAACTCCTACTGGTGGGCCGGCATTGTGGTCGTAGACCCACCGCTACTGGAAGGTAACTCACCTCAAAGTAGTTGCTGATCTACGTGGGAACTGACTGTCTTCTGCTGCTACTGCCCCGAAAATCCTCCGGCTATAATTCCCACAAAACAATCAGTCAAATACTTCTAACCGACCTCAGGGTAAAATGACCATTTACCCCTAACCAAGCCAAGAGTCAAAGTCAAAGTCAACTTCCAGTTGACCCGACTCGCCGAGTTGGCTCACCAGCTCGTCGAGTCCCTATTTATTCGATTGACCATAATCCCGTCTCTACTCGTCGATTTAGGCATTGACTCGACGAGTTTTCCTTCTAAACCGATGTCCAATAGTCCTTCATCCTACTCGCCGAGTTGTATGAACAACTCATCGAGTTCATCTTCATCCAAAGAACATTCTATGTTGAGACTCGCCGAGTTGTATGAACAACTCGCCGATTCTGCTCTTGAGGCAAGAAGATTGCCTTGGACTCGCCGAGTCAGGGCATTAACTTGCCGAGTTCCTCCATGAGTGAGTATGGCTTCCGACTCACTGAGTCACCCCCCCCCCCAAGACTCACGACTCCACTCAACAAACACGAAAAGGGGGAAAACTCGGGGACTCGCAACTCGACTCGCCGAGTCCGATGAACGACTCGACGAGTCTACCACATGCAACTACTATATACTCGATTTTTCTTGAATCCAGCTCATTCCATACGTAGATCTAGGTTCTTAAGGCTTGATTGACACGTAAAGTTTCCAACTTTACGTGTAAATAAACACCAATGAAGGTTTTAGGGTTGAAAATGCACTAAAAGAGTAGATCTAGGGCTTTCATGCAATATGGCTTCATAAAGGCAGTGGATCCGAGCTCCTGGAGCTTAATCATGCCTAGATCTAAAGGTTAATCAGCTTATCACAAACCCTAATTCATACCCAAGCTTGGAAATGGCTCAAGAAGGACTTTAATGGAGCTCTAAGGGACTATAAGCATGAAAACAGAGGGAAACTGAGTTATACCTCAAGGAAATCTCTGAAATAACACCAAGATGTGTGGCCTCCTTCTTCTCCTCTTGATCTACTCTTCTTTCTCTCTCAAAGTCTTCAAGAAATCACACCAAAGCACTTCAATCTCACAAGGAACGATGTTAGAACGATATAGGGGGCTCTAAGGGTGAAGGGGGCGAGCTTGGGGCGCATAAGGTTGGTTTAAATAGGGTGTAAACCCTTGGAATTAGGGTTTCACCAGATAGCGGGGAGTCGCCGAGTCCAGAATATGGACTCGTCGAGTCGCCAACTTAAATGTGTTCCATATCCGGCTCTACTCGGCGAGTCGGGCCTACAACTCGCCAAGTCCAAGGCTAAAATGCAAAATACTTAGATAAATTTTACATACCAGGAACCAAGTGCTACAAATTGGAGAGTCCATGATCTTCGTTGAGCCTTTCCTCGTTCGCTCCTTTGTTTCTTCTACTCTTCTCTCAAACAGAGAGAGGCAGAGAGATATGGCAGTAACTGAAGAGGCAAATGACGAGGTTTTCGACAGTTGGAGGCAGAGGTAGATGGCAACAAGTAGATCTGGAGAGAGTGAAGAAGCGTCGATCTGGTAGTTCTGACGGGTTACGGTAGTTTCCGATGGCTTTATGGTGCTTTCCGGTGGAGTAACAGTGGTTTATGGTGGTTTCATGGTTGTTCCGGCAGTGGTCCGGTGGTCATCATAGTGGTCCAGATCTGAATTAAAATGAGAGAGTGTGTGTACGAGTGTGTGACAGGTTTTACAATAATAAAAAATAAAATATAATAAATTTTTATTAAATATGAAATAAAGCCTTTTAAATTTCTAATACTTAGTGGTCCAAAATTATTATCAATTGTTCTAGAATTAAAATTTGTTCTTAATTGAACATATATATATATATATATATATATATATATATATATATATATATATATATATATATATATATATATATATAAAAGCATATGAATATGTATACGTATATGCATATGCATGTGCATATGTGTATGCATATATTTATTCATATTTATATGTATAAGTATATTCTTATTCTTATGCATATATATATATATATATATATATATATATATATATATATATATATATATATATATATATATATATATATATATATAGAGGCATTACAAGTGCGTTTTTTTTTTAAATATGCATGTGCATATGCACATGTTTTTAAAAAAAAATACACAAAAAATATGAATATGCATTCAAAATGCATTTTTTGAAAAAATCTTTTTTTAAATATTAATTTCAAAATGTAATGAATATTTTCACTTTAAAAAAATAATAATAAATATATATTTTTTTAAATAAGTGAGCGTGCATCATACATTTTGAAATTAATATTAAAAAAAAAAGATTTTTTCAAATAAACTGCATTTTTAATGCATATTCATATTTTTTTTGTGTAAATATACATTTTCAAAAAAATTATGCATATGTACATGCATATAATTTTTTTTAACATAATGGTTTGGTTAAGAATAAATTTTGGTATAGTGTGTCATCAGCAGTCTAGAAGTCTCAAAGTTGGAAACTCAATAGAAAAGACATAAGAATTACGGTTATTACCTAGGATGGAAAGTAAATGTGTGGATTCATTATACTAACCTTTTTTTGTTGATGATTTCGGGACGTAATCATCCTAAAGGGAGATAATTGTAACACTCACAGATTCAGGCTAGACAATTAAGATATATCAAACATTAAAAATGACTTTTTTGATAAAAAAAATTATTTAGGATAAATAATATTGACCAAAGTCATAGTATATGTGAAAAGGATCCCGTGCATATAACGAATTCCCAAATCCGACTTCATATGGAAAAGATATAATTTATCGAAGTTTCTGCACAACCAGGTAGAACACTCTGTGACGCAGAAATCGAATTTAAGATTGGTTAATTGTTAGCCTAAACAATTTTCACGAGAATTAAAGATCTCGTCAATATGAGTCTGGCAATATAAAGAACATCAAGAACGGAGTCCATATGTAGGAGTTATAATTTTAGAAGTGATTTCTAACAGATTAAGTCTATCAAAAATATAAATAAATTTTCTTTTCACATTGGTCTTAGATATATGTATATACATTCACATGTGAAATTTGATACCTAAATTTATTATAGATAAAAAGTTTGTTGGTTCTCTCCCTCAATTTAGTTCTGCATTGATCTTTTATATATATATATATATATATATATATATATATATATATATATATATATATATATATATATATATATATATATATATATATATATATATATATATATATATAATCGAAGTCTAAACTTTAAAACACAATTACATTTTAAGGGTTAATAAGTTTTTGAAATAATTATATTTGATATAATTTTCTCTCAATAGATATAATTTTCATCTCATAAATTGTGTGGATTGGTCTTATGCAAACTATATAACTTTTATTAACTTGAGTATAGGTCAATTTGAAATTACATATACACACTTTCATCTATAGTTTTCATTTGTTACATAAAAAAGATAATTAAAAGAATCGACTACTAACAACTAAGAGACTTGTAAGTAAAAAAATTGCAAGATTACATATTTTTTTATCATATACACAATTTATTAGGGGTGAACAAAAACGTACTGCAACTAAAATTAATCACATAAAACCGCAACCGATAAACCGCAACCACAATAAAAACCGATGGTGAAGTTTTCTGTTTTTCAAAAACCGCAAATTTGCGGTGCGGTGCGGTTATTAGTTATCAAAAACTGCACCGCACCACATATATTATATAAAACTTTTTTTATTATTTATTAATGTATTAAATATTAAAAATAAGATAAGTTTCATGAATGAAATATACATAAAATACTAGAAGACAAAAGTATGGTTTTTTGTTATGTTTAACTTTGAAAAATGATGAAATTAGATAATTTTAAAAAATTTATTGTTAATTACTATTGATTTGACGTTTTTCATATATTAATTGTTTGTGATTTAAGTTAATTGTTTTATACATTAAGGTTCTTTTTATTATTACAAGTAATATGTTTGAACTCTTAAAACCGTTTGATCTCTAAACTATGGTTAAAAACCACACAAAATAATCGCACCAAATCCATACGGTTAATAACCGCAATACAGAAAAAACAAAACCGCACCGCAAAAATAACCGCCTAACCGCACCGCAAAAATAACCGCACCAAGCAGTTTTGAAAATGGATTAACCACATTTGCGGTTAGTGGTGAGGTTTTGGCTGATAACCGCACCGAACCGCACCGCTACAATCTATTGAGAAGAAAAGAAATAAAATCATAACTACCCATAACCCACAATATCTAATCATAGTTACACGATTATTAAACATCTACATGATTATTAAAGATCAATAGCTAAAAATTATTATTACGTTTTTATGTAATTTGTTGTTTTTAACTGATATATCGTATGCCTTGAACACAATGAGTCAATATCAGACCGATACAACAATGATCATTGGGTAGAGCACAAGAGCATTCACAAAATGTTTGAGAAAAGACTACATGCACATTCTTAATCCATGGTGGCAATGAAGAGTTCAAAGTAAAGAGTTACACTAAGGCAAACTCCCAAACCGAAAATGATGATTCTTGTTTGCAATTAGGAATCATACATTTTTTTTCGTAAAATATCATTATTAGAGTTACATTGGACGGGTATTTATCAAATCCGTTCACTAAATCATTGTCACATACCAATCATGGTTATAATATTGATTTTATATGCATTATATTTGCAAACAAATTGGCTTGAGTGTACTTTAGTTGATTTAATGTAAAGGAAGTGATAAAATATATGTTAGAGATGTTAATAAATTCCAGAGATAAATTATCTTTATTAAGTTAATTACTTTGTTTAATCCAAATGTTTTTATAACTTCCTAAATTGTAATATATTTAAACTTTCCACAATCGATCATTCTTTATGGAAGGAAGAAATGAATTATGACTTTTATGAAATGCCATCCATAGAAATGGATATAACATAGAGATGCAAATATACTTACACATACTTAATACAAATCAAGTACTGGAGTAACTCACACTTGTAGATTACTTTACGGATCATGCCACGAGAAAATCCAAGATCTTAACATATTGTATTTAAAACGCAGATAAATTGGATCTTAATATGATGTCCGTTATACCTTGATGTTATCCAACATTGTCTTTAACTTTTATCCTTACAAGGAATACTCAGGTATGACATGTTGAGTGGATGAATTCTACGTCGTGCTTGGATTAAATCGATATTTGATCAATTATGTAGTCTATTTTATGTTGACCACAAGTCTCTATCAAGAAACATAGTTTTGAATGTTTGAGATTAACCTTCTCCATGTCTCACGTTTGTATAGATAATTAGAACGAAAAGATACTAGATCACTTAGTAGGACTTGGTCCTCTTTTTGTGTTTTTGTGTAGCTGACCAAGAACCTAAAGAAAGTGAAAATAACTTTCCCTTGTTTATTGCTAGCAAAATAAAAGAACCATGAGATGTTCTGTTCTTTTCCAAGATGAACGATTACTTGATTCATCAATCACAAAGAGTTAAAAAAGCTTTGGGGTGCGGAAACAATAAAAAGGCTCTATTTTGGGTCATAATCTGTCTCTTAGTTTTTAAGAGGTAAAAATTTTTCCCTCTATGGTTGTTATTTGTTGTTTGTAATATAAGTTTCGTAATCTTCTGACATTCAATATCACGTTATTTAGAACCAAATTTATCAAAAACCCGCATGATGTGATAAAAGGGTTAAGGGTAAAAGTAATCATTTGGTGTCACATCGGTCAAAAAATGCAACATGAGTAAGGTAACAAATATGGGTGTGCTCTGAAAAATCAAAAATCAAATTTTTAGATATGGAGTAACCGAGAATCGAACCGGATTACATATTTGGTTTCGGTTTCAGTTTAGTTTGGTTCCTATAAGTATTTTGCTCACTCCTATTATTAGCGCCCGAAACCGAGTTGAATCACCATAAATGAAAACTAAAGATATGGAAGAACCGAGAACCAAACCAAATTACATATATTTGGTATTGGTTCCGGTTCAGTTCCAACATGTTGCTCACCCCTAGTAACAAATATAACTTTCTTTTTGGTAAAAATATAAATCCTTACTTGAATATGAGAAGTCGATTTTCACTTTTTTATGTTTAGGACAAACTTATAGACTAGAAGTAAGAGAGTTATGATATTTAGAACATGTTATCAAAAGCCAAACATAAAACCCTAAATACGTATAAATGAGCAAGTGATTTTAAATATATTTGCATCCTCTGGAGCCCAAAATAATAACATCCGAAAAGGATAAATTTATCATTTTCATGGATGAAAAAATGAATACGAGGAGATGGGCCAAATAGCACATGTGAGCTTATCTAATAGTTTTGTTAAAACTAAGGTTATGTGTGGCGCGCCACAGCTAGCTGATAAGCTAGCTTATTTTTTGAGCTTTTTTATGTTGTCGTGTTTGGTAAGCCAAGAAGTAGCTTATAAGCTAGCCTTTTGAAAAACTACTTAAACTAGCTTTTTAGGAGCTTTTTAAAAAATTTCCAAATACACCCCTTAATTAATTATAGAAACCTATATTCTTACATGTCCTTTTATGTAATTTTATATATTTCAGCCAGCTTTTTAGCTAGTTTTATCAAACGTTATTTTTTATCAGCTAGTTTTTCAGCTATCAGCTAGCTTTTTATTTAACAACTAGCTTTTCAGCTATCAACTAGTTTTTCAGCTAACAGCCAGCTTTTCAGCTAGTACACCAAACATAGCCTAAAACTTAAACAATTATTATACATGAGCGTATCCGTATAAACACTTTTTATACATGAGCTTATCCAATACTTTTCTAGAGACTAACATGAATTTGTCAAAAACTTATTATTAAGATTTGGACAACAACATGTGCTAATGTATTTTTTTCAACAAAATTCTTTTGAAGTTTGAATATTTAGTAAAACCATGTGATAAATAAACATTCAAAAATAAGACAAGAAGATGAAGCGAATAGTTTGTCCTTATCAAACGAAGTTACGATCAACGTTTATAAAAGATGAGTCATTCATAAAAGGTTGGTCTTTACCTACCAACAAAATTATTGAGCGAAGTATGATAGAAATATATTATGACTATGTAAGGGCATTTTAGAGTTACCATTTGAAAAACGTATTATTTATTGTTATATACGAGTAACGTTTATAAAAGATTAGTTATTCATAGAAGGTTGGTTTTTACCTACCAACAAAATAATTGAGAAAAGTATGATAGAACTATATAAGGGCATTTTGGGGTTAGCATTGGAAAAACGTATTATTATTGTTATATCAATTATTCACTATTTTGTATGTAACTGGAATCTATTGTCCGAAACCATATTTTTCAAATTTTGTAGAATTAAATAAGGGATAATGACTTGAAAGGGTAACGAATTTTCGATTTTTGTCACATTTAGTCACTAATTTTTTTTTCGTTGTCTATTTGCCACTAAACTATTGAAACTGTTCACATTTTACCCTTATGACCAGCTGTTACCGGTCATAAGGGTAAAATGTGAACAGTTTCAATAGTTTAGTGGCAAATAGATAATGAAAAAAAGTTTAGTGACTAAATGTGAACAAAATCGAAAGTTCGTTTCCCTCTAAAAAGTTCAATGACTAAATGTGAACAAACTTCCTATTGTATTATGTTTTAGCAAAATTATTTATTTTTGTTTAATTGTAGCAACATTTGTTGATGAAGAAATCTATGAAATAAAAAAACAAAATGTAACATCCGGATTTCCAGGTATCATCATTTAAGTATTTTTCTTTTGAGTTAAGAAGAGAGACTCGACGAGTTGTCGCCTCAACTCGTCGAGTAAGGTCGCGACTGATGACTCGGATTAATGAATGGACTCGACGAGTCGGTGAGGCGACTCGACGAGTCCGCGCTGTTGGTAGAAACCCTAAATCTTTGGGCCCGAGCCATATTTAAAGGCACTTATGGCCTTCAATTGCAACTACCATTCCCATAAGTGAGAACCCTAGCGAGCTTGAGTGTGTAGAGTGAGAGGAAGAGCTATCTTGAGCTTTTTGGTGTGATAGATCTGGACCCTTCAGGTTCAGAGAGCCGATAATATGAAGCTTTAGTAGAGTAAACCTTGGGGTTCGAAGTTAGGAAGCATTTATGGGATTTTTATGGTATATATAGTTACTTTCATCTTACACATAGATATGAAGTATTTTATATAAATTACGTGCTATGTGTGCATATTATTTGAATACTTGTTGTCTATGCTGGATGAACGATTTTATACATGTTTTAAAAGATTTAAACGGTATATTTATTTTATATCTACAAATATATTGCAGATGAAACATGGATAGATGAAATAGTTGGCGTGTGATGAAATAAAATGATGAGAGATAGGTGATGATAGAAAGGTGGTGATAATTAGGTAAATAGATGACGATGAATATGTGATGTAGGATGAAAGGAGATACCATAACCTTAACCAACAATGTGGCGATGTAGTCATCTACCAGAGTATAGATGACGACCACGGACTATTCTAGACAATCCAGTGGAAACACCAGCAAGCCCATAACCTGTAGGTGATGAATTACGAGTTCAGACGATGTTGTAACTACGTATTCATGCGATGATACTCTAACCCCTTACTATGAATTATGAGTTCAAACGATGTTGTAACTACATATTCATGGGATGTCACAAATTTCGCATACTAAACCAATGGTCATAATTCACATCAGTGAGAATGGTTCATTTTTTTGTAAAACCAAAATCAGATTGGAAATTTTGATTTTTGATTTTGAAAAATGTCAAACCATTGGTTTTTTATTTTGGTTTTGGTTTTTTGTTTTTTTTTTAAATATATTTTCAGGGTTTTGTTTTGTTTTTTTTATTTCATAGATTTCTTCATCAACAAATGTTGTTACAATTTAACAAAAATAAATAATTTGCTAAAACATAATACAAGAGGAGGTTTGTTCACATTTAGTCATTGAACTTTTTAGAGGGAAACGAACTTTCGATTTTGTTCATATTTAGTCACTAAACTTTTTTTCATTATCTATTTGCCATTGAACTATTGAAACTGTTCACATTTTACCCTTATGACCGGCAACAGCCGGTCATAAGGGTAAAATGTAAACAGTTTCAATAGTTCAATGGCAAATAGATAACGAAAAAAAGTTTAGTGACTAAATGTGACAAAAGTCAAAAGTTCGTTACCCTTTCAAGTCATTATCCCATTAAATAATTTAACATTATCTATCTTAAATGCTTTATAAAGCCTCTTTATATAACTTGTCATCTTTTAAGTATGTCAGATATCCAAAAAAAAAAAAAAAAAAAAAAAAAAAAAAAAAAAACTACTTGACATAATAAATAAATAGAAATCTTACAATAGAAATGTTTGACATGAATACGACATTTGACACAAGAAAGTTTTTAATTTTATTTTTTTAACAGTAAAGTCCTAACTATCGTCAATTATTAACATGCTTATCCTTTTTTGCCGGTTAGTCGATAATTAGAACTTTACTATAAAAAAAATTATGATTTTTATGTCAAATAGTGAATTAGGATTTTACTATCAAAAAAATAAAGTTTAGTATTTTCTTGTCAAATCGTTGAAAATATTGTGACTTTAGTGTATAGTCTCCGTTGCAACACCACTGTTTTTTCTTACCCTCATCATCTTTACCCTGCTACAATCACGATTAGGGAAAACAAATGCAAAAGAGAGAGCGGGAGAGGGTGAGAAGAATTGTAAAACTTTCTTCTTGGTTTGTCGTCAAATCTTGAAAGGAAAAGAGGGGACAGATTGTACAAATACAACAACACACACCTAGTCAAAAGGGTGTGAATGTGGAAAAGGGGTAAAACGTCAATTTCGTCTATTCCGATTTTTTAGTTCTCCACTTTTAGGACTGCAAAAAGAACGATTATCTCAATTTTTTTTCAATATCGGTTTGTTGAGATTAAAAAACAAATTATTTAACAAGAAGCAAACATTAAGGATTTCAATAGAATCTAGCTGACTAGAGTAGGTTCCAATAACTCTTATACTTGAAGACTATCGTATCATTAAATTTATAAAAAAAATGGATATATACACTAAAGTCCCAATATTTTCAACGATTTACCAAAAAATTCATAAATTTTATTTTTTTTACAGTAAAGTCCTAATTCACAACTTAACAAGAAAATTTTAAACTTTATTTTTTTGACAGTAAAATCCTAATTATCGGCTAACTAGCAAAAAAAAGATAAGCATGTCAAACATTGCCGGTGGTTGAGATTTTACTGTCAAAAAAATAAAATTTAGGACTTTCTTGTTAAATCGTTGAAAATATTAGGACTGTAGTGTATATATCTCTTTGATTTGATTGTATTCTATATTTTTTCTATCCCATCTTATAACATTTGATTTGATGATAAATTAGGTACTAATATTGATGATTAAATATTATGTGATGGTAATATTTGATTTATTTTATTTTGAAATTCTAGAGATTACATTTTAGTGAAATAAGTATATGAATTTTTTTATTTTATATAATTAACTAGATAGAATAATTAATTAAAATAAAATAAATACCAGTAATGTTATGATGTAAATAAAATGCGAACACAAGAGTAATAAGTGGTTGCAAATGAAAAGGATGAGAAAGGAGATTGCGAGAACATGCAATTGTGGTTAGACAGGCTTTTAAAAGCATTGGTCTTTTTGTCTTAGAATAAGGAGTATAATAATAGTAATAGGACATATTGCATCTCCAAGTTTTTCATGGTCAAAGAGCGAGATGTCAGAAGTCAGGAATAAAAATGGTATCTAATACTAAAACCTGAAATTAATAGCTACTTTGTTTAATGCTTGTAAACAGAAATATTAATAGAAAATTACTATTCTAGCAAAAAAGATAATGATTTTTTATTTAATAGTAAAAAAATCTAATAGTAAAAAATAGTCACTCAATTGTACCCGAACTTAAGCCACATTCGGTTTGCGCACATCTACTGTTTACGAAAATCAGATGGACTCGGGTGTTGTTTTGGCCCTTTGGATTGCGGTTTTGCTGCACGTTTACGGTTTGGCGACCTATTAGCCCGGAACATACAAGGTAGAAAAAATTAATTTAGGTCATTTTCGAGTTATAGAAAGATAGAGAATTCTTTCCAATGACGGCTTCGAACAAAAATCAGGTTGTTATCTTAAACCTCGTTTTTTTATTTGATTTCTATCATTTATCTTGAAATCTAATAGTATTTGGTATACATTTGTTGCAAAAAAAAAAAAAAAAAAAAAAAAAAAACGGGGAAAAAAATAAGCAAATCGCAAATGGGTTTATCATCTACGGTGTACAAGCTGCCAATACAAAAGATGTGCATTAGAAGTTTGTACACAGCAGATGACATGTCCATCTACAGTTTTCAAACTTTTTTTTTCTTCGGTTTTTTAGTTTGTAACATGTATAATAATACATTTTTATTATGTGGTATGGTATTAAGTTGATTAGGTAATTAAAACCGAATAACATTTGAATGCCAAGAACGAAACAACAGTCGGAAGACGAAATAGTAGTTGAGTTCATAGCCAAGTGTTGTATCGTCCTTGAAATTAGATTTTCTAAAAAAAATCAGTGCTTATTTATTATTCATCATGCTGACAAACAACTAATAGCTTGTGATACGGTTAAAGTCTCGTCTCATAACATATAAGAAGTGATTAATCGATTAGACAAAGAACATGGTGAGTTATTTGTGACTATAGTAGCTTTAGTCATTGGTTGGATGTACTAGTGGAGACGGGTGATCCTTACTCATTCATGGACTTTTACTTAATTAATTATGATCGAGTACTAAAATGGATGCATAAGAACGTCTATATTTTCACATATCTCGGTATAGTTTGTCATTCGATGATAGTGTGAAAGTTGTTTTGTTATATATTCTCAACCAAGGTTGTCTTGGAAAAGAGATCAATGATAAAATAACAAAAGAATGGCTTTGTGTGATAGAAAACTTAGATGATCGAACAAGTATAACTCAATTAAATTATTAAATTTATGTTTTTTTTTTTATTGTTAACTTATGGGGGAGTTTATGGTCTCATAGTTACAAGAAACTGAGTGGTGCATTTAAGAAAATTGAGGACTATGTCTTAGCAAATCCAATCAAGGAGTTGGTTGTTCAGCTTGGTCTATAGTCCTATTATAGCTTCCCTCTTTGGACTAACCTTCATTTAGCATTGGTTCAAGAATCGATGCGGTGACTTCTCACCTATTCCCTTAGGTTAGTTGCCTGGTCTCCTACATTTACTTAACTAGCATTGTCTGAATCATAGCTTGAACTCCTTCCATTGTGATTGGTTCAGCGATTGGTACGACTTCTGGCACACGCTCAATCACACGTCGAGGTCTAGGCTGTTGATTTTCGTTATCATTTCCTAGTCTGCTACTTGTGTCTCACCATGACATTCTGTACAACAAATAATTGTTCAGTGTACCGGAATTTCGAGTATATTATGATAAGGAAGGTTTTAGTTGTGTTTAGACGTATAATTCTCCACATCACTCTGAAAAGTTATATGCCAACTCTAATACATTAATTTATACGTTTAGAATCCAGAACACATAAAGTTTCTAAATCAAGGTTGGCAACAAACCTTAAATCATTTCCACATAGAAATCTAGGTAGGCAACCTAAAGCATGCTATAATATAAATCATTTAGCACATAATAACAATTAAAGCACATAGCCTAAGTATTCTATTGATTATGTCAATTCATGTATACAACCTAAAATATTTTAAACACATACCTCACTATCATTACTTAGCATTTTTAGGTTTTGAGTCTAGATTTTCCCGAAATTCCTAGTTCGCCTAAACTAATACTTTAATACCAACTGTGACATCCCAAATTTTACAGCCAATTAAAATTATTTTCTTTATGCTTGTTTAAAACGTAGTTTTCTTTTATTCGTGCAAATTTTGTCCCAAAACGTTATTAATGTGAAAATGATATCAATATCAAGGCATTTATAAAGAGATGTTTTCCATTAATATTTAAAAGATTGAGATGTCATAACTCATACATAAACATAATAAAACTAGTCTTTATAGTCCTTACATCAATTATATAATGACCTAAAACTCCTCCAATCTCTCGGCAGATTCAAACATCAATATACCTGAACCTTCATATCGTTACTTGTAATACAAAGAAACTGAGTGAGTTAGGATTAGAAGTCTGGTGGGCATATAAGGTTTTCAACTCACAATAATATAATTAAATCTCATATATATATATATATATATATATATATATATATATATATATATATATATATATATATATATTAGTAAGTGTTAATAAGGAACCCATGAGGGGGATAGAGTACCAGAATAAACATTTTTTCTTTTCCCTAAAAAGCATGATCATTAACACTGTCACACCCCCAAACCAGAATGGCGGAAACATTCGGGGGTGGATGACTTCACGTAGTATCACAACCATTGAATATTGTAAAGGAAGTAACACAACCATCACATATATAAGGAAAACGTATATTGTTGCGTTATACATAATAGCAAAAGAATATTACAATGAGATGATAAATGTTCAATAATAAAACATCTTTAGTGTTTCCTTCTCCAAAAGCTGGTAGTTACCTGTATTACTGATTCCCTGAGAAATACAAGTGGTTTCGAAAAAGTGTCAACAATTAAGTTGGTGAGTTCATAAGTGTTTTGCATTGAAAAGTATGTCCTTTTTGATAGTAAATCGATGAACGAGGTTTTCAGAAAATCCAATATTTTCTATAGATGATTTGAAAAGTTTCCCTTGTTGGAGTGCATTAGTGTTTTCCATGCTTGAATAATAGTGATAACATTTGTATCAACAATGAAATGGAAAACTGAAATGCATGTATGAATCTCGTAAATCTAACTTGTTTTTATACTTTTATGTGAGTTTTATAACCATGCTAATGACATTGTTGGCCTGTAACAACGTTCTTCAGGCGTTGGAACTGTTATGACATTTGTCACCCCAGGCCTGCCGGCCTAGCTGTAGCTAACAGCTTAGGTGTGGGATTGTCAATCCCGTATAGATCTATACACAAGTATCACGCTCCCCCTACAAGGGATTATGGTATATAATACAGGACTTAATAATGCATACTCGAACGTACGTGAAGCTGTCTCACATTACTAGGTATAAACAGATTTACGATGATAAAAGACTGTACTTCTTTTGAAAGCATTTCATTTGTCGAGATGTATATGTAAAATGTATGAATCACTTGAATACTTTGCTCATTATAGTTTGTCAAAAGTATGTTCCCATTTGGTAATACAACTTGGTGATATAATATCTCTTTAAAACATAAAGTTATTTTTGTATCAACACTCTATAAGAACGATATTATAAAAATAATACTTTGATTTGTAATGTACTTGTATTTCCCCCCCCCCCCCTAAAACGTGAAAAGAATTGAAAAGTAGGGGTATGAACTCACCCGTTTCGAAGAGAGAGGCTAGGGTTGAGCAGAACTTCGTTCGCGGATGGTTGCGTCGTCGGGCTCTTCGGGAATCTCTGCAGCGTAAATCTTCCGTCGGGGGCTCGAGTGCGGAAACCGAGGTCGTCGGGAGTGGTCTCTGGGGCTTAGAAGTATGGGAGAATGACTGATGAATTGTGAGGGTGTGCCAAAGTTCGAAGCTCATGCCATCTATTTATAGTGCTGGAAAACCTCGTACGCGGCGCGTACTTCCGGAGTACGCGGGGCGTAACATGGCGTCATGGCTTACGACTCGGGTCTAGCTAGCGTAGCTTGGGCGGGTCGATGTGACTACTGGTTCTAGCCGGGTGTAGCTTGGGCGGGCCGATGAGACTCGACTCTGGGTCTAGTACGCTGGGCGTACTCCCAGAGTACGCGGGGCGTAATCCCTGCTTCCGACTTCTAAATTCCGTAACTTTCGCGTACGATCTCCGTTTTTCGCGTTCTTTATATCCACGCGTAGGTGAGATTATGCTCTATAACTTTCCTTTAGACTCCGTCGGCTAGTTTTGACTTTATTTTTAATGATATATTTTTAATAGGCCGGGCCTCCTAAAGTTCGTTAAAAATTCATAGGTTCTTTATTCGACGTCGGTTTTCGTTTGTCTTTTTGTTGTTTTATTACTACTGAGGAGATCTTCAACTTTCGTTTAGGTTGCGTTAGCTAATTAACACTCGATCTTCAATCCGAGTTTTTAGCCCTCTACTACTGTTATGAAACTTTGAAAATTCGTAACTTCTTCATACGAGGTCCAATTTGGGCGATCTTTTTATGTACGCTCACCTTTCAACGAGATCTACGACTTTTGTTTAGATACTTAAGGCTAAAAATGCATTTTATTGAGATTCTACTTTTTACGTCAAATAGTGTTTTAACGTCGCGTCGTAAATATACGAGTAGTTATAATTTCTTCAATATAACCCGGTTTTGAGCGTTCTTTATGTTTTTGGAAACCTTGGCATGATATCTAATATTCGATGCATCCCAACTTAGATACTTGAACACTTTATTTTCGAGGTTAATTTCGTTGTTTTTAGCTTTCGAGTGTTTACAATGCTTTTCGGGAAAAATAGGGTTGTCACATCATCCCCCTGTTAAGGGAATTTCGTCCCGAAATTTACTCTGAGATAGAGTTTACAGTTTAGGAAAAAGATGCGGGTACTTTTGTTTCATTTGATCTTCGCGTTCCCAGGTGTATTCAGGTCCTCGCTTGGCGTTCCAGCGGACCTTTACAATGGGTATGCGGCTTTGTTTAGTCCTTTTGATTTCCCGATCCATGATCTCTACTGGTTCCTCCACAAATTGAAGGTTTTCATTTATTGCAATTTCGTCTAGAGGGACGACAAGGGTTTCGTCGGATAAGCATTTCTTTAGATTTGATACGTGAAAGGTAGGGTGTACGTTGTGGAGTTCCTGAGGTAGTCTAAGTTTGTAGGCCACTGGACCGATCCTGGCAAGGATCTCGAATGGTCCGATGTATCTAGGGTTCAGTTTCCCACGTTTTCCGAAGCGTATTAAGCCTTTCCAAGGTGAGACTTTGAGTAGGACATGGTCTCCAACTTGGAATTCCAAGGGTTTGCGTCTCTTATCTGCGTAACTCTTTTGTCTATCTCTTGATGCTTTTAGACGTTCTCGGATTTGAACAATCTTCTCCGTAGTCTCCCTTATGATTTCTGGTCCAGTGAGCGTGTTGTCTGTTGCTTGTCCTTTTGCTAGTTGCGTGTCCCCCACTTCGGCCCAGCACAAAGGTGACCTGCATTTGCGGCCATAAAGGGCTTCGAACGGGGCAGCCTTGATGCTGGTGTGGTAGCTATTGTTGTACGAGAACTCGACCAATGGTAGATGTGTGTCCCATGCTTTGCCAAAATCGATTACGCAAGCTCTCAGCATGTCTTCTAGGGTTTGTATAGTTCTCTCGCTCTGGCCGTCGGTTTGTGGGTGATAAGCGGTACTCATGTCTAGCCTTGTCCCCAAAGCTTTTTGTAATGACTGCCAAAACCTTGAGGTGAATCTACTATCTCGGTCCGAGATAATGGACATGGGTACACCATGCAGTCGTACAATTTCTCTGAGGTATGTCCTTGTTAACTTCTCCAATTTGTCCGTCTCTTTGATCGGTAGGAAATGCGCTGACTTAGTTAACCTGTCGACAATTACCCAAATGGTGTCGAGTCCGCTTGTTGTCTTGGGTAATTTTGTTATGAAATCCATGGTTATCCGCTCCCACTTCCATTCGGGTATTTCTGGTTGTTGTAATAAACCCGAGGGCTTCTGATATTCCACCTTGACTTTGGCACATGTTAGGCATTTGCTTACGTAGGTAGCAATTTCGGCTTTCATGTTTTGCCACCGGTACAATTTCTTGAGATCGAGATACATCTTATCGGAGCCGGGATGTATGGAGTATCGTGTTTTATGGGCTTCGTCCATAACGATTTCTCTGAATCCACCAAACTTCGGTATCCAAATTCGATCCATGAAATAACGAATTCCGTTGTTCTTGGTCTCAAGGTTCTTATCCATTCCTCTTAGGGCTTCTCCTGTCACATTTTCGGGTTTCAAGGCTTCTATTTGGGCTTCCTTGATTTGCGTGAACAGGTGTGAATGGATTGTCATAGTTAGGGATTTCACTCGGCGACCTGAGTACTCCTTCCGACTGAGTGCATCAGCCACTACATTAGCCTTTCCGGGGTGATATCGGATTTCGCACTCGTAATCACTTAGCAGTTCTACCCATCGCCTCTGTCTCATGTTGAGTTCCTTCTGGTTGAGGATATGTTGGAGGCTTTTATGATCAGTGAAGATGGTACATTTTGTGCCGTAGAGATAGTGTCTCCATATCTTCAGAGCGAAGACGACTGCTCCTAGCTCAAGATCATGCGTTGTGTAGTTCACTTCGTGCGTCTTTAGTTGTCTTGAGGCGTAGGCGATGACCTTCCCTCTTTGCATTAAGACACACCCAAGTCCTTGGTGTGAAGCATCACAATAGACCACGAAGTCCTCCGTTCCTTCTGGCAAGGTTAGGATGGGCGCACTACATAAGGCTCGCTTTAGTGTCTGAAATGCGCTGTCTTGTTTTTCTCCCCAGTCGAAGGTCACATTCTTCTGGGTTAGGGTGGTAAGTGGCTTGGCAATCTTTGAAAAGTTCGGTATGAATCTTCGGTAATACCCGGCGAGTCCCAAAAATTGCCGGATTTCTGTAGGGTTTCTTGGAGTAGTCCAATTATCTATTGCTTTTATCTTGGAAGGGTCCACGTGTATTCCTTCTTTGCTTACAACATGTCCTAGGAAATCCACTTCCCGAATCCAAAATTCACATTTGGAAAATTTTGCGTAAAGTTTCTCGGCCCTTAATGTTTCCAATACTTGGCGGAGGTGTTTGCTGTGTTCTTCCTGGCTTCTTGAATAGATGAGTATATCATCTATGAACACGATCACGAACTTGTCCAGGAAGGGACGACATACTCGGTTCATCAAGTCCATGAACACTGCTGGAGCATTCGTCAATCCGAAGGGCATTACCACAAATTCGTAATGACCATAACGTGTTCGGAAAGCCGTTTTGGGGATGTCTCCTTCCAGTACTCGTAGTTGGTGATAACCAGACCTTAGATCGATCTTTGAGAAGTAGCTTGCCCCCTGCAGTTGGTCGAATAGATCGTCTATGCGCGGTAAGGGATATCGGTTCTTGATTGTGAGTTTGTTTAGCTCCCGATAATCGATGCACATGCGAAAGGATCCGTCCTTCTTCTTCACAAATAGGACTGGCGCTCCCCATGGTGAGAAACTTGGTCTGATGAATCCCTTGCTTAGCAGCTCGTTTAATTGACTGGATAGTTCCTGCATCTCGGCTGGGGCTAAACGGTACGGCGACTTTGCTACAGGGGTAGCCCCGGGGATTAAGTCGATTCTGAACTCGACTTGACGTTCCGGTGGGATTCCTGGAAGATCTTCTGGGAAAATATCCGGGAAGTTGCAGACTTCCGGAATATCTTTAATGTTTTTCGATTCTCGTTTCTTGTCTACTACGTGGGCTAGAAAAGCATGATATTCCTTACGAAGATACTTTTGTGCTTTAATACAGGAAATGATTTGTAAACTTGAACTAGGTTTGTCGCCATAAATAACAAGAGTTTCACCGTTTGGCAGATTTAAGCGGACAGCCCTTTCGTGGCAAAGGATATCGGCATGGTGAAGGCTCAACCAGTCCATACCGATGATGACATCGAAACTTCTTATGGAAATGGGCATAAGATCGACTTGAAACAAGTGCTCGTTTAAATTTAGTGTGCACCCTACGTATAAATCGTTTGCGTGTTCTGTCTTACCGTTCGCCATTTCTACAGTGAATATTTTATTGAGTGGTTGGGGTTCTTGATTAAGTAGGTATTTGAATTTATGACTCACAAAACTTCTCTCCGCACCGCAGTCAAAAAGTATGCATGCATAAGTGTTGTTGAGTAGAAACGTACCCGTAACCACCGTGGGGTCTGCTATTGCTTCTCTCTGTCCTACTGCCAGCACTCTCCCCACACCGCCAATATTCCTTTCCTTGGGACAATCCCTCCTGAAGTGTCCAGTCTCTCCGCACCCATAACATGCCCGGCTTACCCCAGTTCCAGAAACCTGAGTAATTGGTCGTGCCGGTGCTTTACAGAAACGGGCTGTGTGCCCTTTCCTGTCACAGTTCTTGCAGTGCATCTCGCGACAAATACCATGGTGATGGTAGTTGCACTTGCTGCACTTGGGCAGAATCCCTGCATATGGTTTTGTTGGTGCAGAGGTAGCAGGAGTTGTGGTAGGGGTAGTAGCAGCATAAACCGCAACCATTTGTTTCTTTGAAGGTTCTTGTGAAGTTTGCCCCTTCCTTTTGTTCCAAAATTTCTTCTTGTTGTTGTTGTTGGTATTGATTTCATTGTTGCTGTTCCCTTTGGTTAGTTCAGCCATAATCGCCGCGACTCCTTGACAGACACCATGATCAACAAGAGATTGCGCTAGTTCCTTGGCACTGGCGAAAGTCAAGGGTCTGGAAGCTAGCACACTTCCTCGAAGTTGGGGTGATAGTCCCCAAATGTATCTCTCAACCTTCTGGCTCTCCAGGGTTAACATTCCTGGGCAAAGTGTTATTAAGTCACTGAACCTGTTGGTGTAACCAGCTATGTCCGATCCTACCATCGAGAGGTTCCACAATTCCTGTTCAAGCTTCTGAATCTCGCCTCTTGGGCAGTATTCTCGAAGGAGCATTCTTTTCAGGTTTTCCCAACCCATGGAGTTTGCTACCACCAGGGTTAGTGTCTGGACGTGGCCGTTCCACCATGTCAGGGCGCGTTCAGAGAAAGTAAAAGCGGCGAACTTTACTTTGCTTTCTTCAGGACATGCACAGATTTCGAATACAGCTTCTGTTTTCTCTATCCATTGAGATAGAGCCAATACTCCCCCAGTCCCGCAGAAGGGAATAGGTTTTCCGTTGGTGAAGTCTTTGTAAGTGCATACCCCTGAACGGCTTTGCCCTTGGCCATTTGTAAAACTGTTTGTCCCTCCCCCCGATCCGTTGTTGCTCATTTGAGCCATTGCTGCAGTTACAGCAGCGGTTACAGCAGTCTGGAACATAACGGTGTCCATAATTGGAGGAGGTGGTGGAGGTGGTGTTGAAGTTGAGTTTCTGCGTGTTGATCTACGAGGAGGCATGTTCTGGTAGAAAATAAGAATGAATACTATAAGTTTCTAATGTTTTGACAATCGTGTGTTAGTTGTAATTTGTTTTGACTTTAGTTTATGGTTTCAAGGTAGGCATAGAAATTTAAAACTCGAAATTTCTGAGAGGTATATAAGAAATACTTTATATTTATACATATAGGTCACACCTGAGGTGTGTTACATTGCATATCTTGTTTGGGAAAATTTGATCCTCCTAGAGATCTCCGATTACGGATACAACAGGGAAAACAAGGGAAATAAAGGAAAAACTTTTATCCGAAATCCTAATCTATAACAAAATTGTTGGGCATCGAACAATCTCTACTTGCGGCGTTTGGAGCTAGACTCGGCATCCGACCGTTTGACTCCCATCAGTCGCCTCTCGAGATCTGCTTGTTGTTCCTTCATTCCTCTTATTTCTGCCAGAGCCACCATCATTTGGTTCTGAAGCGTTCCCGTGTAGATTTGGGTATTTTCATGTAGTCCTTCCAAACGGCGGATGTCAGCGGCGTTACCTTGGGTAGCAGCATTGATTTCACGAACTCTGGCTGCTTGTTGGTCCGCCTGGTAGTTCTGGTTAGCTATAGCATTCACGACGACAGGAAGTGCTCGATCTGCTGAGCCTCCCCCACTGACGTTGTAAAAATCCCGACACATGCCGAATGGAGGGCGTACACCTTGTTGGCGGCTCCAGTAGTAGAGGTGGCTTCCCCAGATGGGGATGGGTCCCGGTTGATATGGTCTGATTTCGGGAGGATGGGGGATGGGAGGGTCGTACACTTCTGGCTCGGAGTCTGTCCCGCTAGAAATCTCCACGATCTCTTCGTCGACTTCGAACTCCTCTCCGACTTCGACTTCGAATTCTTCTTCGACCTCTTCCTCGATTTCCTCCGGGTCTTCTTCCGGGTCTTCTTCTATCCAACCGCCGTTGCCTTGGTTTGGGTAGTAGGGATCTCCTGGTAAATGGAACCCGGCCATTTGTCTGTACTAGGATGGATGTATGAGAACTTTATAAGAAAAGAAAATTTTTATTTAACGACTTATTATTCTTAACTATAAATTGTACAACTATTTTTAATAATACTCCTATAATATTTCAATTTGGCGAAACTAAATTAATTTGTATTTGGTAAGTTCTTGGCTTGTTGTCCACTACGACCATTCCTCGACGTACGTTGGTCAAATCCAGGATAAATATAGTTGATCAGGCTATATTTATTCTCGACATGATTACATACCCCGAGGCTCAATCGTAGTGTCGTAACTTGCCGTAATACTTTTTAGTAAAACTTGTTATGATACGAGATTTATGCATGCTTGTAAAAATGTATAACTTTAAAAGAAAGTATTTTGTTCATGAAAATGTTTCATCAGAGGGTTTTTGGTCCCCTTTGCATTTATAGTTTGTATATCGTATGTGGTTCGATATACTTAGTTCACTATAAACAATGCTCTGATACCAATCTGTCACACCCCCAAACCAGAATGGCGGAAACATTCGGGGGTGGATGACTTCACGTAGTATCACAACCATTGAATATTGTAAAGGAAGTAACACAACCATCACATATATAAGGAAAACGTATATTGTTGCGTTATACATAATAGCAAAAGAATATTACAATGAGATGATAAATGTTCAATAATAAAACATCTTTAGTGTTTCCTTCTCCAAAAGCTGGTAGTTACCTGTATTACTGATTCCCTGAGAAATACAAGTGGTTTCGAAAAAGTGTCAACAATTAAGTTGGTGAGTTCATAAGTGTTTTGCATTGAAAAGTATGTCCTTTTTGATAGTAAATCGATGAACGAGGTTTTCAGAAAATCCAATATTTTCTATAGATGATTTGAAAAGTTTCCCTTGTTGGAGTGCATTAGTGTTTTCCATGCTTGAATAATAGTGATAACATTTGTATCAACAATGAAATGGAAAACTGAAATGCATGTATGAATCTCGTAAATCTAACTTGTTTTTATACTTTTATGTGAGTTTTATAACCATGCTAATGACATTGTTGGCCTGTAACAACGTTCTTCAGGCGTTGGAACTGTTATGACATTTGTCACCCCAGGCCTGCCGGCCTAGCTGTAGCTAACAGCTTAGGTGTGGGATTGTCAATCCCGTATAGATCTATACACAAGTATCACGCTCCCCCTACAAGGGATTATGGTATATAATACAGGACTTAATAATGCATACTCGAACGTACGTGAAGCTGTCTCACATTACTAGGTATAAACAGATTTACGATGATAAAAGACTGTACTTCTTTTGAAAGCATTTCATTTGTCGAGATGTATATGTAAAATGTATGAATCACTTGAATACTTTGCTCATTATAGTTTGTCAAAAGTATGTTCCCATTTGGTAATACAACTTGGTGATATAATATCTCTTTAAAACATAAAGTTATTTTTGTATCAACACTCTATAAGAACGATATTATAAAAATAATACTTTGATTTGTAATGTACTTGTATTTCCCCCCCCTAAAACGTGAAAAGAATTGAAAAGTAGGGGTATGAACTCACCCGTTTCGAAGAGAGAGGCTAGGGTTGAGCAGAACTTCGTTCGCGGATGGTTGCGTCGTCGGGCTCTTCGGGAATCTCTGCAGCGTAAATCTTCCGTCGGGGGCTCGAGTGCGGAAACCGAGGTCGTCGGGAGTGGTCTCTGGGGCTTAGAAGTATGGGAGAATGACTGATGAATTGTGAGGGTGTGCCAAAGTTCGAAGCTCATGCCATCTATTTATAGTGCTGGAAAACCTCGTACGCGGCGCGTACTTCCGGAGTACGCGGGGCGTAACATGGCGTCATGGCTTACGACTCGGGTCTAGCTAGCGTAGCTTGGGCGGGTCGATGTGACTACTGGTTCTAGCCGGGTGTAGCTTGGGCGGGCCGATGAGACTCGACTCTGGGTCTAGTACGCTGGGCGTACTCCCAGAGTACGCGGGGCGTAATCCCTGCTTCCGACTTCTAAATTCCGTAACTTTCGCGTACGATCTCCGTTTTTCGCGTTCTTTATATCCACGCGTAGGTGAGATTATGCTCTATAACTTTCCTTTAGACTCCGTCGGCTAGTTTTGACTTTATTTTTAATGATATATTTTTAATAGGCCGGGCCTCCTAAAGTTCGTTAAAAATTCATAGGTTCTTTATTCGACGTCGGTTTTCGTTTGTCTTTTTGTTGTTTTATTACTACTGAGGAGATCTTCAACTTTCGTTTAGGTTGCGTTAGCTAATTAACACTCGATCTTCAATCCGAGTTTTTAGCCCTCTACTACTGTTATGAAACTTTGAAAATTCGTAACTTCTTCATACGAGGTCCAATTTGGGCGATCTTTTTATGTACGCTCACCTTTCAACGAGATCTACGACTTTTGTTTAGATACTTAAGGCTAAAAATGCATTTTATTGAGATTCTACTTTTTACGTCAAATAGTGTTTTAACGTCGCGTCGTAAATATACGAGTAGTTATAATTTCTTCAATATAACCCGGTTTTGAGCGTTCTTTATGTTTTTGGAAACCTTGGCATGATATCTAATATTCGATGCATCCCAACTTAGATACTTGAACACTTTATTTTCGAGGTTAATTTCGTTGTTTTTAGCTTTCGAGTGTTTACAATGCTTTTCGGGAAAAATAGGGTTGTCACAAACACCTACAGGTGACGAGCCTGCTAGTGTTCCATGATACTGTCCATAATAGTTAGTGGTCGTCATCTATACTTTGTTAGACGATTGATCCCAGTAGTAAAATAGTACAATGTATGACCTCTGACCATTATTTTATTTTCCCATAACCTTCACTATTCGATACAATTTAAATATGATAAAATAATATACAAGTAAAATCATATCATGTTATTGCATCTAGCACATATACCAAGAACGCAAATAATAGGCACATATAACATTTAATTATCTAAATACTTTGTACCTATGTGTACGATGAAAGTAAATATATACTCACTTGTTAAAAGTGGATGACTTGCGATTAGGACAGTGCTTCGCCTATCACCTTAGTTTTTCCTTTCAAAAGACATTGATATGAATATTACTAAGTCTTAGTCTTTCCTCATAAATTTCATGAATATAATAATGATAGTCTAGATTCCTCAATAATTCTGATGAATATTGATCTATAGTGTATAAGGAATAACCAGATAAAATCATATCGGAGGTACGGTCTGTTTCATATGCACAATATACTGTTTGCAAATCCTACTTTAAACACCTCACTAAATATAGCATATACATTACCCCCATAAGTAGATCAATCAGTATTATAACATGAAATCACTTATAAATCTTATTTATAGGTTCATAATAACGATTATGAATATAAATATAAGTTATAGTTATAGCAAAATAGGTGTAGCTTAATGTCACTTCCCATTATTACAACCAAAATTTTTCGTTTTATTGAGGTAAAAATCTCTATTATAAAATTCATATTAGGAAAACCATTTGTTTCAGTTTACCTTTGTTAAAAATCAGAGTAATATAATAACGCAAAATCTTCATTGTTGTTGATGAATGTGTACAGTCACGCCTTCTCCTTTCCATAATAACCGATAGAACTTGGAAACATAAATAGCTCGATAAAAACAAAGCTTAGTGAGTTTCCCCAAAATACCCCATACACAAAACATACTAGCATGCATATCGAGCCCATAATCATCAGATTGGATTACCCCAGGTATGTGGCCCGCCACCTCACCCAACCGCTCTTGTCAATCCTCTATGCCTATGGGTTTCAGCTGGCCCGCACATGATATCTTGGGCTGCAGCACACAGGAGGACGGCCACAACCTCATCCGCTACCATATGTCGACATATAACAACCAAGGATCAAGTAGGAACATAATACATGTAGTTATCAAACATAAAACTCACTACCGCCTACTAGACTCCTAATAACACACTGCTCTGCTACCAACAAAGTACCTCGAGGTGAGATAGCCACCTGAATAAATGATCCTAATCTAGAGTCACAACCAAACAAGGAACTTACGAGAAATTATATATCAAGAGTTCTCAGGCTATCCTACATGACTACATATAACCCCTAGGGTACTCCATTAGATGATAACCAACCTACTGGTCCTCTAACAAGCATACAAGCATACGACTACTGTTGCATCCTATCATACAAGTATATACATATACATATATATACATATATATATATATATATATATATATATATATATATATACAAAATTGCAAAAATGGTCCCTGTGGTTTGCTGATTTCTTTAGGTAAGTTCCAAAAAAAATGTTTATTAGCAAAAAAGTCCTTATTTTGTGTTTTAGTTGTGATTTTGGTCCCAAAAACTAACATCCGTTACTTTTGGTATATTTATTCTGGTGAAATGACCACTTTACCCTTCGCTTTATATTTTCACTTAATTTTATTAATGTGTATTCATATTTATATTATATAGTGGACCCCATCTTTACAAAAACACCTTTAATGCCCACCCCTTTCGATAGAAACTTCCCGGCAGCCTCCTCCTTCTTCTCTGACCATCCCCTGACTCTTCTCTGGTGACACCATTATTTTCCCAAAATCATTACATAATTCATACAAAACCATGTGCAATTTTGTCGGAGATGCCAAGGATAACAATAAACAAATAAATGTTGATGCAATAAAAAACACCCAAAAATCACAGGTGTGTTTATGTTCTTGACCTATACATCTGTTTATTTTGATATATATATATATATATATATATATATATATATATATATATATATATATATATATATATAAAGAATGTAAGGTTCTAGTTCTTCATCTTCAATCCTTCATGAACAAACATGCCTAAAAAATCATTTTCGGAATGTATTCGGGTCATCCCTCTACCTGATTATGACCCGCAAGAAAATTTCAAGCGAAAGAATAGACCTTTTGGGGGAGAAGACGAATGGGATGGTAGTGCTGGTCGGGATTACTGGAAAATTTGAGATTGGATCCTGATTCTAAAGTTGATGAAACTATAGGTGAACCTCAAGAAAATTAGAAGTTTTTTATCACTGATTCGGAACACAATGACAAATGTTGGTGCCTTCTATTGGTTCTAACAATGATTATCGCCCCTCACCCTCCCCATAATGATTTTCTAGTCTGATTTCCCTTCTACGTCTTCGTTGCTCACCCACAAACCCCTATGTGGGATCTAATTCCTGATCAAACAACAAAACAATTTTAATTTGTAGAAATCATTGATAGCAATTGTTTTTACTCAAGTGATGTAATCAGAGGTAAGCAATTGATGGTAATCTGGTCTAATTTCCCATCTACCTCTTCATTGCTCACCACAAACTCGTCATTGCTCCTACCACCACTCATTTATGGGATCATCACCATCACCTCCACCAAACTTTTTCTAGAATGAATATTTTTGTTCACCTTTGTGTCTGATAGTTTCGTTTTATTTACTTCTTTTTATAGTTTGTTTTAACATATTTCATTCATAATTTAGATAATTTCCATGCATATTTCATTTTTGTTATTTTATGAATATTTCGGGTACTTTCTAGTTTTATGAGCTTTATTGCAGATTTCATGGAAACTAGTGGAGCGAGAATGTATGGGACATATGGAGGGCGATTTGACTTAGAGGATGTCAGGATCTTGGGATTTATAATAATGGAGTTGATGCTTGGAGTGGGCTTGCTTATTAATTGAAGGCTTGGAAGAAATAAACTTTAAATTTGCAAGATGTGGAAGAATATTCGAGCATGTAGAGATTATTAATGGGGCAAGTTCACGAGCTATGGATGATTTGGAGAATCCAAAATGGGCTTAAAACGAAGAAAACTTGAAGAAAAATAGGCTAAAAGCTAATCAGACTCAAACTGGGCCAAGTGGGCTAAGCTGTGGAGGCCCAATACTCAAAGAACCCACAATCTGATGCCACCCGCACAACCCACCCGTGCAAGGCTGTGCGGCTGCGCACGATACTGTAGGGGCAATTTCGGAATTTTAATTGGAAGGATATTTGAGGAAGGTTGGTGCCCATCTTTTGGACACTCATGCACATCCGATTTTAGAGCCTTTTCTCTGGATATTTTGAAGGTTTTGAAGGCCAAGAACACTTGAAGAACATCATCTTTTCATCTCTAGATCTTGTTGAATGTTTGGTACAATCTTTTCTTACTTTGTTTTCTTAAGTTTAGCCATGCTAGGCTAAACTAAATTTGGTTGAATTTGGTAGAATCCTTTGAATCTTTGTTGAATGTTGAAGACTTCATGAACTTGATCTTGAATCTTTATGGGAATGTTTTATGTTTTAACATCTTATCATTACATGTATGTTTTTATTGGTGAGTTTAAATGTGTTTGTGGTGATTAGTTGGCTAATTTCTTGATTAAGTAAGGATCCTCAAATTAGCAAGCAACAAATGATTTTTGTGTTAGTTTTGCTTCACACAATCATAAACACATTTTCTCCAATATGGTAGTGAAAGCATTTGACTCCTCTTGGATTTGGTGACTTTTTTTGTTCTTAATGCTAGTTGAATTTCACTAATTACATGCTTAATGGAAAATGTGACTTTGACTAAGGAAATTGTTATGAGCTTCTCTAACCAATTTAACAACTAAGAAAAGTCTAGGTAATCTCAAGCTTCTTGGATTACTATAGCCAAATTAAAGGTTTAAAAACAAATATTGCACAATTGGATTCTAATGATATATTCACCAAATGTTCAAATGAGGAAACTTTAAGTCAACCACTTTTCTCTTATTGATTTTACATCAAATTCTTGTTTTTGTTGGATTGTCCATTTAAGTATTAGTTTAATTCTAGTCTTAATTCAAGTATTTCAGAAAGATCAAAACCCCCCATTAATATTTTTGTTGTCATTTTACAAGTACTTTTTCAAAGAGATTTTTCCATAGAGTTATAAAATTGAACCAATCTCCGCGCTTTACCACTATACACTGTTTTAGTGTAAAAGAATTAGTGTTATTAATTTTGTTGGCCTCGACAACCACCAGTGCCCTAATCTCTTATTCTGGTCGGTAGTGAAGAACCCACCTACATATATTTCGTGATAAAGACCCCACGAGTCTCTAATAGAAATGGAATTAATGTTATTTATCAGTGGTTACTGGGGTTGGGGATGTGGGTGATCATTGACCTGAGAAAAAAGGCAACTAATTTCTTGGGGGTGATACAAAAGAATGAAGGGATTTACAATGATTTGAGGTGGGTTCATAGGTGCTCATCGATTTAGTTTTTCAACAGGGAGTGTATTGTTGATAGAGAATTTGATTTGATGGAGATGGAGATGGTGTATAATGTTTGTGTTCTTCATGTATTCTAGAGAGAGGGTGACAAATGGCGGTTGTGGGATTTTTTTATTTTCAAATAAATTTATTTCAAAAATAAATAGAGAACAATATATAAAAAATATATTCAAGGGTATATTGGTCATTTGTAAATCTTTAGCAGACTAAACTTAACGGTGTTAAGAGGAAGGACCAAATCTACAACTAAAACACCAAATAAGGACTTTTTTTTGCTAATAAACTTTTTTTGGATCTTACCCAAAGAAATCAACAAACCATGGGGACAATTTCTGCTATTTTGTCATATATATATATATATATATATATATATATATATATATATATATATATATATATATCACTATGGCACATCAACATCTTATACACCAGGATACGTAACCAACACTCTAAGGAATGAATAACCATATGCACCCAGAGGTGAGATAGACACCCGGACAGATGATCCAACTCTAGAGCCACAACCAAACAAAGAATAGATAAGAAAGCCTAGATCAACAGTCCCGAGTCTATCAGACGTGACTGCACACAGTCCTTATAGCATCCCATTACTAAATCATAACCAAAACTAGTGGGCCGGCATTGGTCCCTTCGACCCACTGATACAGTGAGGAAAACTCACCTGAAACGAAGAACCCAGAAACACTACGACGCTTCCCTTTCTGCACTGCTTTCTCCCATGAGCCCTCTAGCACTAAAACATGGAAGAAACTTAATCAACAACCCAAATCCTTCAAGTTTAACCCAAACTCAAACTAGTCAAAATGTTAGTGGTCAATGGTCAAAAAAAGTCAATGATCAATAGCCCCTCACGACGTGACACTCTAGTGGTCACATCATGAGCCACTAAAAGTCAAAATAGTCGCATCCTTCGAACCTCACGACACAACAGACATAACTTGACGTTGGGAGAACTATCTGAATGTCTTTTTGACGATTAAAAACCCTAAATCCATTAAGCTGCTAATCTACTTCCTCCAAAAGGGTTCCCAACACTCCAAAAACCATAAAAATCGATGATTTAAGGTTTTTCATGTCTAATGAAAGACTTGAGCTCAAATTAGGGTATTTATGAAGAAAATGAGGTCAAAACCCCAAGCATGATCTTAAACATCATCTAAACTTCAAATCCACCACATATAATCATCAAGGGACTCTAAGAACCCATAAAGTTGCCAACTTTATGGAATCTCAACATTCTAACTTATCTAACCGTGGACAATAATGCATAAAACTCTAGATCTAGAAACAATAAACCAAAAAGCGTGAGGCTTGAATACTCACGAGGGTCCAAAATGAGCACAAGATGATGATGATGATGATGATGAGGTTCCCTTGCTAGATCCACAACTAAAGCACCTCTTTCTTATTCTTTTCCTCCATCCTCAAGCTACCAAATGCACCCAAAAGGCAAAGAACCACCAAGGAAATAAGGTTAGGGTTTTTCTGAGGTTTGAGGGTGATGGAGGCTGATAATGAACCTTAGATTCGAGATAATGGCGATTAAATAGGAAGGAAACCCTAAAAGATCATGGGCTTAGTCTGCAACCTTTCTCACGTTGTGACCCTCTATATCTCACGTCGCGAGCATTGATTTAATACATGTTTCACACTTGGCCTAACACACCGAATATTAGTTGTTGCGGAAGCAAGAGAGAATTACGAAAGCATATCGTTGCGAAAATGAGAAAGGATGCGAAAACAGATCGGATTGCAACACTCCATTCGCATCAGAACAAACCTATTTGCATCAGAACACCCCATTCACATCAGAACCTATTTTCATAGCGAACTGTTGCCAGTTGTAACCAACTACGATCGATCGCATTTGATCGCTCTTGAACAATAAAATTCACTTCGTGACCACCCTTTGGTTACGTAGTGACACTTGATTTTCTCCAAAAATCAAGCTTTTGACTCCTTAAACCCCTAAACCAATCTGTTCTAGAAACCGGGTGTTGCACTTAACATACAGAGTTTCCTGAAAAAATTTCGGAAAATTCATAGGCAAAACTCTAATCCGAAATCTTCTATTTTTTGGTCTCTCTAATGCCTCGGGGCTTTGCTAAAGACTTCTAAATACTAGAGAAATTCGAACTTAAAAATAGAAAATTTTCTAGAGAAAGATTGGAAGGTGTGAAGAGTGAAATGCAGTTGAGCTGCTATTTATAGCCAAATTCGATCGAAGCACGCTACACCTAGACAAGGGACGTGCCGCGCCCTAGCTTGGTTAACATATTTCACCTACGAAAACATGACACATGGCGCTTAATGTGTGGTGTTACGTTGCTTTGTCGAGCAAATCCTCCATATTTTCAAAAACTCATATCTATCGCATACGAGCTTCGTTTGCAATGTTCTTTATATCCACACGCAGGTATTTCCGAGTACTACAAATTTCATTTAGACTTCGTCGGCTAATTGTCATTCCAATTTAAATTTAGTAGTCTATGAAGATTACACTTTGAAAGATTATGCAAAAATCATAACTCTTTCGTACGAACTTCATTCTCAACTGTCTTTATATTGATGGATTCCTATTCAAGAGATCTTCAACACTTGTTTATATTGTTTTGCCTAAGAATCAATCAATTTTAATTTTGATTTCTATGGCCATATTGTTGCGCCAAAACTTTATGAAATCATAACTTTGCTCATATGAAGTCAGATTTGGACATTTGCTATATGCACACTCTTGTTTTTACAATGATTACGACTTTCGTTTAGATTATTTAGGCTAATAAGCAACCCATCTCTGATTCACTATTTACGACGCACTCTACCGTATATGGCTAAACGGGAAACTTCAAGGGCGTCAGATTTAAGCATTCCTTATATCTTCGAGATCGCCATTATGACTACTACATATTTAATTAAGATTATTTATTCTAGATAACCTTCTAATTTAAAATGTTATTTATTGCTCGTAACACATACGATGAATAGTTATCAAATTCGAGGATTTTAATTATAAATATTGTCACTTATTATATTTTAATGTCTAGTCCAAATACGCAGGTGTTACATTTTGATGGCACGGTTGGAACACGGAGTATGGTAAAATTATAATCATACTCCCTTCATCCCATATTCATTGTCCACTTTTGACTTTCAAACTTTGATCTTAAATATTTTTGTTTTTGATATATAATACTTGATGCAGAATATATGAATGGATTGTGTTTTAAATATATTTTCATTGTTATAAGTTTTATCAAGTAATTTAAAACACAAATAAAATATTTAAGGTTAAAGTCGAAGAAAAAAGATTTCATAAGTTAAAAGTGGACAATAAATATGATACGGACAATAATTTACCATATATATATATATATATATATATATATATATATATATATATATATATATATATATATATATATATATATATACTAACTTATAAAAAAAATCCTACTATTTCTATAAATAGATCCAATAAAATAATATTATTTTTTTAAGACGTTCAACTCTCTAAACGTAAAGTACAACTAATCATGAATAAAATAATATTAAATTTTAATTTGATTACCTTTGAAATCTTATCTCTTCCAAAAATTTGACCCGATCTCTTATCCAATTAAAATAAAACAAATAATCCATTATATAGGCGATTTTATTTGTAATTTTTTTAAGCTTTATTTATTATTTATGCCCTCTAATCGAAATTGACCAGTCAGTTGTAAAATCAAATATTTTGTTTAATATTAAGAAAAAATATCTATGTATGATTTATGACTAATAGAAAATTAGTATTCCATTTGTTATTCATGTTCCATGAAATATGGTTGTATTAATTTTATTATTTTTCGGTTTAAAACTTTAGATATTAAAGTGGATAATAGGATATATCCGTTTAGACTTATCTGTATCAAGCAAACCGGGTTGTTAAGATTAACTATGATTCTCCCTTTTATTAACTTTATCAATACCAATAATGGTATAAGCAAGTCACTTCGTATAGATGTGTCCTGATTTCTAAAGTGAAGGACTATAAACGTACACTACACACCAAAATATTTATTTTCTTTTGTATTGCGAGGGTTACATTTATTTGTTGCCGTAAAACCGATCGATAACAATATGTATATGTTTTGTGTTACTTGAAATCTAACATGTTTTCGTATAGAACTTATTGCCGAATGAGAAACTATTTTTCGCCACCGCTTTGCGCGGGTCTACGGCTAGTGTATATATATATATATATATATATATATATATATATATATATATATATATATATATATATATATATATATATATATATATATATATATATATATATATATATATATATATATCCCCTAATCTAATAAATAAGAGCATTTTTGTCACGTGGCAATAGCTAATCACTCTCCCATCTAATTTTCCTGCTCAAATCATCTATGTAAAATTGCTACTATGCCCTTGTGTAGTCAATCCCGCTCAAATGTCTTCAATTCTTTTGCAATCCCGAATTATCAGCACAAAAAATTGAATTTAATGGCAAAAAATCAGGAATAAGATTATATCCAAATTTAATTTAAATTGCCTAATACAACGATTTTCGATTATATTATTTATTCAGATCTGAT